>NW_006399986.1:1054933-1079683 GCF_000299155.1 Elephantulus edwardii | reverse complement strand
CTGTGCTCCAGACCCCGCCCCGCGCCCGCAGGCCCCGCCTCCGCGCTTTTAAACCCCGCCCCTTGCCCTCAGATCCCGCCTCTACGCCCCAGGCCCCGCCCCTGTGTTCTCAGACCACACCCAGTCTCCGCCTCCGCGCTATCAAGCCCCGCCCCTCTGGCTCCGCCTCTCCACCCCAGACCCCGCCTCTGCGGTCTCAGACCCCGCCCCCAGATTCCGCCTTCGCACTTCAGGCCCCGCCTCCGTCTGTGTTGCCACGCCCCAACGGGTGGCTCTCCCCGCCCCCCACCCCCTAAGCCCGCCCCCTGCTCATTGATTAATCGCACAGCCCTCGCCCCCACCCCTCACAGCTCTGGTCCAGATGGAGCACTTCGATACCTCTTTTCTCAAACGCCAAATTAGCCAACCTCGCTCAGATGTTACATCAAAAACCCAAGAAACAAATCTAACGCTCTATTCCAACTCATGACAACCAAAAGGGCCGAGAACTGTGCCACGAGGTTTCCGAGGACGGAAACTTTACCGGCAGACTGACATCTTTGTCTCTCTTAGAGCAACTGGAGGGTTAGAACTGCTGACCTTTGATTTAGTAGCCAAGAGCTTTATCTATTACATCACCAGGGCTCCAGGTAGTACTGTCAAAGCCAGATCAAAACCAGACCCACTGTCTTGGGGTCATTTCTGACCCATGGTAACACGCTATTGGCATTCTGAGGCTGTAAGTCTTTGCTAAAGTAAATGGCCTCAACTTACTCCAGCTGAGTGACTTTTGAGTTCAAACTGCTGGCCCTTCAATTAGCAGCCCAACATGCAACTCACTAAGCCATCAGGGCTCCACAAATCCAAAATCCACTGCTATGAAGTCTGATTAAGTCAACCCTACACCAGGTTTCTGAGGCAGTAAATCCTGGTGGGAGCAGCCTGCCAATCTGTCACCCTTTGAGCAGTTGGTGGATTTGAACTCACAAGCTTTGCGGTTAGAAACCTGATCAACTATAGGATAGGCATCTTAAATGCAGTAAGGACTCCAGTATCTAGCCCGACCCTCACTTCCCAGCCTCTGTCCCATCCCCAGCCCCAGCTCCAGCTCTGGCCCCTTTCCTGATCTCCTCACACCACATATCCTGGCACTACACCCTAATCATGCTCCCCACCTAGGGCCTAGCCCCCACATCAGAGTTATGAATCCCTACCTGAACCCACTTCTGAGGGCTTGACTCCCAGCCCCATCACCTAACTCTGCCTTTCGGATAACTGACGCAGCCTGAGAAACTCAATTTAAACACTAAAGCTGGAATCAGATTAGCTGTGAGATGACGTCACAGAGACAGTATTTGAAAGCAAAACGTAGTAAAAAAGGCAGGACTAAGAGAAAACCCTAAAGTAGATGTCAGAGACAGCCTGAAAATCTCTCTTCAAAAGCAGAGCAGCTAAAATGAGTGGAAGATATACAGTAAAGGGGAACAGAAGGTTTCAAGAAGACAAAGCCTTATCATGAACTGCAAAGACCTAGAGTTTAGAAAACCACTTGGGAAGCACACACCGGGCATTTATCAAGCTCAAGGAACTGAAGGGTAAAAATGCAAGCCTCAAGTTCCAAGATTGAAGGATTCAATGGACATTGAATGACACAGGAAGAATCAAAATAAGACGGATGATATCACACCAGAAGACTGGTTGATGCTCAACCATTTTGGAGGTAGCCTATGATCAAGAACCAGTGGTTTTGAAGGAAGAAGTCCAAGCTGCACTAAAGGCTTTAGAGAAAACACAAGATACCAGGACTTGGCAAAATACTACTTGAAATGTTTCCAGAAATGGATACAAAGTTGAGTGGGCTCCCTCATCTATGCCAGAAACTTGGAAGACAGTTATATGGCCACCCAACTTGATGAGATATGTATTTATGCCCATTCCAGAGGCAATCCAACAGAGTACAAACATTATCAATGTCATTTATATCATATGCAGGTACAATTCTGCTGGAGAAAAGGAAAAAACAGCCACTGCAGTACAGCTACGAGAACTGCCAGAAATTCAAGCGATTCAGATGAGGAAGTCACTGCTGATGTCTGGTGGATCTTAGCTAAGAGCTGAGAACACCAGAAAGATACGTGCCTGTGTTTTACTGACTGCAAATGCAGAGACTGTGTGGATCATAACAAATTATGAGCACTACAGTAAAAAACAGATACTCCAAAACACTTAATTTACATTTAATTGTTCATTTGGAGCCTATACACGGGCAGTCATTCAAACAAAACAAAGGGATACTTCATGTTTGAAGTCAGGGAAAGTGAAAGGATTGTACCCTTTCCACGAAGTTATTGAATCTGTATACTGAGCAATTACCATGTGAAGAATACAGCATCAGGATTGGGAAAGACTCATTAAGAACCCCTGGTATGCATAGAACATAACCCTGCTTGCTAGAGGTGAAGAGGTCTTGAAATTCATACTGAAGATCAAAAACCACAACCTTCAGTATGGATAACACTTCACCATCCAAAAACAAAACCCTTCACAACAGGAACAGTAACAATCAGCAGCATAAAACACTGGTGTTGTCAAGGATTTCCATTCACTTGGATCCACCAGTGTTCGGGGAAGCAGCGCTCAAGACCTCAAGCAATGTACTGCATTGGGCAGTAGGCTGCAGAGAACCTCATTAAAGTGTTATGTATATGAGCAAAGATGTCACTTTGTGGACTAAGGTGTGCCTGACCCAAACCATGGTCCTTTCAATCCATTCCTATGCATCTGAGACCAATGTCTTTGAATTATGATGCTAGTGAATAATCAATCACAGACTGCCAAAGAATGTACAGATCTACTTGAAAAAGGACCTCCAGAACGCTCCTTAGAAGCCAGCACGGAGAGATGTCATTATGAGCAGGGAGCGTTCCACCGTGAAGGACAACGAGCAAAGGGTCAGTTAAAAAAGAGGGAGGACCCTGAGCAAGATGGACTGACACAGGGACTCAAACACCCAAGTCTGGGAGATGGCACGGGACAGAGGGGTGTCTGCTTCCGTGATGCATGGGGTCACTCCTACGTAAAACAGACTGCAGGGCACTAAACCACCGCCAGGCACCACGACCAACCCCCCCCCCACCACCACCACCACCACCACCATGGGACCAATCCCTTTTCCCACAACCTTCGGCGGCCCTTGCAGGAATCTGAGGTCCAATTTCAAGCCCAAAGGTCAGAGCTGCACCCTGTCAATCTGTTCCCATCTGCTAGAGACATGAGGAACAGGGCTCTGGGGAGAAGGGAGCACAGCCCGGAACTCTAAACCTCTTCCTGACCCCCGCCCCCATTAAGGTGAGGAAGCTTCAGGCCCCTGCTAGTAGCGTCTTCAGGCATTCGGGGAGGCCTGCGGGAGGGGGGGAGGGAAAATGTATCAAGAGCGTGAAGAAAACTCCTTCCTCCTCCCTCCCACCCCAGAAAGCGCGCAAGCAAGGCAGCCCAGCCCCGCAGGAACACAGTTCAAAGGTTAGCGGAAGCACTGCGTTTAATTCAAGTCCTGGGAAGAATCCTCGGCTATGAGAATCTTAACTCTGATGGCTTCGGGGTTACCCACACTTGGGTAAGGAGGACCCCCGCCAACAGCCCAGCCCTTGGCTCTTCTCCCCTTGCATTTAACCCTCTCCTCGCTGGAGTGTGGCCAAGCAAGAGGGCAGAGGTGCGTGGCTGCGGGAGGTTAGTGCGAGCGGTAAGGCCCCGCGGTCAGCGGGCGGCCCCGGGAGGCGAGGCAGCCGCCACCACCTTGCAGAAACGCACCCTCTGGAAGTCGGTGATCTGCGCCATCTCCAGGGCCTCGGGGGCCGCCTCTGGGGAGAGAAGGGGTGGTCAGTGGAGGGAGTACAGCCTCCCCACCCTACCTCCTCCTCCTCACCACCCGGGTCTAGAACACCCCCTCCCCTGAATTCAAGACCTGCAGCAGCTGGCGTCTGCTTAAGCGGTTTAATCCGCTCAGGGGCCCCACGAAGCCCTTTTGACTCCCCACATCCTGCTTACACCCGAGGTGGCACTGGAAGGACAGCCATGTGGACCACACAGGGTCCCCTTGGACCCCAGCCCCACTCAAGCTCCCAGCCTAAGCCCACCTCTGCCCAGCTAAAGCCCTCCCATTTCCATCTGACGTTCAAGCGGCCTTTCCTCCACTCCACCCCCACCTTCTCATCTGTCTGCCTCTCGCCCATAGTTTTTACCTCTACTTGGTGAACCTTGAGGGAATGCCAAAGGGCATAAGGACCACTGATCGCTTTCCAGTACACCCGCCCTCCTCCACCGCTTCAGAATTTGAATCCCAGTCTGGCTCCGCCCATGCTCAAAGTTCTCATTCACAGGCAACCAAAAAGGTGGGCCCTCCTTTCGGCTCTTCATTGGCTCTGGCTCTCACGACTCCAAAGCTCATTGGCTCTCCTGAGCTCCGCACAGCATCCTAGCCCCGCCCCCAGCTCGAGCTGTTACCCCTCCCTCTGCCTGCCAGAGGCGCAGACCACATCCTCTTTCTCTGACCTCTCGGCCTGGAAGACACCAAGGCTCAGATGGCCCCGCCCACAACCCCTGAAGCCCCGCCCTCTTCCCACCTGAAGCTGCCTCAGGCCCCTCCTCCTCTTCAGCTTTCTGGCTTCCAGGGAGGCTGGGCCCACTCTCCAGGGAGGCAGGGGCTGGCTGGTGACCTCCTGGGGAAGTGGGGGCCCAGTCAGCCCCCTTTCGCTGCACACATCCCCGCACCCCAAGACACCCATCCTGAGGGATTTGGAGGGGCTGTAAGGACACGCTACTGGGGAAAGTCATTTCAGGCTGTGCACTCTTTTATTGGGAAGGGCCTGAGTGGGGATAGGACCCAGGGGTGGGCATTTCAGTGACTGGGGGCGGGGAGTGAGGAGAGAGTGAAAAGACAGGCTGTGGAACTGTCAGAAGGGCACAGACTGCCCTCCTCTGCTTCCAGGGCTGTGGGTCCCGGGGCCCACTCCCAGGGGTCCCCTGCCAGCCATCACGCCCACTGCACACCCACAAGCAGCCAGCTTCATGCATTCCCAAAAGGCCAGGCCTCACCGGGAGAGAGCTCGCCAGCCGGGTGGGTGGTCCGGGGGGAGTTCAACTCCATCTCTTCACCCCAGTCGGACACAGGCTGGTGGTCCCCAGTGGGTGAGAAGGGACTGGTCGGTGTGGCGGGGGCCTGGCCAAGTGGCAGGGGCTCCTCAGGCCTGGAAGGCACGGGGTCAGTCGGCTCACTGGTGGGGGAGCCAGAGGGGCTGACAGCGTTGGCCTCTTGAAGCTGGTGGTCTGAGGTGGACTCCTCCTCTTCTGCACCCTCTTCTTCTTCTTCCTCCTCTTCCTCCTCCTCACTTATGTCCTCCCACTCCTCGTCCTCCTCCCCTTCATCCTCCTCCCCTTCATCCTCCTCTCCCTCATCTTCAGGAGGCCGGTGGACAGGATCTGGGGCCACAGGTGGCTGCAGGGACACAAGGATGGTTAGAGAATAGGTGATGGGTGCTAGGTTCTCGGCACCCGCCCCCCGCCCCCCAGGTGGTGGCCCAGCCATACCTGCGTGTGTGGCTCCTCGGGTGGAGAGGGCTGGGGGGGCTGGGGGGCCGGGGATGCTGCCTCCTTCATCTCCCAGCGATCATCGTGGTCACTGGAGGGTGTGGGGAAGGGGTGAGGCCCAGACGGACAGGGGAGGAGAGGAGAGGGGGTTTTCATCATGAGGACTCAGGGTCCTTGAATGGGCATGTGGGCCCAGGTATCAGGGATTGAACAATGGAAGGGGAAGTGGGGACATATGGCAGAAGGGGAGCCAGGTGATAAGGGAGACAGGAAGGGGGGACAGAGTTGGGTTAAGTGGAGACCCGGGCCCCAACTCTTCAATGCCAAGGGTAAGACCAATAGAGATCAGATGGGCCCAAAACAAAAACACAAAGAGGCAGAGACAAGAGCTAAAGGCAGGCAGGCGTGAACAGGGAAGGACAACAAGTACACTCACATCAACACCAAGACCAGACACACTCCCACTGGGTCGATTTCCTCTCATGAGCCCCCCCCCCCATGTGTTACAGGGTAGAACTGCACCATAGGGCTTTGCTGACTGTGATTCTGATGACGGCAGAGAGCCAGATCTTTCTTCTGTGGTGCCCCTTAGTAGATTTGAACTATCAACCTTTAGGTTAGCTAAACAGAAACCATTAGCACTATCCAGGGACTTGTGTTACTCCCTCCCTGTTATCACATACACACACAACAGGGAAGAGGATGGAGGCCAGAGGCACAGCTCTGCCAGGGTACAGACATGCGGAGGACAGGGTGCCCACCTGTAGGCACGAGGGGCCACCTTGGCCTGGGGCCGACTGCTCTTTCTTCTCCGGCGGCTACTGACTTCAGCTTTGTGCTGAGACAAGAACTCCCCAAATGTTGGAGGCTTGGGGGGCCGGGCCCTAGGCTGGTCATCTGTAACAGATCCCAGGAGCTGTGAGAGGCATGCGGCCCGCACCACTTCCCCACCCACTGCAGTCCACACAGAGCCAGGGCTAGCCACTTACCACATCGAGGGGACTGCTCAAGAGCAGGGCCTGGGCCATCCTTGAACCTGGAAGAGGGAGAGAGATGAGCTGATGGTCAGGGGACGGAAGGAGCAAGGAGGTCTGAAGGGATGAGGAGAGCGACAGGGCAGGATGAGAAATGTGGATCGGATGAGTGCGCGCCCAACACAAGTCAAAGGAGGGTATGAATAAGGGAAGGACAGAGGCCATCTTGACATTAGCAGTCATTATTTCAAACACTATGCCACTAGCCGGATGGCGAAGAGATTGAGAGTGTTCACAGCTTCAGTTTGCTCGGCTCCATGGTCAACACTCTTGGCACCAGCAGCCAGGAAATCAAAAAACGTATTGTAATAGGAAAGTCTGCGGTTAGGGACCTCTCTAAAGTACTCAAGAGCAACGGTGTCTCTCTGGAGACTAAGGTGCGCCTGATACAGGCCATGGTTTTTGCAATCACTTGTTATGCATCAGAGAGTTGGACAATGACTAGGGAGGATAGAAGGAGAACTGACGCCTTTGAGCTTTGGTGCTGGAGAAGAGTATTGAATGTACCCTGGACTGCCAAGAAAACAAACAGATTCATCCTAGAGAGGGTTAAACCAGGCTGCTCCTTGGAGGCAAGGTTTCTGGGGCTTCAACTGACATACTTTGGACATGTTGTAAGGAGAGACAGGTCTTTAGAGAGGGACATCATGCTGGGCAGAGTGGGGGGACAGCGCAGGAGGGGAAGACCCTCTATGAGGTGGATTGATTCAGTGACTGGGGTCATCGGGATGGGTGTGTCAGAGGCAATGAGAATGGCACGGGATAGAGCACGGTTTAGGGCTGTTGTACATAGGGTCGCTATGAGTCGCAAACGACTCGACGGCACATAACAACAACATGCCACTAGGGCTTGAGCTGTAAAAGGATGGAAGATGGGAAATCTCATCACTGCAGGCAATTCCTCATGTCCTCCCTATATTAGAAATGCCAGGATGGCCTTGGCCATGGGCTCCGAGGCAGCATCCACCAAAGTGGACAGAGTTTAGCGATGCCCAGGGACGCTGGTCTGCGGACATGTATTCAAACACCCTCTTGCATGGCTCACCCTGAGCCCCAGGCCAGACACCCGGGGGACAGAGAGCTGAGCTCAAATGACAGCGAGGACCTCCAGCGTGTGGGGTCCAGTCTGAGCCCCCAAACCCAGCTGCCTCGGGAGCTCACAACAAACACTGCTCTTCTACACTACCGAGACTTGGGGGCTGTTACACAGCATGACCAGAGGAACTGCTGCCTGATCCACAGGGTGAGAAAGCAGAGAACCAAAGGGGTCTGAAGTCAGGACCAAGGTCAAGAAGCTGACCAGGCAGAGCAGGGTGGAGACTCACATCCCGTCGGTCTTCTCGGCATCCCACTCCCGCCGCCACTGGCCAGTGGGCTTCCGGTGCCTCTGCAGCCGCTCCTGGTCAATCTTCTCTCGCTCCTGCTTCCAGCGAAGGTATTCCAACCGCTCCCGGCCCGTCATGGACAGCGTCATGTCACCAGTGCCTCCAGGGCTGGGCCGCCGGCCCTGCTTCCAGTCAAAAGCCAGTCAGGACCCTATTTCCTACCCTGGCGCACCCCTCAGCCTTAGCCCTATAAACCCAGAGCTGAGCCACCATTGTCCAAGGCCCCAGAGAGGCAGCAATGTGGCAGAATTCACGTTCTGCTCCAGGGAGGCCTCCATCTCAGAGCTCTCCTTAACTAGCACCCCTATTGGTCTTCTCTTGATGCCCCAAATCCTGTTTGATTTTGCTTCTCCATACTATGGGACATCTCATATACCGACAGTCACCAACTGACATTCCAGCTGTCATCTCCTCTCTCAGAAATCAGTTCTGACGTTAAGTCAAATATTTCTTTTCTGGGGACCTCTGGTGGCCTAGTGGCAAGGAGCTGCAACTACAATCCAAGAGGTGCACGGTTCGAATCCACCAGATGCTCTGCCGGGGAAGGAGGAACAATCTCCTCCTGTACCAGTCAGATCCGATTTGACAGTACACTCACACAATCAATCAATCAATAAATAAATAAAATAAAAAACAAAACAAACAAAAAAAACAAAAAAACAAATATTTCTTTTCTCCTCCCATTATCATTACAGCATTAACAAGACACCTTTCCCCCCTAGCTTTCCAATTGTTCATTATCACTGTCTTAGTAATGGAGTTATAGAGTTGGGATGGCTGTCAGATGCAAGAGCGGGTCAACTGTCCTATGTCTTTAGAGGTTGGGCATCACCCAACTCTCCGTCTGTGACAGCTATGACAGTGGCTTCACTGCATAGCAGGCCGCGGCCTGCGCGGTGGCAGTTTGAAACAGTGAAGCCCAGAACAAGTGCAGTGAAAGGAAACATCTGAGGAAGGTACCACCAGCAAACTGCACACTGTCAACAGTGTTTGTAATACAGGATGTCTAAAACTGAGAACGCACGTGAGCAGGGCAGGGGCTGGGCCTCAGTTCCCACTCCCAGCCAAACAACAAACTCACAGAACGTCCAGTACACAGAAAAGCCCAGTAAACAGATTTAATGGTAGGAAGGAGAAGAGAGCCCACAGACAGGCCGTAAAGCTGTCATAATCAAAGGAGACAGGATCTGTACATGGACCAGCACATGACTCGTAGTGGGGGGAACAACTAAGCCCAGGGGTGTCTCTCCTCTCTTCAGCCTGGCACCACCCCTCACGCAGTGGGTGGCTGGTACAAGTTCCCACAATTGGGAATGAGGGCAGACTAGCCGAGCAGGAGGCAGCCTGCACCAGCGGCCACCAAGGCATCTCCTACTAAAGACCTCACGAGTCAGAGCAGAGCTGTGCTTCACACAGTCGTCAGTGGCTTGAGTTTTTAGAAGCAGATCACCAGGCATTTCTTCCGTAGTACCTCTGGGTGCAACTCAAACCGTCAACCTTTCTGAAGGGGCCAAGCCCCATTAACTGCGTGCCTTATGGAAATACTCCTCACAGCAACCAAAAGCTACTCCGAGTCCAGGCTGACTACCACACTGGCACAGAAGCCTGGGAGCACATGGGGTCTGTACTCAACTATTAACCTAATGGTTGGCGGTTCACGCCCACCCTGTGGCTCTGCGGAAGAAAGGCCTGGCAATCTGCTTCTATGAAGGAGCAAGGAAAGCCTGTGGAGTCTTACTCTGTAATATGCAGGGTCACCAGGATTTGGGGGCCAGCTCAATGGAACGCAACACCATTCCACCACCAAGTCGGTACTGGCGCAGCGGCCCTGGCAGACGGAGCAGAACTGCCCCCTGGCGTTCCCAAGGGTGTCACATTTATGGAAGCCCCTGCTCACCTCCCTCCCGCAGACACATTGGGGGTTAAAGCTGTCCACCTTTCAGTCAACGATCAGGACTCCTCATGGAGTTATCCTTAGCAAAACCAAACCACGGGCTAGCAATTCCACTCCAACTCACAACACTAGCACAGAGCTGAAGTGGCCCCCCAGGGTTTCCAGAACCATCATTTTTACAGACGGGGCCTGCCTCGTTTGTGTCCCACAGAGCAGCTCTGAAGCCCAGCTTACTACTGTCAAGTCAACTCTGACTCCTGATGACCCTCCACCGGGTTTTTGAGTCTGTAAATGACAAGCGAATGTCTATCTTGCTCCTATTAAACTGCTGGTGGATTTGAACAGCCAGAGAGCTGAAGCCTTTGGGGTCGGCAGTGCAACTACTTATGGGCTACAGCACCAGAGCTCCCCAAACAGTGGAGCCAGAGGGTTCAAAATGTGGGCCTTCCAGTTAGAGGCCAAGAACACAGTCTCGCTGAGCAAGAAGGAAGATGAAGCCCTGTGGCCCTGGATCGCCCCATTCGCTGCTGTCCCTGGGTGAAGCCTGGTATATAGCAAGCACTCAATAAAAGCACACTGCTCACTTTCTAAGCAAAGAAGGATGCCCCTGCCCCTCCCAAAACTGAAGCCAAAGCGAAGGCATTAAAGGCCAAGAAGGCGTCCTGAAGGGCATCCACAGCCACAAAAAAAAAGAAGATTCGCATGTCACCCACCTTCCCGCAGCCTAAGATGCTGAGACTCTGAAGGCAGCCCAAATACCCCTGGAAAAGTGCCCCCAGGAGAAACAAGCTTGACCACTGTGATGTCATCAAGTTTCCCCTGACCAGTGAGTCAGCCATGAAGAAGATAGAAGGTAACAACAGACTTGTGTCCATTGTGGATGCCAAGGGCAACAAGCATCAAATTAAACAACCTGTAAAGAAGCTCTATGACATTGGTGTGGCCAAGGTCAACACTTCGATCAGGTCTGATGGAGAGAAAAGGCCTATGTTCGACTTGCTCCTCACTATGATGCTTTGGATGTTGCCAACACAATTGGGATCATCTAAACTGAGTCCAGATGGCTAATTCTAAATATAAATTTTTCTCAGCAAAAAAAAAAAGGTATGTTTGACAAGCACTGTGGCAATTGGACAATTAAAACAGACATTGGGGGGGGAGAAGAACGAACTGGGGAGGAGGGTGCAGAAAACAGTGCAACAATGAATGAATGAAAACCCAAAATCTCTGTAAATGTTCATTAAAACTAATAAAATTAAAAAAAAAAAAGGTATGCTGCTCAGAGCGGCACCGAACCCGTGCGCTCGGGACCCACCTGCCGCTCGTGCTCCAGGCCGCAGCGCACGCGCTCGAAGTCAGGGCCCCCCCAGTTGCGCCCGTGCCGGCGGCTGCCCTCCCGGCGGTCCCGCTCCGGCTCCTCTGGGGGCCCTCCGCGACGCCGGGGGTCGTCTAGGAAGTTCCGCACGGGGTTGGGCTCCAGCACGCCCTCCTGGGGGTCAGGGACAGGGGCACAGAGTCAGGGGCAGGCCGGCCAGGCTGCACCACCTCGCGGGATACCCAGGCACTGACCCTCTGGTTCCGCTCATACTCCGCTATCTTCTCCATCTCCTCGTTCATCTTCTCGATGTTCTGCCGGCGCCGCTCCTCCCACTCCTGAGGGCGGACAGACAAGACTCCGTGTCACTCAGACCAAAGGTGCAGAAGGCACAGACCAAGGATCTCGTGCTCAATGCCACCGAGTCAGAATGACCCACAGCTGACCAATTTTCCCCTTCAAAGGCGCTGGTGGACTCAAACCTCCTGCCTCTGGGTTACCACCACAACCCCTTATCCACTAGGCCACCAGAGAGCCCCTGAACTACTCTTAAGGTATGGAAAAAAAATAGCAAGAATAGCTGGGAGTGACAGCTGAGTGTGATGAACATTTTTAATATCACTGAAGTGTGAAAGCGTGTTGAAAAGGCAAATGTTGGCGAGCTCTGGTGGCCCAGTGGCAGGAAACTGCACTGCAATCCCAGAGGTGTGCAGTTCAAATCCACCAGATGCTCTACTGAAGAGGGAGGAACAGTCACCTCCTCTACGAGTCAGATCCAATTTGATGGTACACACATAAAAAGAATAAATAAATAAAAATTAAAATAAAGAGACCAGAACTGAACACATACACACAAAAAAAAAGAAAAGGCAAATGTTTATGCACATCCATGTTTATCACGGTTTCGTTCACAATAGCAAAGAGCTAGAAACAACCCAAGTGCCCATCAACAAACGAATGGATAGAGAAGCCGTGGTATATTCACACAATGGAATACTACGCTGCATTGAAAAACAAGGAACTCATGAAATAATAAGCAAAATGGACGACCCTGGAGGACATTATGCTGAGTGAAATATCTCAGTCATAAAAGGACAAATATTGATTGCATAGGGCCACTGTTGTAAAACGGGACTGACATCAGGGTTGAGGGAAGACAGAAAAGGAGGGGAGGAATGATGTATACTGCATTGAAACAGATGAGGGAGAGAACTGTTTAAAAGGGACATATGATTGGGTATTTTTGTCATTACAGACATCCAGAATGAAGGCTGCACTGTGCAGTAGACTTGGGGGGAGGGATTACATAACAATGAAAGTTTTTCTTTTACTTTTCAAGGAGAAGAGTAAATTGGGGGGGGGAGGGTAGGGAGAAAACTGCAACAATGAATGACTGGAAGCCTTAAATCTGTAAACTTTCATTAAAAGTAATTAAAAGAAAAAAATCGGGGGGGGGGGGGAAGGCAACTGATTTGTTACCAATGCATTTATCCCAATTTTAAAAGCCAACAACAAGGGAGCTCTGGTGGTCTAGTGGCAAGACACTGAACTGCAATCCCAGAGGTACGCAGTTCAAATCCACCAGATGCTCTGCTGGAGAAGGAGGGGGCAATCTCCTCCCGTACCAGTCAGATCCGATTTGACGGTACACGTAAAAATAATACAATAAAAATAAAAAAAAAAATTTAAAAAAAGTCAACAACAAAAGACAACTGCCACAGCTGGACTGAGACGGGATTTTGTAAAAAGCCCACCCTTGGCCGGTGTTCTGATAAGCTGGTTTACTGTGCTTTTAAACTGAATCAGTTCAAAAGGGTTCAGAAAGAGTCATCCTAAACAGGCGCCACTATACGTCCTGTAGGGATCAAGTGGGCTTCTTGCCTGTTGCTCTGACCCCAGCAGAAAACAAACGGCCGTGCCCGACTCAATGATGGTGGCTCGGGCACCACTCTGCAGGCCGGTTGCTCTCCATGGTCCTGACAAGAATCCAATCTCCAACAGCTGGCTCCTCAAGCCTCCTGGAGCAGGGAGCGTGGCAGGCCTGTCTCTGGAGAGTAACTCATTCCCACCAGCACAGGGCCGCCATGCTTCTCTGGCTAACAACCCCGCACATGTACTGCCCGTCACAGTCAATGTGTTCCAGGAGACTTCAAAGGAAGCAGTCTCCGATCTCGGCAGCCTGCTCTCCCTGCGTTTCACTCCACACACCTCTTCCCTTTTCTGATTCTGCTCTACATCTTTTCACTGCAGCTGATGTCATTCGTTCACTGAAATATGCTGGGTCCTGCAGGTCTTTCTAGCACGTCACTGGATCTGGGAATGGCCCTGGGGACCCTGAAACCCCACAGCTATCCTCATGAAAGTTAACAATGGTGATGTAACCCAGCAAATGGCCAGTTGATCCCCAACAATCCATTCTCCTGTTCCCTCGAGGACACAGAACTTGAGATGTACACATGGTCAAGCAGCCAGACGATGTTCTCATTGCCCAGCATCCTTTGCAGTTAGTTGGATGGTCATCAAAAGGAGTGAGAAATAGGAAACATGAACTTGTTTCCCCTTCCATGAACTAGACCTCAGCCATGGCTTTGAACCTACAGCCAAGTGCCATGCCCTAAGGAAAGACTAAGTAGCAAGAAGACGGGAACCTGGTCCCCTAAAGGTCATTTGGAGCAGGACCTATACTTGGACTGTTCTCTCATGTACTGGCTCAGCATCTGAGAAAGAATAATTTCCACTTTACATGGGACTCTGGGATCTTTCTGTTACAGAACTTAGCGTGTGCAGGAAACTGAGAGTACTGAGAGTACCGTTTACTTGGAGCTCGCTCTGTACCAGGCACTCTCCTGAGGGCTTCAAGGTTCAAGTTCAGGACCTTCAGGCTAACTCATCACTCCTGTCCAAAAGCAAAATCCGAGAGGCTCCAAGAGAGGCAGTGAGCTTCCCAGAAATGTGCAGCTAATAAGACCAGATTGCACCCAAGTCTGTGAGGGTCGTAAGTCACTATCTTAGACAGAAAGTCTCCTGCCCTGATCACCTGGGGGTTGGGAGACAGTTACAGTAGTAGGAACACTACTCTCTACAAAGCAATCTAGGATGATGATAGATACAGAGAGAGTAGGACAGAGAGGACACAGAGACAGACAGACAGGGTCCACGGAAACAAATGGCCAGTTCAGGGGCTGATGGGACAGGGAGTGCAAGAACAGGAGGACAAGCTGTGCAGAGGCAGAGAATACAGACACAGAGGGACACGACGTGCAGAGACAGACGCTCACCATGCAGAAATGGAAAGCATGCACGTCCAGCCTGGGGTGTATGGAGACAAGTGTACTGAACCCCAGAAAGAAGCGAGAGACAGGAGCTAGGAGACAAATGGGCACACACCACACAGTGAGGGGGGAAAGCAAGCAACAGGAGGAGAAAATGAGGGGACTGCTAAGGGGGAGGGAGCTGTGGAAAAGAGCTGTACCACAAACCCAAAGGCAAGTAGTTCAAATCCATCAGCTGCCTCTTGGGAGAAAGATGAACTTCCACGCAATTTGCAGCCTCTGACAAACCCACTGGAGGGTCAGCTATGCGTCAGTCTGACTTGACAGCCATGAGTTGTTGTTTGGTCAAAAGACAGAGGCAGAGAAATGGGAGAAGACTGAAGAGAGTCACAGACACAGACACACACCCCACATCACCCAGAGAGGCTGAGAAAGAATGACAGACAGGAATGGTACCACCAGGACACTGAAGAGCAGGGGTATGGGAAAGCCAACCAAAGAGACCGCAACCAGAGGATCCAACTCCTCCCAGCCCTCACCTTGGATCTGCGGTCAGCAATCGCCGTGATGGCATCTCCAGCCCCAGAAAGATGAGGGGCACCCCTGCCTCGGCCCCTCCGGCCTCGGCCCCCAGCTCCTCCTCGAGGGTGCTCCCCAGGACTCTCCTCCCAGCTTCGGGGTGCCCGGCCAGCACCTGCCCGGCCTCCTCGCTGAGGGGGCATCCGGCTCCCTTTGTTGGGCCTTGGGGGCCGAGGGGTCCCAGGAGACCTCCGGGAAGGGCCCAAGTTCTTCTCCTGAAAGAGGGTGAGGCGAAGAGGACAGTCACCGGGGCAGGAACTGGGGGCACCCCCAGTCAAGAGATCGAGGGCATTCACAGACCTGGCCAGCTAAGAGGAGGGTATCTGGCTTCAAGCTTCTAAACCTCTCTTAGCCCTCCTCAGGAGCCCCCACCACCTCAGAGGCACGCTCACCACCTCAACGGCCATGTTCTCCTTCTCCAGGCGGCCCTTCCGGGGGGCTGTCACCGCCACGCCCTCGAGCTCTGCTTTCTTCCTGTCCTCCTCGATCTCCTGGAGCAGCAAGTGGGCAAGGATGTCAGGGTGGGGTCCTCACCCCCCCAAACTCTTCCCCAGTCCAGCCTCACTCCTGAGCGCTGACCAACACCATGCTAGTCACATTAGCATCTTTCCTGAAACCCTGGCTCAGTCCCTTGTTAGACTCTTCTGTGCTAAGCAAGCCCGAGGACAAGACACATGGACACCTTCCCACAACATACAGGGGCCCAAGGCCTCACTTCCCATGTGGTTCAGTTCCTCAGGTGCCTAGAGCGTGCCAGGCTAGGCCCTGCCCCAGGACCTTTGCACTTACTGATCCTGCCACTGGGCATACTCTTCCCCAGGTCCCCACACTTCCTCTGGTGAGGCCTTCCCAGGCCACCCTGAGAGATTAGCCCCCACCATCCTCTCTCCCTGTGCTGTCTGTCTCTCCTCACGGCAGACTGTCACAGACTGGCAGCCTGTGTATCCAACTTGCTTCCTGCCTCCCCCGCGGCAGCACAGTCTGCCCGTGCACAGGGTCTGATCTGAGGAAGTCCCCAAGTCTAAGGTCGTGTCTGGTACGCAGCAGAAATGTACCACGGTTTGTTGTGGGTTGGTTTTGGTTTTTTTAAATGAATGAATGCATGAAGAATGAATACATGAAACCTCTACTCCCTGATTCCTGTGACTTCTGACAGACAGCCACACCTTGTCCTGGACTGTCCCGCCCCTCTTCCCTCTTACCACTGCCATCAGACACTGAGTCCTTCAAGAATATTCTGAATTCACCCTCTATGCTCCCTCCTCTCAGCCCTGGCCTGGCCCAGTGGCCTTCTCTCCCCACAAGGTGCCTGCCCCAGCTTCCTCTATTGCCTGGCCTCCAGTGTCATTTTCTCCCACCCCACATCAACTGGAGGGACCTTCCTATTAGCCGTTACTATGGCACAGCCCTGCCCTTACTCTCAGCCGTCCTTGTGCTGGACCAAAACCACTCAAGCTCTCAGCCTGGTAGGGTTCAGCACCACGCAACGCCTGGCCCCTGTGGACACGCCACTAACTCCCTGGCCCAAAAAGCCAGACCCATCACTGTCAGGTTGACTCTGACTCTCAGTGACCTTATGTATTAACTCTCTGACAAAACTCTAGTTCTTCCTGGCTATAAACTTCAAGGATTGCCAGGTAATTTCTTCTACCACCAATGGGTGGCTTCGAACTGCCAACGTTTAAGTTAGGAGTTATGTGTCTTTTCAAATGGCTAACATGTGCTCACACTAAAGACCTCAGATGTCCCCTCCTCCAAGAAGCCCTCCTTAAAGCTCCACAGGCTGGCTCAGGCATGACTTCTAGGCACCCAGTGCCCCTGAGCTTCCCCATCTTGGCCCTGGCCACTCAGAGTCAGACTGAGAACAGGTCTGTATCCCCCTACTAGACCATGAGCCTTGGATGGGCACCCCAGGGCAGTCTCCTAGCACCCCTCCGCACAGAGTCTATGCACAAAGACTTCAGTGAGCATGTGTGAACTCGCAGATGATGGAATGAAGGAGGGAAGGCCAGGCTAAGGCCTTTGGCATTGATCCTGAGAGCATGGGAGCCATGGAGGGTTTAGAGGGAAGGTGTGGGCAGTAGGGTCAAAATCAAAGTCTGGGAAAACTCACTGCGGGGAGGAGAGGGGGTGGGGTCTCCCAGGGCAGGGCTAGGGCACCTGGTAGCGCCGGATAAGGGCCTCATTCTTCCTCCGAAGGGCCTCGATCTTCTTGTCCAACTCAGCATCCTTCTCCTCCTTCGATTTTAGATCCAGGGCGGCCGCCTGGAGAGGAAGCAACGAGGGGTTGGACGAAGCCCTCTACCCACCCTGTGCAGGACAGGACAGGGTTCAGATCTGTGGTTCACAGGGTCGCTAGGGGTGGGACTCGACCTGATGGCACATAACAACAGCCCACCCTGTGTGGGTCAAGCTGGGGTCTGAGAGTCAGGTGGCTGGACCCCCCTCCTCCCAAGCCGTCTTCCCCAAAACAGAGATTCTGGAATGTTCACTTTTCACCTCACCATTTTGCGGGCCAGCTTGGCACACCTTGCTGGAAATTCTGAACACTGCACAGGGAGGGGGTTCCTGAGAACAGAAGGAACAAGGAAGTCAATACCCCCATCCATTCTGCTCAAAATTACCCACCCTCGATTCTATAACCAAGCCCCTGAAAAGCTGCCTCCAGCTACCCAGTCCCTAGAAAGATTAAGGTGAGCTATTATCAGGAGCAACCCAAAGACTGGTTCAAGTCCACCAGTCGCTCCAAAGGAGAAAGATGGGCGATCTCCTCCCATAAAATGCGACCATTTCAAGGGAGCTCTGGTGGCCTAGTGGCAAGAAGCTGCACTGCAATCCCAGAGGTATGTGGTTTGAATCCACCAGATGCTCTGCCAGAGAACGAGGGGCCATCTCCTCCTGTACCAGTCAGATCCGATTTGACGGCACACACACACAAAATAATAATTTTTAAAAAAAAGTCACCATCTCAGAAATACAACAGACTTGAGTTTTGGTTTTCGTGGTTAGGCTAAAGAGCCCTGGTAACCTAAAGATCGTCAGTTCAAATGAATATATTAGCCACTCTGTGAGAAAAAAGATGAGGCAGTCACCTCCCGTTAAGATTTACAGCCTCAGACACCTGATGGAAGATGGCCAGGAGTCAGAATCAACAGGGCGGCAGCAGGTTTGACTTTGGTTTGGGCTGGTGGTCGGGAGCCTTGGTGGTGCAGTGGTTAGCACACAGCTATTAACCATACAGAGGTCCTGCTGGTGGTAGACAGCTTCCAGAACCACCCTGGGGACCACACGGGGTGGGCCTACTCTGCCCCACAGGGTTGCTGTAAGTCGAAATCATTTCAACAGCGGCAGGTTCGGGTATTATGCGGAGATGCTGTCATCTGTGGCTTGTAAGCTGGCCAATACTTCAGACCATGTGCCAGAGTGAAATGTCATACAGCCCTGCCCCACTCCCATGACGCTCAGCAGCTCAGAGGTTCAATCTGCCATCTGCAGCGTTTCCACTGGCTTCCATTTGGAAGTGGATAACCAGGCCTTTCTTCCTAGTTTGAGTGAAAGCTCTGACAAAATCTGTTCAGCAGCAGAGAAACATGCAAGCCTCCACAGACGCAATCACGTACGTTGTTGTTGTTGTTGGGTGCCATCAAAGTCAAGGGCAACTCACAGCGACCCTACGGACGGCACTGAACCTTGCCCATTATCACCTCTGCCTTGACCATCGACACCATCCTCACCATCTCTGACACACTGGACCCCATCTCCACCACCACCGTGTCGGTTCACCTTCCCGTGCATGTGGATCGTCCACCTTTCCAAGAATGATGTCATTCTCTACGGACCAGCCCCTCTGAACCACATAAAGTATGCGAAATGGAGTTTCACCATCTTTGTCTCTAAGAAGAAACTCTGGTTTCACTTTCTCTACGACACACTTGTTCTTTCAGCAGTCTGAGGGCTATCCAGTCAAACATTCTTCTGGGTGGTATAGCACTGGTCTGTGTGTTGCTGTACAGAGGTAACTCGTGGTTGCTGTGATGCTGAAGACTGTGACAGTGATGTGCCAATCGTGGTAATGGATACCCATGGTGGACAGTGTTGGCTGGAGCTTCCCGACTAAAACAAGCCTGGAAGCAGGAGCGGCATCCACTTCCGAAATGGCTTGCCTCTGGAAACTAGACGAACAGTGCTCAGGCCGTTCGTTCATAGGGTGGCTATGAGTCGTCTAGGACTCGACGGCACTAAACAACAACTTCTCTGACATCACAACTCAAAGGCACTGATTCTTCTTGTGTCATCCTTAATTACTGCCCAACTATCAGATGCATCGCATTCAAGTGACAAAAAAAAAAAAAAAGAACAAAACATGGCTTGGATCAGGTTCACCTTAGTCTTCAAGTTTACATCATTACTCTTTAGTATGGGAGGGCTCTCCAACAGGTGATATCCCTAATGTGACATATTTTGAATAGTTATATTGTTCTATAATTTCCACATGCTGTTGGTGACCTTTTTGGGGAGTGCAAACAAATATGGATCCCTTCCAGGCAGTTTTCCAAACAATCGTTTCCCAAAATTTCTTGGTACAGCCTGGTGAATAGATGCAGGGCAGCATCTGTCTGTTGCAATATGTCAACTGAGATCCCATAAATTCCTGGGGCTTTATTTTTTTGCCAAAGCTTTCAGTGCAGCTTGACTGTCTTCTTTTATTACTTTGGTCCTTGATTATAAGTTTCTTCCTGAAACGGTTCTGTGTCAACCAATCCTTTTTGGTCCAGTGACTCACTGTATTCCTTTCATCTTCTCTGGATGGTTCCTGGATCATTCAGGATTTTTCCCCAAGCATTCCTCAGTATTGCAATTCCAGGCTTTAAGTTGGTTTTCAGTTCTTTCAGCTTGAGAAATCTGAGTTCTATTTTTCTGACTCCAGCTCTTTGCATACTTCATTATAATACTTTGTTCTGTCTTCTTAAGCTGCTCTTTTGCTTTTTTTTTTTACATTTTATTATTTTTTGTGCATGTACCATCAAATCAGATGTGACTGGTACAGGAGGAAATTGTCCCTCCTCCGGCAGAGCATCTGGTGGATTCGAACCGTGTACCTTTGAGATTGCGGTACAGCTTCTTGCCACTAGGCCACCAGAGCTCCCCTTAAGCTGCTTTTTTGAAAGCTCTTTTCAACTCTTTTACTTTGGTCACATTTTTCTTTTTATTTTGTTTTTTTAACACTCTAGTACAATTCTCAAAGTCTCTTTTGATATCCATTTTGGTCTTTTCTTTCCCTCTGTCTTTGTAATGCTTTGCTTTCTACATGAATAATATCCTTGATATCATCCCACATTTGGCCTTTGATCATTAGTGTCCAAAACCTTGAACCTACTGTTGAGATGGTTTTTTTGTTCAGGTGGGGTAGACTCAAGGTTGTATTTTGGTTCTTATGCATTTGTTTTTATTTTCTCCAGCTTCAGTTTGAAGTTGCACATGAGGAGGAAGATTTTGTCCACAGTCAGCATCTGATCTGGTTTTGACTGCTGATATTGTGCTTCTCCAACAATTCTTTTCACAAAGATAGTCAGTCTGATTCTTGTGAAGTCCATTAAGGTGAGGTCCACGTGTACAAACACATCTTGTGATTTTTTAAAAGATCTATGTGCCATGAATAAATCATTATGCAATATTCAATCATTTGGTCTCCAACCTCATTTCTATAATCAGGTCCATAATTTCCAACTATCATTCTCTCTTCTTTGCTCCCAACTTTTGCATTCTAGTCACCAATTATTAAATTGTGAATCTCAGCTGCACGTTCAACTGATTCCAGATTGCAAAAGCTAAAATTCCTTAATTTCCTCATCTTGGTCTTAGTTGTAGGTGAGGTCCAAAAACATCAAATTCACTGTCACTGAGTTGGAGCCAAGTGACAGCCAACCCTCCAGTAGGTTTTCAAGGCTCTAAATAGAACAGATGATAAAGCTGTCTCACATAGTTTGGGCATGGTACTAGGAGAGGCTATTCCTTGGATGGGGAGTTGTGCTTGGAACAGTGGAATGTAGACAAAAGAAAGGAAGACCCTCAACCATATGGACTGACACAGTGAGTACAGCAATGGACTCAAGTGTATCAGAAAGTGTGAGGAAGGCACAAAATAGGACAGAGTTCAGATTTCTTATTCATAGGGTTGCTCTGGGTCATGCTCAACTTGACAGTAAAAACAACAAATCAAACAGGAGGAAACCATCTTTCTACCATAGAGCTGCTGGTAGATTTTGAACTACCAGAAACACACCACCTTAATTAAGGTTGGAAGCACAACTTTGTTTTTTGGGTTTTTTTTTAAAAATTAAAGAACATTTTCCAGGTACAAATTTTATAAATACAAAACAAATTCACAAATTACTTTGAATTCTAAATAAATATCTAGTTAATAAATTCAGACTTAATACCTCCAGCCAATACTGGTATAGCACTTAAAGGATATAAAATTGGATTCATTCATGTGTAGTGTTGAAAGAATATGCTTGTTAAACAATGGGAAGCACAACTTTGGATCCACTGGGCCACCAGACTCTCACTGGGAGATGTAGTGGAAAGAATTCTGTCACTAACCATTAATGCCCTCCATGACCTGCTATGGCCCCAAACCAAACCCACTGCTAACAAGTCAACTTTGATTCATGACAACTCTCTACCAGATTTTTGAGACTGCAGATTTTAACAAGAAGAGGAGTCTCACCTTTTCTCCTGTATAACAGCTGCTGGGTTTGAAACCACAAACTTTTCAGCTAGCAGTCCAAAATGCAAAGCACTCAACTCACTGCCACAGAGTCAGAACCAACTCACAGCTGACCCTCCAGCAGGTTTTCAGAGGCTAAGTAAGAGTCACGCAGGAGAAATGGCCCATCTTTTTCCTTGAGGAACCCAGGGTGGATTTAAACTGCCAGACAGGTACCACCTTTGGGTTAACAGTGCAATGCCCTGCGGACTGTCATCAGAGCTCCTCTGAAAAGTGCACCCTAGGAGGGCCACCAGTAAATGCCCTGGCCCCGTCCTTCTGTTCAAGTATTCCAGGCTGCTCCCATCCAAATGGACTTTCTAGTCTGGCCGCCACCCTTCAGTGGCTAGCGTTTTAGCCCACATCTTTCCCAAAAAAGCATCAGATACACTCTCTCTCAAACCATCTCTCAAAGCCTTCTGCTTCCATTCATACTCGCGCCCTCAAAAACATTTTAGATCCGCAACTCTTTTGTATGCAAGATTCTGAAACGTCCTCTAAGACACACAAAAATTATTTGAACCACACTCGTACTTACGACTCTGACCCTAAGAGAACATTCTAAACCAACGCTCCCCGAGAACGGCGCTGTCACTATCCCCTATCTCGTAAAGATTCCCAAATGGGCCTGGTACCCACAGCAGAGGCTTCTTCGCTCCAACGTGACCAGTCTGCTGCCTACCTGGGAAGAAAGAAAACTTTCCCAGCCAGCCTCCAGCCAAAACACTGAGGCTCCGCCCAATGAACTCGGGCTCCGCACCCAACCTCCCATCATTCATACGGCTCCGCCTCTAACTTTTCCAGCCAATCTTCTGCCTCTGCTCCCTGGTGCCCCAGGCAACATCCTGCCCCCTCTCCTACCTTTTACTCCAGGCGTCGCCCCCTGGGCAGAGACCTAGACGCTACTCGGCTGTGACCACGCCCCTTGACGTATATTTAGTTCCGCCCCCACTTTCCCGGCTTCCGCCAGTACAAGGTAAAACTTTCTGGCCCCGCCTCCAGCATGCCGGCCAAAAGTAGGGCCCCGCCCCGTCTGTCCCAGCTTCATCTTGGCCCCGCCCTCGCCTTCACCTCCGACTCTAGCTCCGCCCCTGACTTGCTGGCCAAAGTTCCACACCCACTTTCAACTCATTCAAATTCTCTGGCCCCGCCCCAGCCAGGGCTCGAGCCAAGCCTCTAGATCCTGCGACAACCCTTGAGCCCCGCCCAGGCTTTCCTGGCCACACCCTAGCCCCGCCCCCAATCCAGGGCTAAGTTTCAGGCCCCGCCCACAGTCTGGCCCGTCCCAGCCCAGCTTATCCGCCTAGTCCCGCCCCGCCAGCGGCTCTCCAGCTTCCCATGTGGGCGTCCAGTCCCCGCCCCCCGCAGAGTACTCTGACCCCGCCCCCGCGGGCTAGCTGGTACCGCGCCCACGCCGGCTCCCGCTCTCTCCACGTGAGGCGCAGGCTCCGCCCTCCCCGGGCGCGCTCCTGACCCCCTCCTCCGGTCACCTGTCCCGGAGACCCCGCGGCGCTCGGGACTCGAGATCTGTCGGCCTCCGCGTCCGCAGCTCCCGGGCCACTTGCGTCACTTCCTGCCCGTACCACGTGAGGAAGGGAAATAAAGCGGGTCACTTCCGGCCACTGGCGCCCGCTTCCGGGAGTCTTAAAGGGGCCGCGTCCTGGCGGATGAAGGCAGACGCTCGCATGTTTTCCCTGCAGGTGGTGAATTGGAAGTTGTTCAGTTTTTGTCTTGTTAGACTGCTTCTTTCAGGGAAAGGAGAAGCTATTTGCACTTCGTGGTCTCTCCTTGCTCAACCCGTTCCCATCTCTAGCTGCATATTCCTAGTTCCAATAAATCCCGGGAACTGGAAACTTGATTTCATCTAACCGTCTTCATACCATTGAAGCACAGAATTTCAAGCGATAGAATCCTTTGTTCATTCTCTAAATCAGCCTTCAGTATAAACTGAACACAGCACTAAATGTTGGGCATAGGGTTGGAATCGAGATAATAAACAAAGTAAAACCCATCCCTGCCCGCATTACTGGTTGTTCCAATCTGTAGAGTCGGCCAAGTAAAACTGCCTCTAAGGTTTCCAAGGCTGTGATTTTTCCAGAAGCCTCATCTTTCTGTCCAGGTTCCAACTATTCATCTTTGAGCCGCCCAATCCTTAATCCTAGCTACCTCGTCCCGCACGAGGGAGTTCTGGTGCGAATCCTCCAGCATTTTCCCACATATAGGAGAAAGATGGGCAATAGCCTCCTATGTGATTCACAGCCTAGTAAACCCAAATGTTGTGTACTCTGGAGTCAGAACCGACCCATTCTTGACCCTCTGGCAGGATTGCAGCGCATCTTCTTACCACTAGGCCGCCAGAGCTCCCAAGGAAACCAATAGAGGAGAGGGTCAGATATCATTAGGTTCCAATACTATCGCAATGAGGTTTGACTTCCATGGGGGGGAGGAGGGGAACAAACACAAAACCAAACAAACATAAATTAATAGCTTTAAAGAAAGAACTTAGAATGTTACCCGCTCACCACTCTGGAAGTTAGAAATCTATATTAGGATTCTACCTGGGGGCCTCTTTTCTGGTATATTACAGCGGTCTTGGCGTATGTGTGTGTTCCAGTCTTTTATAATTTTAGTGATTGGGTTTAGGGCACTTCTCTGCCATACCTTCATTAACATTACATAAATGAAACTTATGTCCAAGTAGAATTACCTTCAAAGTTACTCAGACTTAAAAATAAATTTCCAGGGAGTTAGAACCGATTCAGAGCCTCCCCTCCAGTGGATTTTCCACGCTGTGAATTGCACCGAAGGAGATCGCCCGTCTTTCTACCTTTCAGTGAATGTTGTTTGTTGTTGTTATGTGCCGTGGAGTCGTTTGCGACTTATAGCGACCCCATGCACAACAGCCCTAAACCCTGCTCTATCCTGTGCCAATCGCACTGC
>NW_006399986.1:1050144-1052598 GCF_000299155.1 Elephantulus edwardii | reverse complement strand
TGCATAGGGTCGCTATGAGTCGCAAACAACTCCACGACACATAACAACAACATTTCGTGCTGCCTTTTGGAATCGTCTGTTCAGCTCTTTAGTATCTTGAATTCTTCCCTGTGCTTTGGCTTCTCTATGCTCCCGTGCAATCTTCAGAGTTTCTTCTGACATCCATTTTGGTCTTTTCTTCCTCTTCTGTACAACTCACTTTCAGTGAATAATGGTTTCAAACCCCAGAGAGGCATGGCCTTTGGAGTATGTAAAAAGACCAAGGGCCGCATGGGGACCGCTATATCTGACTTTTACCTTCTTCACAAAGGAGACCTGTTCCTGTCAACAACATCAATAACACAAAACCAATTCCGATGAGGCCAGACATGTCCCCCTCATGCTCCTACACCTCTTTCTACTCATCCCAATACCACTCTTACTGCTTTAGTGGGTTCAAAAATCTGATGCAATAGCTCACAGGCCACAGAGAACCATGCTGGGGAAGTCAAAAGGTTGATGAAAGGTTTTGGATCGAAGCCAAGACCCATGCCGAGGTAGAAACATTTCTCAGAGTTTATTGCAAACCAGGCTACTTTAGGGGGTTTATATGGGGTCATTGCAGTGGCCCATAAAGTGGCGCATCAAGTTTCTGGTCTTGGGAAACTAGTTCTGCAGAATGTCCTGACATAGGGATTTCTGAGTTGAACTTCAGCCTCCATTTTTATTTTAGCCTAACAGTTATAATCCAGGTTTGGTAGCAGAATACAGGCAGGACGGCTTCAGAAACATGCTCACAGGTGCCTCAGCCTTGAGCCTCACGGCTGTAGGCCAGTATTACAGAGCTCTCTGTCCTGCCTGTTGTGGCTCTCTCCTCTCCTCCCCAGTCCTCCATTTGTCCATCAATTTTGGGCCAAGTCTCTTAGCTCTGGTTCCATGGCATAGCAGTCTCAAGGACAACGCTGTCTACATCAGGTTTCTGGTTCTCTGCTCTCACTGCTGGGCCAGCCTGGAGTCTCCTTGTCTCTCCTGGAGACTCCAGTCTGGCTGGCACAAAAATCTGTGGTCCTGAAGGACAGACAAGTTGCATTCTCTTGCTCTTTTCTGACAATGAGGTTTCTCCTGCTGCTGCTGAAGCCGCTCAATGTAATGGAAAGACTAGCCAATCCCCTTGTAGACTGTTGAGATCAGCCAATCCCCTTGTGGGCTGGTGAGATTAGCCAATCCCTTTATGGACTGGTGAGATTAGCCAATCCACATATTCCAGGCCAGTGCATGAGGGAAGCCGAATATCAAATTTAATAATAGTAGACCAAATGCTGTATCGGGAAATGAGGGAAGCTTAATACAAGCTGAAGGTCACCTTGTGGCATTGGGGTGTTCCCTAGGAGTCAACATTGTTCTTAGTTTGTATCAACTGAATCCCTCCCTCCTGAGATTAGCATAAAGAGGAACTTGGCCTTATCTGTAAAAGACTTCACCATTATCCTTTGTTTTTGTTTTGTACTTATGATTTTACTTTGTTTACCTTCCTTATAATTCTAAATAAATACTCAGAGAAGCATGGCTTGGGGCCTTCAGTCATGGGAACTGTTGGCCCCGTTTTTCACACTCTCTGTTCTATATCATTCCTGGTAGTCTGTCTCATTATTAATAATTATAAAATTATTTCATTCTTTGGGACCCTTGGTCTGCAACAAGTGCATATGGAAAAATCAAATTCAAGGGCTAGGAATGCCATTTTGAACACTGAGCCCTTCACATCACAGTTTAAAAGGGCAACTTCCTAAAGAGTCAGAGAGTATTATTTAACCTATCAAAATTTCTGTGTCTGAGTGTTCAAGTGCTAACTCAAAAGATTGAGAGTTCAAGCCCCCACTCTGACCCCTAGCAGCTCCATGCGGGAAAGAGCTGCAGATCTGCTTCCATGACAGTCACGGCCTTGGAAACCTTATGGAGTAAATATACTCTGACATTCAGGGGAGCTCTGGTGGCCTAGTGGTAAGAAGCTGCGAGGCAATCCCAAAGGCACGTGGTTCAAATCTACCAGCTGCTCTGAGGGAGAAGGAGACACAATCTTCTCCTAAGCGATTAACTGCCCCTGAAAACCAGCGAGAGGGACATCTATGGTTCGGTTCTGACCCGATGATACACGACAACGACATTCAGAGTTGCTATGAGTCAGGATGAAACTGACTGCACAAGTACTGAGTAGAACTGTCCCATCGCATTTCCAAGGTTGTGAACGTGCTGAATCAGACCTCCAGGCCTGTCTCTGGGTAGAACGAACAGCTTTTCAGCCAGCAAAGTCTATGCCACCCAAGACTCCTCTCAGCCTAGTAGCAGACATCACGCGTCAGAGCAGAACTGAGCTCCGCATGGATAGGAAGACTCAATGTTGTGAAAATGGCAATACTACCAAAAGCAATTTACACATTTAATGCAATCCCAATACAAATACCAACCCCATTCTTC
>NW_006399986.1:1047365-1048294 GCF_000299155.1 Elephantulus edwardii | reverse complement strand
ATAGTGCAACAATGAATGAGTGGAAGCCCAAAATCTCTGTAAATGTTTATGAAAATTAATAAAATATAATTATAGAAAAAAAAAAAAGAACTGAGCTCCGCTAGGTTTTCAATGGCTGTGGCCTTTCAGATGTGGATCACCAGGACTTTCTTCCACGGCACCTCCCGGGTGATATCGCTGTGTCATGTTTTAGTCCTTCTCACAGTATTTCCAAGGTTTTCAAAATGCTATTTATTACATATTTCTTAGATGACAATTGCATATCCATAACGTATATGCACTCCAAGGTATGGCCAAGGTCTCTAAGGCCAAGATGAGAAGACACATGGGTGAGGGATGTAGAGTTGGGGGGAGGGGAAATAGGGTACTTGAAATAGACAGGATGTAATTGAAAAGAATGTTGATACACTGTGAGAAATATAAGTAACATCACTGAATAATTGGTGTAAAAATTATCAACACAAAAATGATAATAATAATTTTTAAAATAATAATAATAATAATGTTGTTGTTGTTGTTTACAGTAAAGTTGGAACCAGCCCACACCTGATCCTCTGATGGGTTTTCAGAGGCAGTTAATCACATGGGAGGAGATTGCCCCGCCTTCTCCCCTGGAGCAGCTGGTGGCCTTAAACAGCATGCCTTTGGGATTACAGTGCAGCTTCTTGCCACTAGGCCACCAGAGCTCCATCATCATCATCATCCAAACCTCAAACTCATTATCATGGACTCAGAACCAACTCCTAGCTGACCCTCCACTGGGTTTCCAAGGCTGTAAGTCTCAAGGGAAGAAACTGCCCATCTTTCTCTTAAGAAGCTGCTGGTGGATACAAACCCGTAGAGAGGGAGGCCTTTAGGTTATCGTCAGAACTCTACACGCTAGGGCCACCAGAGTTCCCTAGAAATTATCAAAGAGGAACCAAATTTGA
>NW_006399986.1:1036091-1046730 GCF_000299155.1 Elephantulus edwardii | reverse complement strand
TCTATTATAGTGTAGAGGTTAGGAACCACAAGATGTAGAGGCTCAGCTATGTTATTTATGGTTCTTAAGTCCTGGAGCAAATTCCATTTACCACTGGGTTGTTTTACAACTCGGAAGTTTGCATGCAAGGTAGAGGTGAAGTAAGGATCTGCTTATGAGGTTTTCCGTCCATTCCAACAACTCACTTCCCCTCCTCCTCCCTTGCCATTCCCTCAACCGACCACAAAATGCACCTCTTGTTCCATTCTTTTGTCATACATATAATAACTAATCATATATGCCTGTTTTACAATTCTTTCCACATCTGTTCTAATACAGTATTCATTATCTATCCACTCTTTCCCTGTTCTCCTCTTAAGCCCCATGTCAGTCCTGTTTTATAACAGCAGTGCTATACAGTACTTGTCCTTTTGTGACTAAGCTATTTCACGCAGCATAAAGTCCTCCAGGCTCCCTCATGTTATGTAATATTCTATGAGTTCATTATTTTTCAGCGTTGCATAATGTTCCATTGTGTGAATGCACCATAGTTTTTCTATCCATTCATTTGTTGATGGGCGCTTGGGTTGCTTCCATTTCTTTGCTGTTGTGAATAACGCAGCAATAAACCTGGGGTTGCATGCATCTGTTTGAGCTGCAGCTCTGATTTCTTTATGGTATATTTCCAGTAGTGGGTAAAAGGGTATTAGTAGTTTCACCTTCTTGAAACAGTGCCAGGCCACTTTCCACAGTGGTTGCAAAGACCTGTTCTGTAAAGATGATCTTTTGCAGTATTTACAGTCATAGTTTACACAGCAAATTAGAAATTATAAAAAAGTGAGGGAACTCTGGTGGCCTAGTGGCAGGAAGCTGCACTGCATTCCCAGAGGTACGCGATTCCAATCCACCAGATGCTCTGCTGGAGAAGGAGGGACAATCTCCTCCTGTACCAGTCAGATCCGATTTGACGGCACACACACTGACCCATAGTGACCGTCCAGGGGGATTTTCAGGAGGCTGTCCATCTTTCAGGAAGTGGTTGTCCCACTTTCTCCCACAGAGCCACTGGTGGATTTGAGCCACCAGAGAGGGCAGCCTTCAGACAAGAAGCAACAAGCTTGCTTCAGACTACACCACCAAGAGCTCCCTAGTAATTGTCAAAGTCTGACATGTGAACTTTCACTGAAAACAAAGCTAAAAGCCTCTACATTTTTTAATTTTAATTTATTATTATTATTAATTTTAATGAAACTTTAAAGAGACTTTGGATTTCCATTCACTCATTGTTGCTTCTCCCTGGCCACTGCTCCTCCCTACGTTTTTCTGAAAGGCCATTCGTACGTCTGAGGCAGATGCATGCTCAGAAGAGACCTGGGAGGATGGGCAGTCGGTCTCATTTACTTTGCAAACTTTCACTCAAGTCACAATTGAAAAAAAGAAAAGACCTGAAAAAAAGCCTCTCACTTCTCCCTGCCCTTAAAGGTCTGGACAAGAAAGCATAAGTGAGAAAACAAAGGTGAAAAGTGTCTGGCTGAGTTAACACAGTATCAAAATCTGTCCATCATTTGTAATAAATATGTCACAGAAATGCAAGATGTTAACAATAAAGGAACTGCACACAGAGCTCTCGTGGCTTAATGGATAAGGAGGTGTATTGCTAACCCAAAGGCAAGCGGTTCAAACCCATTGAGAGAAAGATTAACCCAAAGGCAGGTGGGAGGTTTAAGTCCTGTGTGATTTACAGTCTTTGAAAACCTGTTGGAGGATCAGCTACATTAATTGGTTCGACTGTGACAGTGAGTGAGTGAGTGAGTGAGTGAGTGAGTGTAGGATAGAGTAGAGGGGGAATGTCCTATGAGAAATGTGATCTTTCTGTGTAGTTTTCCTGTAGACCTGAAACCAAATTAGATGCAGATACTGAAGGGATGGTTTTTTTAAGGGAAGGGATACACCTCTGGTCAGGGTTGCTAGTTGCTCTGAAAAATAATCAATGAGGCTTATAGAGAAACAATGTATGTTTTCCTGCTGCAAATCTCAAGGCTGTTACTATATAACCTACTTCTCCGAGAGTAGTAACATAATAGTTTTATTTACTGAAGTTCAGTCTTAGTATCTGGCTACAATGTTACATATTTATTGGGTTCAGATGATAAAATGAAATTATCCCATTGCCTGGCATAGATTCCAACTCATAGCAACCTCTCATTGGATTTCCAACCTCTTCAGAAGAGGAAAACGTCCATCTTTCTCATTCAGGGAGGCTGTTGGATTTGAACCATTGATCTTTGGTTAACAAGCCCATAGGTAATGCACTATTCTTCCAGGGAACCTTTGAAGAATGGTAATGATTCCTTAAGAAGTTGATGATAGAACTGTCAAATGATCCAGCAATCTCAATACCCAGGAGAAGTGAAGGCAGGAACAAAACCAGAAACCTGTCCACTAATGTTCATTACAGAGAGCTAGTGGTTAGGAAGTTCTGCTGCTAACTCAAAGGTGGGTGGTTCGAGCCCACCAGTTGCTCTGTAGGAGAAAGATGGGTAACCCCCTACCCTGTAACTTACAGCCTCTGAAAACCCACTGGGTGCTAGGCTAGGAGTTGATTTCAATTCCAGGACAATGAGCGTTGAGTTTTTTAAATGTTCACTTTTCACAACAGCCAACAAGTGAAAACAGCACCAGCATAACTCTTGTCCACCCGTAGATGAATGAGCAGACACAGTGTGGTCCCTCCAAACAGTTGAATGAATATTCTGCAGGTATAATGAGAAATTAAATTCTTGACGCAGGTTCAGAAGCCACCTGAATTCTTTCTGAGCAGGAAGCCAGCGAGGCTTTGTCCTCAGGGAGTGGAAGTGTGTCAAAGTGGATTCCAACTCCCGAGTGCACTACTATCTACTGGCTTATAATTAATACCAATTCATAGGCTTTCTAAGGCCTTCAGCCCACATAGGAGGAGAAAGCCCCTTTTTCTCCCCGGGAGAAGCAGTTCGGTTAAAACTACTTTTTTTTTTGGTTAGTAGTCTAACACGTGTCCTGAATTGCCCCCGTGGCAGGGGCAGTTCACCTGGCACCTTGCCCAGAGATTCAGGGAACTTGCCTGGGCATGTCTTTAAATAACTCTCAGAAGTCATACCTCTGAGACCACCATATAACCAGGTGGTGGGAACCCCCAAACCAAAGTTGTAAAACTTTTTAATCTGCAGGTATGGATCTATCCCAAGCAGGGCCTTTTGCCCAGTTCTGTAATCCCAGCCACAACCAGAAGGGAATGTATCACTTTGTTGTTGTTGTTTCTTGTTTTGTACCCTCGAGGAGGAGACTGACCCTCTTTCTCCAGCAGAGCATCTGATGGATTCGAACCGTGCACCCTCGCACAGCTTCTTGCCACTAGGCCGCCAGAGCTCCCTTTGAGACTGTATCACATTTTAAGAGAGGAAAGCTGAGATTTACCAGTCTGTCTCAGGTTAATATCTTAATAAAAAGGTCTTGAGAATATATTTGAATGTGGAATATCTTTCCCCCAGTATAGTGTGCATCATTTCACCACAATTAAAAAAAGTTAGAGAAGAAAAGAGGTAATTTGATACTTAAAGACAAGAGAGAAAGTCACGTGAAGATGTAAAAAAGATGGTGGCAGAGAATGATGACAGGGGATAGTCACCAAACAACAGTGCTGTTATAAAATAGGGCAGGCGGGGGAGGAGAATGGGGAAAGAGCGCTTCCTCAAAAAGGTGAACGTAGAAATTCCATATGACCCAGCTATTCCACTACTTGGAATGTACCCTGAGTCTAAGAGAACTGTGGCACAAACTGAGATTTGTACACCAATGTGCACAGCAGCATTATTCACCATCGCAAGAACATGGCAACAGCCCAAATGTCCAACCACAAACGAATAGATTGAGAAATGATGGTACGTTCACACAGTGGAATACTATGCAGCACTCAGGAGCAATAACTTTCTAAATTATTACCTAACTTGGGAGGGACTGGAGAGCACTATGCTGAGTGAACTAACTCAGTCCCACAAGGACAAATATTGTATAATATCATTATTGTAGAATGAGTGTAAGGATCCAGGAGGGGTGGGAGAGGCTGGAAGCAGAGGGATGTAGTTGTGCAGGGGGAAGAGGGAATTAATCATTGGGTTGTACAATTTGATGGGGGCGGGTGAGGGAAATTGAAATAATTTGTTTCAATTTGTATTAGAATTTTTTAAATAAATGAGTGAAATAAAATAATAAAATAAAATACATTTTAAAATAAGAGTAGATAGGTAACAAGCACTGCATTGGAACAGATGAGGGGAAGAACTGTTCAAATGGAATATATGATTAAGCATTATATGGAACGAGAAGTCCGTTGCAGGATGGCTGGCGGAGGCGGGGGGGGATACAGGGGGAGAAGGAAATGCGCAACAATGTGGAGGGGGGAGATTTTTTTTTAAGTTGAAACCATAGGGAGCTCTGGTGGCCTAGTGGCAAGAAGCTGCACTGCAATCCCAGAGGTGCATGGTTCAAATTCACCAGATGCTCTGCTGAAGAAGGAGGGACAATCTCCTCCTGTACCAATCAGATCTGATTTGATGGTACATGCACAAAAAATAAAAAAATAATAAAGTTGAAACCATGAAAAAATAAACAAAAAAAAGAAAAGAAAAGCCAATCTTAGGGCTGAAAATGCAGATCTATTATAGATGATATACTTTGGGCATGTTGTTAGAGGGGCCAGGTCTTGGAAAAGGACTTCATGCTTGCAAAGGTGGAGGGTCAGCAAAGGAGAGGAAGAGCCTCGATGAGACGGATTGGCATGGTGACTGCAGCAATGGGATGAAGGATGAGAATGATGGCGCAGGACAGGGCAGGGTTCAGATGCATTGTTCGTAGGACCGCTGTGAGTCATAGTGGACTCAGTAATCGCTAACAGCAACATAGGAGACAGACAAGAGACCTGAGCGTCCCAAGTCTGCCTTAAGAAAGTGAAGGTGTGGGGGAGTATTTATTTGTAGGTGAGGCTAAGGGGTGTGAAGAAAAGCTCATGTTTGGTTAGAAAAGGGACTATTTTAGAGGAGAGATTATGTAAATCAAGAGGTGCAGCTGGCCTCCAAGCCTGCATTGGTCTAATTAGGTGTTCAGGCATCACTGGACTTGAGCCTTTTGCGAGCTGGTGTCTATCTGGTCACGGGGCATTCACTCTGAGTTACCACTTCGTGACAGCACTGTAGATGTTTACACACCTGCCATTCTCATGACTCACTTTGTGGTATTTTGTAAGGGCAGCACCAGCAAATAAGACACACTCTGAAAGATTCACCCAACAGACACCCTATAACAGGGTGTCCATAGCAGTTTCGATGCAATAGCCTGTAAACAGCCCAGATGCCCATTAACGGTAGAATAGATGCCTATATTGTTGTGACTTCCCATGGCAATACTCATGAAATACACTCATGAAAAGAAACACTTTATCAAGTTTGTCTTTCATCCATTGAAAATGTTCAATCGTTGTTCTTTTAAATTCTGTGTCAGAAAATTCTGTCAGACTTTCGAGCTTCAGGAAGTTATACACAGCCATGTGTATGAATCTCACAAACATTGTCATGTAACAGAAGCCAGGCAGAAACAAAGGAAGACTATATTACATGCTGCCATGTGTATAAGATTCTAGAACAGAGAAAATAACATTGAGACTAATATTGCCCTGGAGAGCTAATAACCTGAAAATTTACTGTAGAAGAATTTTAGTCAAAACAAAGAGGAATGTAGAACAGAATTTCAAATTCTCACAGAATCCAGACTTTCTGGAGACAGAAAGGATAGGTGAATTCCCAGAACTCCCAAAATTCTGAGATAATCTTTAAACCTTAAACAGTTTTCCCCTAAAGCATTCTTAAAATTATGCCATCATGCAGATGACATTTGGAAACAGGAATGGCATCCAATTCCTAAACCACATGCCTCTGGAAACTCTATGAACTTAGAGAAATGACAATAGTTATAGAACAGGGTTCAGGTCTTTTGTTCATAAGGTCACCATGAGTCGTACTCTACTCGATGGCAATCAACCCCACCACCATGCAGATGACACAACCTTGCTCGCTGAAAGTGAGGAGGACATGAGGCATTTGCTGCAGAAGGTCAAGGACTTTAATCTTCAATATGGATTGAAGTTCAACATCAAGAAGACAAACATTCTCACCACTGGGCCAATTGGCAGCTTCATGATAGATGGCGAAGAGATTGAGATTGTTAATAACTTCACCTTGCACTCTTGGCACCAGCAGTCAGGAAACCAAAAGATGAATGCACTGGGAAAGTCTCCTGTCAGGAACCTCTCTAAAGTACTGAAGAGCAGTGATGTCAGTCTGTTGACTAAGGTGCCCCTGATACAGGTCATGGTCTTTGCAATTACTTGCTATGCATCTGACAGCTGGACAATAACAAAGGATGGTAGAAGAAGGACCAATGCCTCTGAGTTGTGGTTCTGGAGGAGTGTTGACCATACTGTGGACTGCCAGGAGAACAAAGAGATCTGTCCTGGAGAGGGTGAAACCAAGCTTGCTGAAGTCAAGGATTTTGAAGTTCTGTCTCACATACTTTGGGCACATGGCCAGAAGGAACCAGTCCTTGAAGAAGGGCATCATGCTTGGAACAGTGGAGGGACAGACAGCACAAGAGAAGGAGAGGAAGACTAAGGATAAAATGAATTGCCTGGAGAAATGGAATTAGGTCTGTTGAAGACAGTGAGATTGGCTCAGGCTAGGGCAGGGTTCAGAGCTAATGTACACAGAGTCACCGGATGGCACATAAGAACAACATTGACAACTTTCTTAAAATCCAAATTTAGCTTATCTGGTAAAGACAATCTGCCTGAGCTCTCTTGAGAATGTTCCATATGGGATCAAAGTAATAACAAGAGGTCAAAAGATAGAAATTTGAGGGGAGCTCTGGTGGCCTAGTGTCAAGAAGCTGCACTGATATCCCAGAGGTACATGGTTTGAATCTAACAGATACTCTTCTGGAGAAGGAGGGGTTATCTCCTCCTATACCTGTCAGATCCAATTTGATGGTACACACACGAGAAATAATATAAAACAAAATAGAACCATCAAAAGATAGACGTGGGTGGGGGTGGTGAGGAGAAAAGTGCAACAATGAATGAATGGAAATCCAAAATCTCTGTAAATGTTCATTGAAATTAATAAAAAGAAATTTAAAAAAATTTTAAAAAGATAGACATTTGCTGCTGCTGTTTAACATTCAGTCAGAACTGACCCATGATTGACCCCCCAGAGGGTTTTCAGAAACATTTAATTGAACGAGAGGAGACTGCCCATCCTTTTCCTGTGGAGTATCTGCTGGACTTGAACACCGTGCCTTCAGGATTGCAGTGCAGCTTCTTACCAGTTGGCCACCAGAGCTCCCAATAGAAGCTAAGGGGGCATTTACTTAATGTAGATTAGAGAGAAATACCTCTTAATAGGAGGGTAAGATGATTGAACACAATTAGAAGAATCCAGTCAATGTCATTAAGTTGTACATGGAGAAATAGTTGGATTGACATATGTTTTGCTATGTATATGTTCAACGATAACAAAATAAATGTTTTTTAAAAAAAATTGGAGAGTTCAAATCCATCCTGCAGTGCTGAGGAAGAAAGGTCTGGCAATCTGCTTCTGTATAGAGTACACAGCCGAGAAAATTCTGTGGACAGTTCCACTCTGCACACAAGAGGGCCCCACAAGTCAGAATCAACTCAAGAGTAAAAGCTGAATCCCTAGGCAGCAAAAAGAGTTGAGCTTTGAACTGAAAGGTCGGTGGGTCTGACCTACTCAGAGGCGCCTAGGAAGAAAGGCCTGGTGACCAGCTTCTGAAAATTCAGTTCATGAAAACCCTGTTAAGGAGCTCTGGTGGCAGAGTAGGTTAAATGTGAGGCTGCTAGCAGAAAGCTCAGCAGTTCAAATCCACCAGCTGCCTCTTGAGAGGAAAGGGAGGCAGCATCCTCTGGTAAAGAGTCTCAGTCTCAGAAACCCGATGGAGGTTGCCATGATTTGGGCTTAACAGCAGAGGTTTTGGTTTGAGGTTTTTTTAAATCCCAAACTCTGACACAAAAGGGGTCACCCTAAATTGGAACTAAATGGAAGGCAACTTGGTATGGTTTGGGGGGGAGTGAAAAGGGAATAGTTACTAGAAAGGGGCAAGAGGGACTTTTCTGAGGGGCTTATAACGCTCTCTTTTTTCACTCGGGCCCCGCAGGAGTTTTACACACTCCCTCGTGTAGGGTTCTGAATTCTCCATTCATATTTAAGTTATGCCTCAGTTTAAATAATGTCTGAAAGATTGTTTAAAAACAATTTTTAACTTATTTTAAATTTTAAATAAATTTTTACTTTTTAAAGCTCCGTAAATAATACTTTGCGTTTCTCTGTGATATGCAGTTAAGTTCTAACCAAACTCTTTGATCAGCAGATTTCTTTGCTACAGAATTGGCAGGAAATTTCTTAGCGGAGCAGACGGGCGATGTTTGCTGCTCACCACCAGAGGGCGCTGCCGTCACTGAACTCGGAGTCTTTAACCAACAGCCCTTTAAATAATGAAGGTTTTTCAGTGCTGGCTGCTCTCTGGTTTTCTGGTCTGTAAAACGTGTGCTCAAGGCAAGTTTCTGTTGCCAGGGAGTTCTCTATCTCCTGTAGAGACAGACAATAAGTAGCTAAACAAATAAATTATCTGTGTAATACTGTTGCTGTTGTGTGCCATTGAGTCAGAAAAGACCCACAGCTAATCCTCCAGCAGGTTTGCAGAGGCAGTAAGTCTATCTTCTCCTGCAAAGCAGTTGGCGGATTCGAACTGCATACCTATCGGATTGCACCTCAGCTTCTTACCGCTAGGCCACCAGTGTTCCCTAAGCAAAATATAGGCAGTTAGAATCAATGAGCTGCTCTATAAAAGAAAGATGGGAAATCTCTTCCAGTGGGATTTACAGCCTCTAAAAACCAGCTGAATAGTTCCAACTAGACTGCAATGAGTTGTGTTTGTGGTTGTTTTGGTTTTTTGGTTGTTGTTTTTTTTAAATAAGATTAACAGTAACACCAGAGAGGCACTCACTCCTTAGAATAACCAAGAGATCGCTGGCAGCTGACATAGCCCATAGGGAGCTGCACTACTAATTCAAAGGTGGCATCTCTCTGCTCATTGGAATCCACTCTGTAGGAGAAAGATGGACGGTCTCCTTCCTTGCGACCTATAGCCTCTAAAAACTCACAGGGGAGTGTTAGCTATGAATGTGTTCTCCCTCGATGGCAATGTAGTTTTGAGTTTTTAAACAATAACATCAAAAAGGCAGCATTTTCCCCAGCCATAAAGCCCAAGGGGCAGGAGGGGGTAGGCTAGAAGGAAGAATGAAAAGGAGAATCACAGAGAGGAAATGGGAAAAGTGCGGTTGTATCATGGGGATTGTAGTCAATGGTATTAAAAATTATATACATAATGGAATTCCAAAGTCTCTGTAAACGTTCATCAAAATTAACTAAAAAACAAACAAAAAGCATACACGTGGTTTTTGAGGGGAAAACCAATTGTCTTTGTAAACTTTCACACAAATTACAATGAAAAGGAAAAAAAGTGATTGGCTTAAAACAAAGAAGTTCCTACTCCCAAATGGGATTCGATCCTCAAATATAGGAGTTTAAGATTAACAACATATATTTTGAAAGAGGCACAATGTAACCAGGTGAATATGAGGAAGACGTTAGACAAAGAGTTGAAGAGGGCAGAAGTAGGATTTTAAATTTAAGACTCAGTTTAGTTGGGTTACTTATTCATTGCCATTGAGTCAGAAATAACTTATTGGGTTTCCGAGCACAGGAGCAGCTGGTGGATTCGATCCTCCAAAGAGGCTCATTCTTTTAGTTACTTTTAGCCACGATGGGCTATGGCACCAGAGCTAGGAAGGCGGCGAGGCTGCAGGCGCCGGGAAGCAGGGCGGGGCGGGGCCGAGAAGACAAGCCTGCACTCCCGCCTTTGACCGCGCGGGGGCAGCAGGCGCCCGGCGGATTGACGGGCCGAGGCGCGGGGGCAACTCCGGCGAGAGGAAGCTGATGAAATCCAAGCCAACTTGCAGTGAGCTCATCCCGCCCGGGCGCCTCCGGAAGCAGCGGGGCCTCCCAACCTCCGCCTGGCCGAAGCGATAAAGCTCCGGGGCTGAACCAGGGCGGGAAGTCTTTCCTGAAGTCTACACTGCACGGCACCTGCCGCCCGAATCCTGGGCCCGCAGGGAAGGGCCCGCATAGAGAGCAGGGAATGGTCCCCCTTGGCTGAGTCTGCAGAATGAAAAGTGAATTCTGAACCTGGCTGTGGAAGGGAGGAGGGGAAGGGTGTAAAGAAGTCAGAGATAAAGGGAAGCAGAGATCCAGAAGGGGAAACTGAGGCAGGAAGCGAGGAGACAAATAAACAAGGAAAACAGGCCTGGGAAAGTCGGCTGGAAGAGAGAGAAAGAGAAAGAGGGAGACTGACAGCAAAAGGCAGAGAAAGAGAAAGTTAGGACGTGGGAGAGACATGGAGACAGGGATGGGGAGACAGTGGGGAAGCGGAGAAGGGCGAGGGATGCGAGTAACAGAGGCAGCAGTGACAGGGGTGTTGGGAGGGGGACCGAATGGAG
>NW_006399986.1:1032662-1035977 GCF_000299155.1 Elephantulus edwardii | reverse complement strand
AGTTACCGCAGGATTCGGGCGCTCCTCACTGGTGCGGCGGCAGCCAATGAGCGCGCGGCGCCGCCGTTCCCGGGCTGGAGGCCTGGAGACACGCGCACCTTCCCCCGACACCCAGCGAAGCACGCTGCTGCCACACAGCCGGAGAGGCGCGCGCGCACGCTGGCCCCGGGATGCGCGGCGTCGCGCGCGCGCGCGCGCGCGCACACACACACACTCAGCAACAACACCGCCTGGAGCCATGCACAATCACACACACACACACAAACACACACGCCCAGCACATCACTTAGACACACACACAACCCAACCCCCCCGTGACATTTGTATACATTCGGTTCAGCATCACCCAGGTACACGCACAACCACAATCACACACTACACACACACACACACACACACACACACATTCATAGCAACAACATCGCCTGGAGCCATGCACAGTCTTACACACACACACACAGAGCACAACATCACTTAGACATACACACAACATCCCAACCCCTCGTGACACCTGCATATATTCTGTTCAGTATCACCCAGGTACATGCACAATGACAATCACACACCACACACACACACTCATAGGAACAACATCGCCTGGAGCCATATACAATCACATGCGCGCGCGCGCGCGCACACACACACACACACACACACACACCGGCCCAGCAAAACACCACTTAGATACACACACAACATCCCAACCCCCCATGACACTTGCATACACTCGGTTCAGCATCATGCAGGTACACACAACCAGTCACACATCACACACACACACACACACACACACACACACACACACGGGCCACCAGCACAACACTGCCCAGATACACATTCCATAGCAACAGACATACGCCCTACACACACACAAGCACAATGACACAAAGTGTGACATATGCTCAGTTCCAAGCAAAAAGTGACCTAGCATGGCACAAATACTCCAAAACTCAGAGACACACACAACTTTCACCAAGCTGCAGTGTCACACACACACACACACTGGTCCATCGGAAAACTTTACCTAAATAAGCAACCACGGTGGCAAACCAGTGCTGCACAGCACCATGCAGACACACACATACACACATGCACGGTGATGTACACGGGCCCAGCACAGGAGATCGCAAGTATACACACAATTCACAGTGACACACACACAAGCGCAGGTCTGGCAACAAATCAGTCTGATAACACAACCACAGTAACACACACTATGAGAAATACACATGACATCGCAAAACTCGTATGGTCACGGTGATATGCAGCACTGTCCAAACACACACACACTTGTTACGTGCCAGCGAGTTGCCTGAGACTCATAGTGATCCTATGTACAACAGCCCCGAACCCTGCTCTATCCTGTGCCAATCTTACTGTCTCTGACAAACTTACTCCCATTACCCCAGTCACTGAATTAATCCATCTCATTGAGGTCTTCCTCTATTGTGCTATCCCACCCCCCTTCCAAGTATGCTGTCCCTCTCCAAGGACTCGTCCCTCCTTGCAACATGTCCAAAGTGTGTCAGACAAAGCTTCAGAATCCTTGCCTCCAAAAAACAGCCTGGTTTAACCCTCTCCAGGATGAAACTGTTTGTTCTCCTGGCAGTCCATGGTATATTCAATAGTCTTCTCTAGCACCACAGCTCAAAGGCATAAATGCTCCTTCTTTCAAGCCTAGTCATTGTCCAGTTCTTTGATGCATAGCAAGTAATTGCAAAGACTATGGCCTGGTTCAGGCACACCTTAGTCTCCAGACTGATATCATTGCTCTTCAGGACTTTGGAAAGTCCTGTGACAGCACTTTTTTCCCAATGCAATTTGTCTTTTAATTTCCCGGCTACTGGTACACCCTCTTAGTTCATGGAAAATAGTTTCACCTAGGCATGTAATCACAATGCCACACAGTTCTATGACATACAGAATGGTGCAGACACACTCACAAGGACACACACACAGAACGGTGTAGACACACTCACAAGGACACACAGAGGCCCAGCACAGTTTCACTACATGCACACTTCACAGTAACACATTGAAACAGGCCTGGTGTAGCATTGGTCAGATCCATATACAACCACCATAACACACACAGTCCTAGCAGCAAAAGGTGACACACAATGTCACAAAACAAATATCAGGTGAAAAAACAATGCATATGAATTTTATGAACTTTGTATGTAAACCAGTATAAAATTAAAAAAAAAACTTAAAAAAAACATGTATTAGTGGCATAGAACACTCTCCAGATTCGTAGTCACACACACACACACACACGTGTGTCCGTGGGAAAAGCTTCATCTAGGTATTCAATCATGACAACACACACAGGTTCGTCATGGCATTGCCTGGCTACACCCACAACCACAGCGACACACACCATGACACACACACAGTCCAGAGAGCACCTAACTAGCATCATGCAGACACCCCAAATCTCAGTGACTCATAATCTCAGAACAAAATACACGGACTAGAACCACAGTCACAGGGACACCCACCCACGCCTGGGCACACACATCAGACACTCACACAGTCACAAGGACAGACACAAGTCTGTGAAGTATAGCATCACCATAATTCGCTCACAACCACAGTGATACACAGTGACACACACATGGGACCAAGACAGCATCCCTGGACACACACACACAGAGTCACATACACACACAATTCCGGAAATACACAATGACACTCAAAATCTCACTGGCACAGCCCCAACCTCAGGATACCGAACACCACCAAGACCCACAATCATGCAGTAACACCACAACACATACAATCATATTGACACTTAGCATTGTATCAACAACATTGTACACAATCTTGATGCCATGCACACAGTTCCAAAGACACACAATGTTGTCCCAACATGCACAGTATCAGTGACTCACAGAGTCACGGTGACAAATTCTTTTTTTTGTTTGTTTGTTTAGTTAGGGCTCTTGTACATAGGGTCGCTATGAGTCGCAAGTGACTCGACCGCACATTAACAACAACTGTCAAATCAGATCCGACTGGTACAGGAGGAGATTGCCCCTCCTTCTCCAGTGGAGCATGTGGTGGATTCAAACCACACACCTTTGGGATTGCAGTGCAGCTTCTTGCCACTAGGCCTACAGAACTCTCTAAATTCCTTCTTGACATATCAGTGACTCTGTAAGCATTCACAGACAATACCATCTTGCTGTATACATGATTGTTGTTGTTGTTGTTGTTGTTTAATGCCGTCGAGTCGTAGATGACTCATAGTGACCCTATGGATGAACGGCCTGAGCACTGTTCATACATAGAGTTTCCGGAGGCAAGCCATTT
>NW_006399986.1:1021248-1031248 GCF_000299155.1 Elephantulus edwardii | reverse complement strand
CTCCTCCCCTGCGATTTACTGCCTCTGAAAACCCGCAGGAGGCTCGGCTACGGGCCAGTTCTGACACCACGTCACACAACACACAACGTTACACAGGTGTATATAATCACACTGACACACCAGGACACGACACAGACACCAACTTCCCATTAACCCACAGCACTGTCACAGTCCCAGGTTCACAAACACACAGCCACCTGGACGCTCACCCCGACCCTGCACAAAACAACACACAGATACACCCGCTCACAAAACAGAACATTACACAAATCACAGTGGCACAGTGTGACACACTGACTCACAACTATAGCCATAACAGACACACACAGAGACACAGACACAGACACACATGCACACACACCCGTGACCCGTGAAGGGTCACAAAGATGCTGACACAGTCATACACACTGCACGGGGCGAGGGGGACACCCACCCCCCTAATGTCAACCCCCTGGCCCACACCACACCCACCAGGGTCTGACCCTGAAGTCCCAGCACACAAAACACATACAGTCACATACACAAGCTGCCCCCCACCTCATCCCTGCCCTTGGCCCAGAAAGATGCAATGTGGGACACTGGGGGAGGGCTGCTGAGTGGGCTGGTGTGTGTGTGTGTGTGTAGGGTGTGTGTGTGTAGGTGTGTGTATGTCTGTGTATGCGCTACGCCTCCCCCTCCCAGGCCCTTCCCCCGGGGGCGGGGCCGAGCGAGCAGCAGCCGCTGTTACCGGGTAAACTTCCCCGCCTCCCCCAAGCGCGGCCATTAGTCACCCCCCCAGGATGATGTCATCGCCTCATTCGGGAGGCTGAGTAATCCTTGACTCCGCCCCCCCCCAGGCAGGTACCAGGGTAGGGGCGGACCGCACCTGAGCCTGAGCGGGGGTGGGGGGCTTGCTCGCCTCGCTTCCCGAGGACTTGGGGACTGGAAAGGCTAAGCCTGTCCTGGATTGGCTTTGGGGCTCCCATTGGTGTCCCTAGAGACTGGGGAGTCTGTGCCGTGGGTCCTTGGGGACTCCCTAAAAGCACTTCAGTCTTGGGATCCTGGGCGTCCCAGTTACTGGGAGCTGAGAAGGCGGGGGCCCCAGTTCCACTGTGAGGGACTTGGTCACCTGGCCAGGTGTCCGAGGACTCAGAGAGACTGGAACTTGGACTCTGAGCTCATTGGCGCGAAGAGCTTTGGAATAGGGTTGGAGGGGCGCCAGGCTGTGGGGTCAGATGTTCAGATCCTTGGCGGTTCACAAGCTCATCCCAGGCAAAGGGGCCTGAGGAGGGGAAGAGGGGGGTGCATCTTGGGACTGGGCAGGTGGCCACCTGGATGAACAACACACCTGGACATATAGAGACTATTGGGGTAACAGTCAGGATAGGTGAGTTGGGAGGCATATCTCGGGGTCCTTGTTTCCTGTAGGGGGTGAGCGCTCTGGTCTCATCTCTCCCGGACCCGGTGCACCTGCGTCCTTTTCCGGAAGCGAGGAAGAAGTTAGAAGATGCCTCTCAGTCTTTTGGGGGGGCCCAGGGCACCTGGGTTAACTCCTCACTCCCATGTTCTCCAGAATCACACTGCCTGTGTCCATTTGGGGGAGGCTGTAGCCGCGTTTGTTTTGGAAAGGGGACTTTTGGGCTATGTTCACAAGGCCAGAACCCCAGGGCACCTTCCGGGGGTGGGAGGGTGACAGGGCGGGAGGCTGAGCAGCTTCTGTCCCCGGCCCAGCCCGAGTCCCCATCCTCGCCCCAGGGAGGATGCAGAGCGCGCAGGGGTGGTCGGAGCTCATGCCTGAACCTCACCCCAGCAGCTCCCCGGGGCCGGCTCCCCGCCCCCCGCGCCGAGGGCTCCCCCAGACCTGGGCGGGCGGGCGCGCAGGCGGGCAGGCGCGGCGGCAGCCAATGAGCGCGCTCGCCGTCTCCAGGAACCGGGCCGGCTCTGCCCGCCTGGCATTGGGCACGCAGTGGGCAGCGGCGGGCGGGGCCTGGGGGGTCCTCGCGCCTGGTTGGGCCAGGCTTGTTGCTGGGTAACGGGGCGGCGAGTTTCCCCTGGCAACGGCGGCGGGTACCGCTCACTGGCTGGCCGGAAAGGAGGGGGGGCGCGGGTGCAGGCAGGCCCCACAGACCCCAGCAACAGCGCGCGGCCCCCGCCGCGCCGGGGAGCGGTAACCTTCACACGCGCGCCGGCCGCTCGGACCCCGCGGACGCCCGCGCCCCCCGGGGCCCCCGCCCCCCACCGCCTGCAGGAGGTGGGGGGCGCTCGCGCCCGGGAGGCCTCCCTCCCTGCCCCCGCCGCAGAGAACTGCAACTCGGGGCCTGCGGTGAAAAGTTCTCCCCAACTCCCTCTCCCCGGTCTGCGAAATCGCCTTGCCCGGAGTCGCGTGCGGATTGGAGGAGGCCGTGAGAGCCTGCGGTCAGCGAGACGGGACATTGGTTCTCGGTGGCCAGCACTTTGCGCGGAGCCCACTGGGGTTCAGAGTGCGTGGCGAATGTTGACGCCTTCTATCCACACGACTACTCTAAGCCATTCTTCCTCTGACAGATGAGGAAACAGAGGCACCGAGCCACTTGCTCAAAGGCATCATTGGCTCCAGGAGCTGGTTGGTTCAGTCTGTGTCTCTGGCGCACGTTAGATGCAAAATGCAAAAATGCCTCAGGCCAAGCACACTGTCTGGCCCCTGGGACGCAGGACTCCGGAGTTGGAGATATCTTGAGCTTAGCTTGAGGTCCATGCTGGGATTCTCAGGGAGTTCCTTCACAGTAAAACGATGATGAGTAACACATATTCGCTTCTTCAGCGACTGCAGGACTCCATGACACTGGGACTGTTTACGCACGAGGAAACTGAGGCCCAGAGAGGTGGAACCACTTACCCAAGTTCACACAGCCAGTAGGTGGCATAGGTGGGAAATCTTTACATCCAGAGTCCATGCTCTATATTGTTGTTGTTATGTGCCATCGAGTCGCTTGCGACTCATAACGACCCTATGTACAACAGCCCTAAACCCTGCTCTATGCTGTGCCAATCGCACTGCCTCTGACACACCCATCCCTATCACCCCAGTCACTGAATCAATCCACCTCATCGAGGACCTTCCCCTCCTGCGCTGTCCCTCCACCCTCCCAAGCATGATGTCCTTCTCCAAGGATTGGTCTCTCCTTACAACATGTCCAAAGTATGTCAGACAAAGCCCCAGAATCCTTGTCTCCAAGGAGCAGCCTGGTTTAACCCTCTCTAGGATGAATTTGTTTGTTTTCTTAGCAGTCCATTGTACCCTCAAGACTCTTCTCCACTCCAACACCAAAGCCTCAAAGGCATCAATTCTTCTACTATCTTCCCTAGTCATTGTCCAACTCTCTGATTGCAAAGACCATGACCCATATCAGATGCACCTTAGTCTCCAGAGAGACACCATTGCTCTTTAATACTTTGGAGAGGTCCCTAACAGCTGACTTTCCCAACGCAATATGTCTTTTCATTTCCTGGCTGCTGGTGCTGGGACTGTTGACTGTGGAGCCAAGCAAAGTAAAGCTGTGAACAATCTCAATCTCTTCACCATCCATCCTGATGCTGCCAATCTGTGAGAATCTTAGGATCTGCAAACAGGCTTGGAAGGGAGGTGCCCGGCCACACAGCTATGGGATCTCTCACTGAATGTTGGTCATTGTCCGAGGACAATGTTTGCCACAGAGGATGTGAGAATATTAGGTAAGAAAGAGGCTGAGGATAATGCTTAAAATTCTGCAATGCACAGGAATTTCCCACCAATAAAAGTCCTTTTAGGCCCCAAAAGATCAATAAAGTTTAAGAGACGGCACTTTGGGGGCAGGGGGTTCCTGTTGGCACAGTGGTTAAGCGCTCAGCCACCAATCATAATATCATTGGCTCAACTTCAACTCAGGAGAAAGACATGGCAAACTGCTTCCATAAAGATTGTCATAAAGGTGCCAGCCAGTTGGCTCCCACTCAAAACTACGTCCAACAGTGTGTGCCTGATGCTGGGCCGTCTTCACAATCTTTGCCACGCCCGAGGCACAGCATGGCAGTCCCGGAGTCATGCCACCTCCTGGAGGGGCTTTGGCTTCCTCTTTTCCAGCCTCAGAAATCCTATGGGGCGGTTCCCCACTGTCCTAACAGGGTCCTGAGGAGTTAGAATGAACATAAGCTGAGTCAGGGTGGCAGGAGGTAGTATGTAATAAGGGAGCTCTGGTGGTCTTGAGGTAAGGAGGTGCGCTGTGAACCCAGAGGCAGGTGTTTGCAACCCACCCGCTGCTCCCCCCAAGAAAGATGGGCATTCTCCTCTCATGCGGGTTTACAGCCTCTGAAAATGTGCTGGAAGGTCAGCTATGAGTCAGTTCTCTGTCGACAGTATTTAACAATGACAGCAGGCTCTTCCTGTATCTCTCCAGTTACTGTCTCTCTTGGTTCCTGGCTCTCAGGTCCCTCAGAAGTGAGTGAATCCTTTAAGGTTTCAAGCCCTGCCCCTTTCTCCTTTCCAGAGAACCAGGAGCCACAGGCAGCGCCCAGAATGTCCCTCCAGGAACTCAGGGGAAAGAGTCCAAGGGTTCTTCAGAAGACCTTGTGTCGTGAGAATGGAGTAGGCGGGGTGAGGATATAGACTAGAAGGTGAATGTGGAACTTTTTCCTTCCCTCTTCCCTGTGCCCCTTGGGAAGAGGAGAGGAATCTCAAAGCCAGCCTAGGCTTAGGGCCTGCCACAAACTTTCCATTTTGTTTCAAAAAAAGGGGTTTTGTTGTTATTGTTTTGTTTTGTTTTGTTTTTGTCATGGCTTTGTTCCGAACACAGTTGCACAACCAAAATCAAGTTTTTTTAACTTTGACTTTGTGTGTCTCTAGAAGGGTCACAAGAAGCCCCAGATGGTGGAGCAGATTAGAAGTATTGGGCTGCCAATCTGCCCAAAGGTTGGCAGTTCAAATCAACCAGCCACTCTTTGAGAGCAAGATGATGCAGTCTGCTTCTGTGAAGATTTGTCACCTCAGAACCGCGGTGGGGCAGTTCTCTGTCCTAAGGGATTGAGATGTCCCTTTGGGACATTAAAAAAGATACCCTGGGGGGAGGGGGAGCGCGGGCTAGCTAGGGTAGACCCAGCGATCGGTGATGGTCATATAGACCCCATAGCAGGCTTGCAGGTTCCACTCTGTCATCATGCCCGTGTTAGTGGTGAACACAATGTGCCCCGCGCCTCTGTACCCCACAGGCTCCTCTTGGGGCTCACCCAGCTGCTCATACAAGCCACCCACAGGCCACCCTATCTCGTGCACGTGGCTCCAGCCCAGCTCACTGCTTGCGGTGGCTCCAGCGACCTGTACGTGTTCTGCAGTCTGCACAGAGTCACCAGGATCTAGCGCCGCACAGAATCGGGCCTATACCACACTGCCTGCGGCCTGCTGTTCCGGGGACTACACAGCAGCCCTCACAGAGTCTGCATCAACCACTACGACCCTAAAGCGGTTCTCATGGGCTGGAAGGACTCCACTTTTGCCTGACAGAGGCCCACACTTTCCTGCCTTGTTCTGTAGTGGTGGCCATGCCCTTCCAGACCCCAGCTAGCCTACCTCCTCTCCCTGTCAGGAAAAAGACATGGCTTAGAGAAAGAGAAATACACGCTCCAACGAACTGAAGTCCTCACTGCTCCCTATTGCCCCTCATTCTCATTTGTGTAATGATTCTTGAGTTTGAGTTGGTTACTCTGGGGTGGTGAAGGGAGGTCCAGTGGCCTAATAGGTAGGTAGTTGAGCTGCCAACCCAAAGGCAGGTGCTTGGAATCTGCCAGCTGCTCCACAGGAGAAAGGTGGACATTCTTTGGTCCAATTTACAGCCTTCGAAAACCACTGGCGGGTTTGAACTGTAATCCCAGAGGTGCGCGGTTCAAATCCACCAGATGCTCTGCTGAAGAAGGAGGAACAATCGCCTCCTGTACCAGTCAGATCCAATTTGACGGTACACACATAAAAAGAATAAATAAATAAATAAAAATTATAAAAGGAAAACCACTGGCGGGTCAACCGTGGATCAGTCCCAACTGAATGACAATTATTTTTTTGAGTCTAAGGTAATAGGAACCCAGAGTTTGGAACAAGATCTGAGCTGGATGGTGGAAGGGACAATGTCTTTGGTGAGGTAGACTCTTGGCCCTCTCTCTCTGATCTCTGCTTAAAACTCAAACCCCAACCACCACTGATTCAGCCTCGTGACAACCCTACGGAACAGGGCAGAGCCGATCCACAGGGCTTCCAACAGTGCTAATCATTACACAAATAGACTGCCACACCTTTCCACTGAGGGGTTGGTTGCTGGCCGTCTTGAACCACCAACCTTTCAGTAAGTAAGACAACATTTTAACCACAACACTACAGCGGCTTCTTTCACCCCTACTTACCAGGCTGGACTCCCACTGGCCTTCATGCTGTCACTTCTGGCCTCCTAGGGTTCAACTTGGCCTTGGTCTGTCTGAGGACACTGATTGATGAGTGAGGGATACGGGCTGGACTTGGAGTTTGCCTCCTCACCACTGAGGCAAACCCCAGCAATAGCTGATTGAGCAATACTACCATTTATTATAGGCATTTACTGTTTACCAGATTCTGCATGAAATGACTTCCATTCATGTTGTTATATGCCGTTGGGTTGGAATCGACTCATAGTTGACCCTCCAGTAGATTTTCAGAGACTATAAATTGCACAGGAGGAGACTGCCCATTTTTCTCCTGAGGAGAAGCTGGTGGATTTGAACCACTTGCCTTTGGGCTGGCAGTGCAACTCCTACTGACCAGGCCGCCTGAGCTCCATTCATGAGCTTCTTAAATAAATGTCTCCAGCAGCATGTCTCAAAAGCGTCTTTGAACTTGAGCTACTGTCAGAAATACATATTCTTTGTGGCCTAGTATGGCTCACAATAGAGAACCGGTGAAAAATCTTGACATTTTTCCCCAAATGATTCTTACCTTGAGGATTTTTCCCCCCTTAATAATATATCCTATTTTACATTTAAAAACAAAGCACGAGAACTACTGAAGCTGAAGTTAGGAGCAAGGATTGGCAACAAGGAGCACAAAAAAGGTTTAAGGGTAGTGGAAATGTTTGCTGTCTCCATTGAGGTAAGATGCAATTGTGTTCATATGTCAAAACTCATCAAAATGTTCAATCACCTCTGGTGGCTCAACTTTCATCCAACCAATGGACAGGCCTTGAAGGAAGCACTTACAGCAGTCAACCACATTAGACCAAAAGGGAAACATCTTTCCAGGGATAAAGCTCAGGAGGTAAGAAGAGGTGGGCTAGAAGGATGGATGGAAATGAGATTCACAGGGCGGATGAGGGAAAGTGCTGTTGTTACATGGTGGGGATTATAATTAACATCATCAAACAGAATATGCGTGACTGGCTGAATGGAAAACCAACTTTCTCTGTAAACGTCTGTCTACCGATCACAATAAAAATAAATTTATCTTGACAGGTAAACACGTCATCAAACTGTCCACCTAAAACACAAAGTTTATTGTATGTAAATATACGTCAGTAACATGACTCTTTTTTTTAAATATGATTTTTCTTTTCTTATTAATTTTAATGGAATTTTACAGAGACTTAGGGTTTCCATTCATTCATTGCTGCACTTTTCTCCTGCCCACCCCTCCCCTCAATTTGCTCTTCTCTTTGAAAAGTAAAAGAAAAAAATTCTTTCATTGTTATACAATCCCTCGCCACCAAGTTCATTCTGGACTCCTGTCATGACAATAACACCTAATCATATATCCCTTTTAAACAGTTTTCTCCTTCATATGTTTCAATGCAGTATATATTATTGATGCCATCTTTCTCAGTCTCCCTCCCATCCCCGATGTCAGTCCTGTTTTACAACAGTGGCACCATGCAGTATTTGTCCTTTGGGGACTGAGATATTTCACTCAATATAATGTCCTCCAGGGTCACCCATTTTGTATGTCATGAGTTCTTTGTTTTTTCAGTGCTGTATAGTATTCCATTGTGTGAATATACCAGGGCTTCTCTATCCATTTGTTGATGGGCACTTGGGTTGTTTCCAATCTTTGCTATTGTGAACAAAGCCACAATAAACATGGATGTGCATATATCTGCTTGGATGGTAGTTCTGATTTCTTTGGGGTATATTCCCAGTAGTGGAATTGCTGGGTCAAATGTGACTCTTAAACGACAAGAGTCCTGACTATAATTTCATCATCTGTGGTTTGCCTAGAGTTTGAAAAACAATGAAAGAGGTGGGGAAAGGGGCAAGGCTAGAAAAAGGAAAGAGAAAAAGGAAAGAGGAAATGGTGTTAGGGGTCAATGTTGGTTAGATTTTCACTCTTTATGGGGGTGAGGAAATGCTCCTTGGGGTTTTCAAGGCTGAGACATGTCCAAAGTAGATAGATCACAAGGCCTGTCTTACCCCGTGCCTTGATGAGTTTGGATGAGCTGGATGATAAACTTGGATGAGTTTAAACTGCATACCTTTCTGCTCGTAGTCAAGTGTCTACCCAAGTTACACAGAAGCAGTTGCCAACAACAACCACATAATCCCCTGTCGTAGTGTCATTCCTGACTCATTGTGGCCAGTAGGACAGAGTGGAACTGCCCCATTAGGGTCTCTGAGGCTGTAAATCTTGACAGAAGTAGATTGTCTCATCCTTCTCATAGTGGTGGGTGCAAACTTTTGGTTAGCAGGCAAAGTGCTTAACCACAGCACCACTAGAGCTCCTGGAATGAGTCACCCAGTGTTTCAAAATCAGGAGATTTCATGTGTGTTCAGAAGTCGCTGTTACTCTTGGGAAAATATAAGAATGTGTCTCAGGTGGGGGGCCCCCCCAATGTGGGATCCTTAGACAAACCCTTAACTGAGGCCAGTGCTGAATGCAGAGGGGTGACTCAGAGAGAGGTATGGGGTGGTTGAGGATGAGACACAAAGAGGATGGAAGATGCAGGAAACACAGACCCAGGGCCCCTCCCCAAGGGAGGGGGAGACAATGGGGTCACATCAGATGGGAATGAGGCCATGGGAAACTAAGAATGAAGTAAAAGGGAACAGAAAGCAATGAGCCGGAGGGAGATTTCATGTGGGGTCTGCCCGGGCATGTCTTATGCCAGGCGTTGGGGTTTCCTCCTCCCTGTGGGTTCCTGCCAGATTGGCTGACAGCGTGGCCAGGAGCTGCCGAGTGGGTCCCGTCAGTGGGTCAGTCGGCAGGTGCCCGTCACAGGTGTGACTTTTGTGTCTGTGTGAGGTCAGTCTCTATGTCAGATTTGATCTCTGACCCTCAGGGTCAGTTTCACTGTGTCAGCAGCTAGACTTCAGGGGTGTGTCTGTGTGTCCATGGGGGTGTGTCTGTGTGTGCGCCAGTGGTGTGTCATCTAGACGAGACTGTGTCCAGGGGTCCCTGTGACAGGTGTCACTGTGTGTGTGTGTCCCCCACCCCCACCCCCTAGGAGTGTGTGTTTCCTGAAGTGAGTCTAGCCTCCTCTGTGCGTTTGTGTGTATTGTGGGCCCCTGCTCCGTGGGAACGTTTGTGGACATAGTTTGTGGCTTTGGGAACTCAAGTGCGATGCTGTCATTGTGTCCCTCTCTGTCCGGTACCATTGCCAGTCTGTGAACTTGTGTCTGAGTGTGTGTTAAGTGCGTCCCCATTTGTGCGACCTTGGCCATATGACAGAGTGCCGTATGTCCCTGTGTATGAGTCTGTATGTCCCTGTGTATGAGTGTGTATGGCCCTGTGGGCATGTGACTTTGTGCACCCAGGAGCGCCAGCCTGAGCAGGCTCCTGTGGGTGTGTATTTGTGTGTCTGCAGGTCCCAGTCAGTGTGTCACTGTGTCAGTGTGTGTGTCCGGCCGCCCCTGTCCCCATCGGCGTGCCCCAGCCCTCCCCTGCCCCGGGCCAGGCCCCTCCCAGCCCCCCGCCGTAGGGAAACCCCCGCGCGCGCGGACAGGGGCGCGGCGCGACACTGCAAGTCCCGACTTGTCTGCGGCGGGAGGGGAGGCGGGGCCGTGG
>NW_006399986.1:1016432-1021138 GCF_000299155.1 Elephantulus edwardii | reverse complement strand
GGCGGGCGGCCTGAGAGGCGGCGCGAGCCACATGCGAGCGGGAGCCCAGCAGCGCGGCAGCACCGAGACCAGCGGCGGCCACGACGTAGACGCGCCCGCGAGGCCGGAGCAGCAGCAGCAGCAGCAGCAGCAGCAGCAGCGCGGCAGCCACAGCGACAGCAGCCGCCACTGCAGTTAGAGCGACAGCAGCGGCCACAGCAGAGCGACAGCAGCAGCAGCCGCCGCGTCGAGCGGCGCTGGCGGGCGAGCCCTCCTAAAGGAAGCCGCCCCGCCACCCGCCACTGTCCCCTCCGGCGTGTTCATGCCCCCGGGGTGAGTGTGCGCAGCCTGGGTCCCCGCTAGTGGCCAGGCCGGGTGGACTCCCTGGAGGAGGTGACAGGAGTGCACTTGGAGAGTGGCGGGACGCGCAGTGTCTGCCGTCTCCCCGCCTGGAGACCCTGGACGGGGGTCGGTCTGGGCGGGAAGCACGGAAGGACCGGGCGCCTGGTCCGGGAGCGCAGGTGCCTCAGCGGTCTGGCGGGTTTGTTTACAAACAATGGGGTGCGGGCTCGGCAGCGCCCCCTGGCGGCCAGTGCGGCCCCGGGGAAGAGAGTCGACCCCGGCTGCCCCGGCGCCCGCGGTCCCGGAGGGGTGGGGAGGGGGTCGGCGAGGAGGGGCGGCCACACCCCGGGCGCGCGCCCGGTGGGGGCGGTGGCAGGGGGCGGCTCGCGGGCCGCCGAGTCTGCGGCTCCTGCGGGCGGGGGCTGCGCCCCAGCAACAGCCCGTTATTGGCCCCGCGCTCTGCTGGCGGGCGGGGCGGGCGCACGTGGCGGCGGCGGGGTGGGAGGAGCGGTGACAGCCGAGGGGCGTCTGGGACCGCCGTAGGAGCACGCGTGTGCGGGGTTGTGGAGCTGCAGGTGTCTCGCCTGGGTGTGTGCTGCTGTCTGGCTCCGAGTTTGTGCTGGGCTCTGCAAAGAGCTGGGTGGCGACAGTCCAGGGGAATGTTTGGGGTGTAGGTTGTGCGTTGTGGGAGAGGGGGGTCTGCCGCGCCTGTGAGGCAGGTGCCCTGTTTCTGTGCTGTTCTACCTGTGTCGGTGTGCCTTCTCTGCGAGTCCTGTCTGGGGGTGATTCCCTCGGTCCCCCTTGCCTGCTTGTACAGTCCACGGTGATAGTGGGTATTTGTGTTGCCGGAGTAGAGACTATTGGGGTGAGTTTGCACAAGTGCCTTGCTCGTATTTATATGTGTGTATGAGGGGAGCTGTCTCCATTTGTGCTTGTGTGTATTGCCTGAGTCAGTTGCGTTTGTGTTTGTATGTGCCCTGCCCGAGTGTGTTGTGTCTCGGTGCGTCGCGCCATGCGCATTATCTGGCGGTGGCTGTCTCTCCGTGTATCTCCGGGGCATGTGTCCCTACCGAGTGCTTTTTATGACCGCGCTTGCTGAATGCCAATGTTTATTTTCTGCCCAGGTGTCTTTCGTGAATCTAGCGTGTGTGTGTGTGTGTGTGTGTGTGTGTGTGTGTGTGTGTGTGTGTGTGTGTGTGTGTGTCTGCGCGCTCGCTCGCGTGTGTGTGGTGTGTGTTTGTGTGTAGAGGGGAGTTGTCTCGGTCTGTGTTTTGCCTGAGTGTCTGGGAATTGAACGCAGCTCTGTGGGTCTGTGTAGTCAGCGGGTGTTGCTGCCTGCCTCTCAGATCGTGTGTGTGTGTGTGTGTGTGTGTGTGTGTCCGTCCGTGCGCGCGCTCTGGGTCTGAGGGGCTTGTCTCCATGAGGGGGCTGGCTCATGTGTGTCATGTGGGCTGCGTGTGTGGAGTGTTTATGTCCGTCACGTGAGATCAATGTTGCTGTCAGGGCTTTGGGTGTGTGTGTGCAGGATTAGAGTTCGCTGTGTTTGCCTCTGTGTATGTGTGTGTTGGGGTCTGACAGTTGGTGAGGTTGTCTTGGAGCGAGAGGGACAGGGATAGACTGATAACTGCTCTTATGCTACTGCGTCTGCAACCACATAGTGGCTGGCGTGTAGGGCATCTCACTGCGTCCCTCCTGGGTCCTGGGGTCTGAGAGTTGGTGCTGAGAGGGGTGTGTTCTGGTGTGGCCTGGGCTGAGTAGGGCCTGTCTCCTGCTTGTGTGTCTGACAACTGATGGCTGTGTGTTGTTAGGGGTGTGTGTATGTGTGTGTGTCCCTGGGCTTATCAGGGTGTGGGGATTTTGACAGTTTGGTGGTGGGGGGAGGGGTAGAAGGGAGTTTGCTCTGTGGTTGGGATGTGTGTGCATCTGTTCACATTTTGGTCACTGCTTGAATGTCTTTCTGTCCCATACTCGCTCCATCTCAATGTTTATATGCAAAAGGTGGTGCAGGGTGGCTACCCCTGTGTGTGTGTGTGTGTGTGTGTGTGTGTGTGTGTGTGTGTGTGTGTGTTGTGTGCCCTTCCCCTCCCCATAGGCACCCCTATCATACACATCCCTCCTCATCTGTGCCCCTGTCATACACACTTCCCAGCTCCTCCATCTATCTGAGTCCTGTCAGCATGCCTGTGTGTGGCGTGGGAGGGCCTATCCCTGGGTTCCCGAAGTTATCCAAGCCTGCGCCTGTCCTGTCAGTCCCAGATTGGGGGTTGTGTTGGGCCTCCGACACCCACTCATACACACCCCTCAGAGGCTTTCCTCTCAGAGTTGCTGGGAGAACATCCTGCCTTCCTGGCCCCACGTGCACCCAAAGCACAGCTCAGGTTGACTGGAGTCACCCTGGGTGGTGGGTGTCCTGTAACCCCTCTCCCTATGTGTCCATCATTATCTGTTCACCGTGTATGGCGAGGCCCTATGTCCCCTGCACGTCCCCGCTGACCTGCCCCTCCCTTGTGTCCCACAGGCCCCCGGGAGCGCCATGGCCCGCGCACGCCAAGAGGGCAGCTCCCCGGAGCCCGTAGAGGGCCTGGCCCGCGACAGCCCGCGCCCCTTCCCGCTCGGCCGCCTCGTGCCCTCGGCCGTGTCCTGCGGTCTCTGCGAACCCAGCCTGCCCGCCGCCCCAGCCCTGCTGCCCGCCGCCTACCTCTGCGCCCCCGCCGCCCCGCCCGCCGTCACCGCCGCCCTTGGGGGCCCCCGCTGGCCTGGGGGTTCCCGCAGCCGGCCGCGAGGCCCGCGCCCCGACGGTAAGTGCCTGTCTCGTGGCTGAAATGTTGAGAGCTTGTAGAGGGACCCTGGGGAGCCCAAAAAGTGGGAGCGAAGTTAGGGGGGAACAGGGAGCCAGGCCATGGGGAGGGTGTGGCCAGTGTGGTCTTTGTGTTGCAAGAAGCAGGAAGACAGAGTGGGAGGCAAGGGGTTGGGGGGGCAGAGGCCGAATGGGAAGTCCCTTCTGGAATCTGACTGAAGTCCCCGAGTTGCAGGCCACGGCCTCTTCCGGCCTTGGGCGACAGCTGTTTCCCAGCTCCTGGGCCGGGTCCCCTGGACTCCCCCAAGGGTTGCAGTTGGAGAGGTGATGGGCGAGCCTGGCCCCTCCGGACTTTGGGGAGGGGGCAAGCCTGGCCATTTGCCCTTATTTGTATTTCTTTGGCCAAGTGGGGTTTTCACTGTCGTCCGGAGGAGGAAGGAGAGGGGGAGGGGCTATTGTGTTGGGAAATTCCCCCTGGGGAGGGGGGGTGAGTTGTGGGGAAGGAAGGGTTAAAGGTCCCCTGCCTGATGGGCTGTTAACCCTGTGATGCCCGGCTACTCTTATCCCTGCGGGATACACGCTCACCCCACCCCCAAAAAAACACACAAACTGTGACACAGAAGAGGTTGTCTCCGTTCTTGCAAACCCAGAAAGAAAAAGAGAAGAAACTTCCCAGGCTGAGACCTGACGGTGGGGTAGGGACACCTCACTATCCAAACCTCAGTCACAAATGGGGAAACTGAGGCTTAGTTTTCGACCTCAAAAGGGAGACCCCCGAGGTTGGGGGGCGAGGAAGGCATCCCAGCTGCCCCGCCCCCCCCCCCCGGACCAAATTCAGTGGCAGCCACAGTCTGGTCTTCTGGTCTCCAGACCCCGACCACATCCGGAGGTGTGGCCTGACTGTGGTGGGACCTGAGTGGGTAGGAGATTGGAGGCTTGTAACTGTGGGTGGGGTCAGTCGTTGTATCCCTGTGTGACCTTCTTAGGGTGGGCCTCAGTTTTCCCCATCTGTCAAATGGGGTAGGCAAAATTTCACACACACACACACACACACACACTCTTTCTTTGGTGGGATAGAAGGGCATTTAGATTAGATAACAGGAAGGACTTCCAGGCTGACCCTGGGTCAGACCTTGACCCCAGAGAGATCTCTCCAGGGCTTCTGCTTGCTTTCCCTGCTGGAGGAGGAGGGGCTGAGAAGTGAGCCTGGAAGGGAGAAAAGCGAATTCGCTAGACATGAGGCGGGGAGCATAATAAGGGAAATCGGGCGGCAGGAAAAGGGAGCCCCAGGCTTGGCCACTTAGGCTTCCTGGTCCCCACAGACACTTCGAGGCCAGAAGGGGAGGTAGGTATTGACTTTGCCCCTTGGCCTCCTCCAGGTCCTCAGCCCGCGCTCTCGCCGGCGGAACAGCACCTGGAGTCACCCGTGCCCAGCGCCCCGGGGGCCCTGGCGGGAGGTCCCACCCAGGCGGCCCCGGGAGTCCGGGGAGAGGAGGAGCAGTGGGCCCGAGAGATCGGGGCCCAGCTGCGACGGATGGCGGACGACCTCAACGCGCTGTACGAGCGGCGGGTGAGTCTGGGGGAGGGG
>NW_006399986.1:1006117-1016169 GCF_000299155.1 Elephantulus edwardii | reverse complement strand
CAGCAGCCGCGCGCGGCCGCGCCCGCCCCTCCCGGGCCCGCAGCGCCACCCAGCTTCCCAGGCGGTGGGCGGGGCTGCTGTAGACCACGCCCATCGCGCGCTCCTCCCCGCCCCCCGGGGGGCGGGGGCGGGGGAGGGGGTGGAGAGAGAGCGCCCCCTTGGCCTTTTTTTCTTTAAAACAAGGAAAACAGGGCGCACCCCCATCCACCTCCATCCAATCCAAATATTACACCCTCACTGTTTGCTTCTTGAAGAAAAAAAAAATGTCGACTTGGCAAATGCTGCATTGTGTATGCTTTACAACAATAGGGAAAAAACAAGGCCAAATTAGTGGAGATGTAGTTGCTCTCAGCTTTTGTGGGATCCCAGGGAATTCGTGGGGTCTCAGAGAATTAAAAGAGCGTTTTTTTAAAAAGCGGAGTGGCAAATGAAGGCAGTGTTGGCTGTTATTGTATACGGAATATGGATTAAAAGGAAAACATTTAAAGAAAACACACACATACAATTATGAAGTTGCTTGTTCATCTCCGGGGGCCCCTTTCCCCTCCTTCCTATCTCAGAGGCAACCTCTCAAGTTGGGGAGTCTTATTCATTAGGAGGAAGGCTAGAAACTGTGGGCTTGTGAAGATGTCACTGTGGGTTAGGTGTTAGGTTGCTAACCTCAAGGTCATCAGTTCAAGCCTACCAGCTACTCCTTTGTATTGGGGGCGAAAGATGAAGCAGTCTGTTTTCATTAAGATTGATTAAGCGCCAGAAGCCCCATGAAGGGAGGCCCTAAGTCAAAATCTGCTTGATAGCAGTGTGTGTTTGTTTTTAAGTAATAGATCCAAGTGTCACAATGGTTAAGTGCTTGCTTAAGAATAATAAGGTCTGAACCTACTACCAGTGGAAGGAAATCCTGCCAGTCTGCTCCCATCAGCATTGCTGCCATGTGCCTTTGAGTCAGAACCCACCCATAGCTGACCCTCCAGTGGATTTCCAGAGACTGTAATAAACAGCACATGAGGAGATGGCCCATTTGCCACAAGGCCACAGCGCTCTAGAAAAATGTTCTCGGGTGGTTCTGCCCTGTCATGCAGGGTTATTATCAGCTCAAATCAACTTGACAGCACATACCACCACTTACCTAGATCCTATTGGAAGGGAGCTACTAACTGAAAGGTCAGAGGTTTGAGACCACCAAGGTGCCTTGGAAGAAAGGCCAGGTGCTCTATCTACTCTAAAACTTAGTCACTGAGAAAGAACCCAGTGGAGCCCAGTTCTGTCCTGACACGTAAGGGGGCGGGGGGTGCCATGAGTCACCGCTGACTCCACAGCTACTCGCTTTGATGAGAAGCAGGGTACTTTCCTCCCCTCCCCGTGTCATGTTTCTGAGGGTCATCTGTTTGGGGAAGGACGTTCAGGGCACATTCCTTTATGTCCACTCGGTCAGTGTACAGATAGCAGATCCTTCTTTTCTTTCTCATTAGGGCATGTCATTGTTTGCATTTTAATAACGAAGTACATCTCTTCCCATGTGGGTTCTTGGCACCTTTGGTTTTCTTACACTTCTCCTCCAAGGAGCACCCTTGCATCCCTGATGCTAGTGCAGAGGGGCATACTGTGGAGGCAGTGCTAGTTTCTGGAACCCCACCCTGGGCCAGGTCTGAACAATCACTAATCTAACCTCTGTGCTCACAAATATAGTTAGTTTCTCCCTTCCCGCTGGGTCTTAATGGGAGTCTGAAGAGGCGGGTCCCACCTGTCGAAGGGCCTGTCCACACACTCAGTATAAGGAGTGGAGGTCACGCAGGGTCTGTATCTCCTGGCAAGTTTTCAGTGACTGATGATTTTTTCCCCCCCTGCAATTCAATTGCCAGACCTTTCTTACAAGGCACCTCTGAGTGGACTCCAACCTCCAAGCCTTCAGTCGCTCCCCGAGCAACCATTTGTCTCTACTGTGGTAGTCACGTGCTTAACCACTGCACCACCAGGGCTCCTTTGCAACTGACTCGGATTCAGAATGACGATATATGCTTCTTCGGAGGGTTGGCTGAAGGTGTGGGTGGTCCTGCTTGCCTCACTCTGAGCTGCCTTTCGACCTGAACATAAAAGGCCCATCTTGATACCTCTAAACCAAAATACAAAAAAAAAAAGCCCCATTGCTGTCAAATCTAAATCATCATGACCCTCGAGGGCAGAGTAGAAGTGCCCTGAAGGGGTCCAGTAGGGACACAGACTGCCTCACCTTTCTCCACCGAGTGGATTCCAAGAATCTGTCTCCTGCTTGCCTTATCAGTGAAGTGCTTAACCACAGTGCCACCAACCACAGGCTTCAGGAAACCCTGCCCACCACTATCTAGTTGCCTCTGACTTAGGGGGACGGACCAGGGAGAGAACTGCTTCATCTTTCAGTGGATGGTCAAGCCACTTACCTTTTTGGTGGTGGTGGTGGTGGTGGTGTGGATGTGCCATCGAAGCTGATCCTCCAAAGGGCAAGGAGGAGATTGCCCATCTTTCTCCTGCAGAGCAGCTGGTGGATTCGAACTTCGAGCCTCGGGGTTGGCAACCCAGCTCCTTCCCACAAAGGCCACCAGAGCAGAGCGACCTTTTGCTTAGCAGCCTTGTTAGATAGAGTGCTCCGCCCCACCTCTAACCCCTCTTTCTCTCTTTTCTTTTGCCCCCAGAGACAGGAGGAGCAGCGGCTACACCGCCCCTCGCCCTGGAGGGTCTTGTACAATCTCATCATGGGACTCCTGCCTTTACCCAGAGGCCACGGCGCCCCCGAGATGGAGCCCAACTAGGTGGCCGCACCCGCCCGGCGGCGGTCGTCGGGGACTCGGGGGGCAGGCCCCCCCACCTGACGCCCTGGCCAGCGCGGGGGACTTTCGGTGCACCATGGAGCATTGTGGACTGCCAGCGTGGCTGCCCCCGGGGGGGCCGAGGCAGCCTCTCCGGCCCCGCTGATGGAGACGTGGACTCCCGGGTCGGGGCCGCTGGACTCAGCTTCTGAAGGCGGCGGTGACCGAGGGGGTGGGGTCCGCGCCGCCCGCCTCTGCCGCCCACCACCATCTCAGGAATGGCCGCTGGTGCTGGCTGCCCGTTCCAGCTGCAGGGGTGACACTGACGGGGGGGTATCCCCCCCTACAACCGGTGCGCCTTCACTTTGGGCCTGGCCTCAGGCCCCTGGTGCTTCCCCCCCTCCTCTCGGGGAGGGGGTCCGTGAAGAGCAAATGAGCCAAACGTGACCACTAGCTTCCTGGAGCCAGAGAGGGGGCGCGTGGCCGCCCAGCGCTGAGCCATCTTGGGGAGGCCGTGCCCGCCTCACCTTCATCGTGGAGGGGGGTGTTGGGGGGCGCGCTGCCCGCGACCACCCCCTCCCCCACCCACCCCATTCATAGGTTTAGAGAGAGCACGCGTGACCACTGGCATTCATTTGGGGGGTGGGATCTCTTGGTGGAAGCTCCCCCCCGCCCCAGCCCGAGTCCCCTGGACCAGGCGCTTTGGGGGTGGGGGCGGCGAGGACGGGGAGTCAGGGAGGGGGGTCTCGGAAGAGGGAGGAGTCTGGGAGCGGGGAGGGGTGGCCCAGCCTGTAAAATACTGTATATGCGCTGCTGTAGATACCGGAATGAATTTTCTGTACATGTTTGGTTAATTTTTTTTGTACATGATTTTTGTATGTTTCCTTTTCAATAAAATCAGATTGGAACAGTGGACGGTCTTTCTGCTCGATCGCTTCCCCCATCAGCGCCACGTGGCTTGGGTGTGGCCTGCTCAGGCCCCCCTCCTCCCGCCAAGCTGGGGTCCTGGGGGATGAGGGCCAGCCCTGCCCCTCCTTAAGTCCCTTGCTGAGAGCTCAAACAAAATGGACCTTGTAGAAATCCGAAACCAAATCCACAGCTCATCAATTAACCAATCAAATGAGTTGATTCCGACTCAGGGAGGCCCCATGTGGTTCAGGGTAGAACAGCTCCAAAGGGTTTTCTAGGCTCTAATCAGTGCCTGTGGGTTGCCAGGCCCTTACTTCCGCAGGACTTCTGGTGACTTCCCACTGCCAACTTTCAGATTACTAAATTCACTCCTCATTGGAGGGGTCCAATTTATATGGACCATTCAGCAGTTTAAGAAACTACCTATGTTTCCTGGTAAGCAGGTAGGGGATTTGAACTGCCCACCTTAGGTAAACACCTCAACACATTTCACTGTATGCTATTAGAACACCTTTGAAATTGATAACAAAAAATCACTGGCGTCAGTTGGACCAACTCAGAGCTGACCTCCCCGGGTTTTGGAAGCTCTGAATTACACAGGCGACCGTCTGTTTTCTCCTGTGGAGTTGCAGGTGGATTTGAACCGGAGAGGTCTGATTGATGGTTCAGCAGCCTAACTCCCAAGGTACTGAAGCACAATTCAGGGACCTGTTTCTGAAATGCAGGCATTCTTGGTTTGGTTCTAAACCCCACAGTAAAATGAGTCATGTGCCTTTTTTTTTTTTTTTTTATTTCTCAGTGCACATAAAGGTTAGGATTAAATTACACTGGGTTTAAAAACGTAATAAAGAAATCCAGGTGGTGATGTGTGTTCTAAAGTTGTGCTATCAAGGGGAGCTCTGGTGGCCTAGTGGCAAGGAGCTGCAACTACAATCCCAGAGGCACACGGTTCGAATCCACCAGATGCTCTGCCGAGAAAAGGCGGGACAATCTCTTCCTGTACCAGTCAGATCTGATTTGACGGTACACACACACACACACACAAAAAAAAAGTTGTGCTACCAATTGAAAGGTTAGCTGTTTGAATCTACCAGATGCTTCTCCGGAGAAAGATAGGCAGTCTTTTCCCGTAAAGACGCACACACAGCCTCTGGAACCTGATGGAGGGTCACCATGTGTCCACTGAACGGCAGCCAGTTTGGCTTTTCTGGATTGGGCCTGCAGTAAGTGTGCATCGTTGTTCTGGGCTGTCAAGTCAGAACCGACTCATAGCTGACCCTCTAGCAGGTTTTTAGAGGCTGTAAGTTGCACAGGAGGAGACAGCTCATCTTTCTCCCAAGGAGCAACTGGAGGATTCAAACTACCTGCCTTTGGATTGGCAACACAATGAACTCTTTACCACTAGGCCATGAGACAACAGCTCTGTACAGCTGCATGATGGGAACATCAAAGGAGTCACAGATTGACCAAAGTGACACACTGTGGCAGAGAACGAGCACAAGATGTTGGGAAAATGGCACAGATACAGATCTGCTCAATGCAGGGTTGCCACTAATTTGTAGTTTATCCAAAACGCAATTATCTGCAAAGCACAGCAAAAGAAGGTGTACTTCTCCCAGGGCACAAGGAAACAACTGCTTTGGACAGCAGTGTGGCGAAATCACGTCCAGCTGAAAGTGGACACACTCGCCATCAGCTCGTGCCTTCCTTAAGGTCTCCCCTTATTAGAAGATGGGATGTGGTCATCCACAACGCGTAGGGCCCCTGTGTGCCCTCCAGCTGCCACAGGGCAGTTGATCAAGTCAGCCACAAGACAGAACAATACACAGCAGTGAACAGTATCCACTTAAATAAACACAAACAACTGTGAGCCAGATAAACACACAGGGCATGAGGAAGCTGGGTGTGTGGCTGGTTACATTGCTTCCTATCTTTCTTTATGCACAAATCTGAATACAATCCCCACCTCCCTTGGCAGTCAGAAGTGGCCCCAAAGCCAAAGAAACAAAGATCCAATTCATTCCCACTGGAGGAGCGAGCTCTGGTGGTGCTGTGTATGTGGCCGCTCAGTTCACCAGAAGGTCTGTGGTTCAAGCCCACCTGAGGGAGAAAGATGAGCCAGTCTACTTCTGTAAAGACTTATTTACATCAATCTTTATTTAAAAAAAAATTTTAGGGGAGCTCTGGTGGCCTAGTGGCAAGAAGCTGCACTGCAATCCCAGAGGCGCATGGTTTGAATCCACCAGATGCTCTGCCAGCAAAGGAGGGACAATCTCCTTCTGTACCAGTCAGATCTGATCTGACGGTACACAGACATACACACACACAAATAATAATAATAATAAAATTTTTTTAAATTGTATACTGGTGTACTTACAAAATTCATATACATTGTTTTCCACACCGATAGTTATTTTTAATTCAGATTTGAATGGAAGTTGTTGTTGTTATGTGCCGTCGAGTCATTTCTGACTCATAGCGACCCTATGCACAACAGCCCTAAACCCTGCTCTATCCTGCGCCAACCACACCGCCTCTGACACACCCATCCCGATTACCCCAGTCACCGAATCAATCCATCTCATAGAGGGTCTTCCCCTCCTGCGCTGTCCCTCCACCCTCCCAAGCATGATGTCCCTCTCCAAGGACCCGTCCCTCCTGGCAACATGTCCAAAGTATGTCAGACGAAGTCCCAGAATCCTTGCCTCCAAGGAGTAGCTTGCTTTAATCCTCTCCAAGATGAATCTGTTTGTTTTCCTGGCAGTCCATGGTACATTCAGTACCCTTCTCCAGCACCACAGCTCAAAAGCATCCACTCTCCTTCTGTCCTCCCTAGTCATTGTCCAACTCTCTGATGCATAACAAGCGATTGCAAAGACCATAGCCTGTATCAGGCGCACCTTAGTCTCCAGAGAGACACTGTTGCTCCTGAGTACCTTAGAGAGGTCACTAACAGCAGACTTTCCCATCGCGATACGCTTTTTGATTTCCTGACTGCTGGTGCCAAGAGTGTTGACTGTGGAGCCGAACAAACTGAAGCTGTGAGCACTCTCAATCTCTTCGTCATCCATCCTGATGCTGCCAGTTGGTCCAGTGGCAAGAATCTTTGTCTTCTTGACATTGAGCCTCATTCCATACTGAAGGCTGCAGTCCTTGACCCTTCGCAGCAAGTGCATGAGGTCCTCCTCAGTTTCAGCAAGCAGGGTTGTGTCATTTGCATAACGGAGATTGTTAATAGATCTTCCAACAATCCTGATGCCACAATTCTCCGCATAGAGCCCAGCCTCCTGGATAATCTGCTCTGCACACATGTTGAAAAGGTATGGAGATGGAAGGAATATGAATGGAAGTATATAAAGCAAATTGGTTTTCCATTCAACCATTCATACACATTTAGGGGATTTTTTTGTTGGTTTTTTTCTTTTTAAATTTTTTTAAAAATTTATTTTATTTCATTATTTTTTTGTGTGTGTGCCGTCAAATCAGATCTGACTGGTACAGGAGGAGATGTTCCTCCTTCTCCAGCAGAGCATCTGGTGGATTTGAATCGTGCATCTCTGAGATTGCAGTTGCAGCTTCTTGCCACTAGGCCACCAGAGCTTGCTTATTTTTAAAATTTTTTTAATGTGTATACCATCAAATCGAATCTGACTGGTACAGGAGGAGATTGCCCCTCCTTCTCCAGTAGAGCATCTGGTGGATTTGAACCGTGCACCTCTGGAATTGCAGTGCAGCTTCTTGTCACTAGGCCACCAGAGCACGCACATACACATTTAGTTTTACAGCATTAATTACAACCCCCACAATGTAATTGCACTCTCCCCACTTCCTCCCTGTCCTCCAGAAACACCTCATGGAATGATGGACACAGCTAGATTTGTTGTTGTGAGTTGCCACTGAGTCAGCGACAGCTTCTGGCAGCCACCACATGCTCCCGCGACACCCTCACAATCTCTGCTCCTGGATTTAGGTCTGCCATTTCTATTGATGTTCCGTTCATCCATTGTTCTGTTCTCATGTTACCCTTTCTTGGCATCTCTTGGATTGTTTGCATGAACGATGTTTAAAATTCAGTTTCAGTTAATCTTCTGGAATTTTAACTACACCTCCTCCTTGTGATTTGTCCTTCTGTTCCTTTGTTGTGATTATTAGCTGCTGTTGGGAGACTGGCCAACACAACAGTCCCACAAAGGTCCCCATGATCAGTGGCAGACTAGGCTGCTGACTGAACTCCGAGGGTTTCCCTGGCTAATGTTCAGAAGGGGATCGCCAGGCCTTTCTTCCTTGTCATCTGACTCCAGCAGCTTTGCTGAGACATCTTCAGCACCATAGCCACACACAAGCCTCTGCTGATTAGTGGTAACTGAGTGGTGCACTGGCTGGGAGTTGAACTCTGAGCTCCTGCATGCAAAGTGTCACCGGGCCACCACTGCCCTCCAAAAAAAAAAAAAACCAAAAAACTCAAACCATGTTCTTTTTTTTTTAAATTTTTATTTATTTATTTTATGTGTGTACCGTCAAATTGGATCTGACTGGTACAGGAGGCAATTGTTCCTCCTTCTTCAGCAGAGCATCTGGTGGATTTGAACCGCGCACCTCTGGGATTGCAGTGCAGTTTCCTGCCACTAGGCCACCAGAGCTCGCCCAAACCATGCTCTTAATGATTTTCAGTATATTTAGCATTAATGCTGTAGCAATTCACATGACACGTAGCAATCTGGTGACATGATGTTGTTAGGTGCTGTTGGGTTTGCTTGGACTGAGCAGGAGGAAGAGACACGGCTGAGTCCTGTACCATATACGCTGAGCCCATTGCTGTAGTCACGGTGTCAATCCATGTCACTGAGTGTTCTTCTGTTTGTCGTCAATCTTCCACTTTACCCAGTATGGTGTCCTCCAGTGACTGGTCCCTCCTGACAACATCTCCAAAGGATGTGAGAAGCACTGCTATTTTTGCTTCTAAGAAACACTCAGGCTACACGTCTTCAAGGATGTATTCACTGTCCATAATAGTATATTCAAGATTCTTTATAGATCGTCTTTGGGGTCAAAAAATGTATAAAAGTAATTTTTTAAAAAAAGTAATTTTTTTCTTCACTTTTTAAAAATTTTATTGTATTGTTTTTACTTGGATAGTCAAATCAAATCTGACTGGTACAGGAGATTGCCCCCTCCTTTTCCAGCAGAGCATCTGGTAGATTTGAACCGTGTACCTCTGGGATTGCAGTGCAGCGTCTTGCCACTAGGCCACCAGAGCTCCCTTTAAAAGCAATTCTTATACTATAGAACACTCAATATTTTTTTTTAAAAGGAATAATTGATTTTACTCACTCGTTCACTGACATGGAGTCAGAACAACTCATAGCTGACCCTCTAGAAACTCTATGAACTTTGATAAACATTGATAGTTATAGAAAGACTTCAGGTCTTTTGTTCATAGGGTCGCTATGAGTCGTGCTCAACTTGAAGGCAATCAACAACTCTCATGAGAGTTGGTGATCTTCTCCCAAAGAGCAGCTGGTGGTTTCGAACCACCCTCCTTTGGGCTGGCAATGCAACTCCTTATCAATAGGCCACCAGATGCAGTACCTAGTCTGTTCTGTATTTGTAAGTCTTATTTGTTTGATTGTTGATAATATAAGCAGTGGAAATTAGACCAATTTGACAGTTTCCACATGTGATACAGGTATCATGGTTTGAGCTATGCAATCATCATTTTCTATCCTCTCTCCTCCCTTTTCTGAGTAGCTCTTTCCTCATTCACATCAACTCAGGGCCTCCTAGGTTCTTATCTAACCTTTCAAGTTGCTGCTGTCAATTTGATTCAATATGCATAGATCTTAAAAGAGCACAGTGCTCAAGGCAGGAATTCTTAACTAGTTAAGCTGAACTAATGCTTGGGTTTGTTTGGGGTTTTTTTAAGCTTTTTTTTTTTAAAGATTTTTTTTAAAAATTGTGATTTTAACAAAAGTTTGCAGAGAAGTTGGATTTTTATTCATTCATTGTTGCATATTTTCCTCCATACCACCCACTCCACTTTAAAAAAAATCATCCATTTTCACATAATTTCCTCCCTCCGCTCTAACCCTACCCCTACCACTTTGCTATGTACCTCTTATTCTGGACTGTTGTCATATAAATAATGCCTAATCATGTATTACTTTTAGTTCTTTCCTTCATCTGTTCCAATGCAGTGTTTATTATTTATACCCCCCTTTTCATAGTTTCCCCACAACATGTCAGTTTTGTTTTATAAGAGTGATCTGACATCCAAGCAGATATATGCACACCCATGTTTATTGCAGCTTTGTTCACAATAGCAAGGAGTTGGAAACAACCTAAGTGCCCATCAACAAACGAATG
>NW_006399986.1:919364-1005328 GCF_000299155.1 Elephantulus edwardii | reverse complement strand
TAAAAAATTTAAAAAAAGTAAAAAAAAAGAGTGGTATGATGCAAAAAAAAAAGAGTGGTATTATGCACTATTTGTCCTTTTGTGATGGAGATATTTCACTCAGCATAATGTCCTTCAGGGTCACCCATGTTATGTAATATTTTATGAGTTCTTTCAGTGCTGCGTAGTGTTCCACTGTGTGGATATACCATTGGTTTTCTGTCCATTCATTTGTTGCTCTAATGCTTGGTTTTAAGAAGACTTTAGGGATGTGTCCATCGCTTGATTCCCCGCCTCCTTTGTTCTGTCATGGTCAGATGCATTACATCTGTTTATTTCCTATACTCCACAAGACTAAACAGTCACTTTTGCTCTACATGTATATTTACACAAAATTGAGAAGGATTTTAGTTGGTGGCTAGGTCCATTATTTCTCCAGTTATTTGTCATCTCCAGGGCTCTCCAGTCCAGGCTATGTTCCCTGGTAGTCTGGTGATTAAGGGACCTGACCTCTAACTAATAAAATGATGGTGAGAATCCATGCGAGAAGATGTGGACGTCTGTTTCTACACAGATTAAAGCCTTGGAAACCCCAGTGAGCTTTTCTGCTTAGTGCTAAGAAGCAGCACTGCCAACCCAAAGGTATCTGGTTTGAATCCTGCAGATGCTCCATGGAGGAAAGCTGGGCCATCTCCTCTCAGGTGATTTATTGCCTCTGAAAACCCACCGGATGGTCAGCTATGAGTCAGTTCCAACTCAGTGGTACCCAACAACCCTCTGTCTTCTAGGGTTGCTATGAGTCAGAATCATGGCAGGACTTTGGTTTGGGTTGATCCATTATTACCGGGAGCATAAAACACCTCCCACGTCAGACCAGGTTATGTTGTGTGAGGCCATCAGCAGTAAGGGTATGACAGCAAATGCACCTTTTCAGATCCAAACAATTCAGTTAAAAAGTTCAAATCTTTTTTGGGGGATTGAACATTACACATTGGTTTTCTATTTACTCATTTATAGACATTGTTTTCTTTTTTTATTAAATTTTATTGGTTTTAATGAACATTTACAGAGATTTTTGGGTTTTCTTTCATTCATTGTTGCACTGTTTTCTCCACCCTCATCCCCAGTTCGTTCTTCTTCCCCCCCCATGTCTGTTTTAATTGTCCAATTGCCACAGTGCTTGTCAAAGCCAGTTCTGATTAATCTCCTTTGTCAGTGTGTCCCTTGCCATTCCCGATCACTCCTCCCTGAGAGAGACTTCACCCTGATTCATAAGGAAAAGGGGATGGCATATTCTCTTAGCTACTTCCTGCTGAAAAGGGACGCTGTGGGTTTCAGGGTGAAGGTCTTCTCTCACTACTCTAAAGGGCCCCCTTGGCAGTAGGAAACACATAGACTATTATGGAGATTGATTTTGGAATTTAGATGCACTGTTATCAATTGTGCTTAGCCGTACATGTTCATATCCTTGAAGATGTATCATGGAAGTGCTGCAGCTTAGAAGATACAAATTTAACTAACAAGTTAAAAGTGCATGAGTCAAAAATTGAAAAGCAATAATATTCTGAGTCGAGGTTCTAATAGTGGCACAAATCAAGTTACAGAGGTAAGGTGGTTCCATTGCCGTCCTTACTCTAACTTACAGCACTCTTCCCACTTCCTCCTTGTGTTTCTACCGTCCATTCATCCTTCCTGCCTACCCCTCCATGTCTTGTGAGTTTTATTGGGGGAAATTTCATCTTGTTTGGTCGACTGTTCTTAAAAAAGTACAACTATTTTTAGGACAGGCCTGGTGACAGTGAAGTAGAATGCGCTGAACGAACACAGTGACTGGATTAGGCTCAGCAGATGGGTGAGGATGGCACAGGGCCTGGCAGGGTTTTGTTCTGTTGCACAAGGTGCTGCTACGAGTTGTCAACTTGACAACCACTAACAACAACAGCTTGGTGGCACAGTGGTTAAGGGCTGGCTGCTAATCAAAAATTTAGGAGTTCAAACCCTTCAGGGAAGGAAACAGATGAGCTGTCTAGCCTTGGAAACCCCATGGGGCAGTCTTACTCTGTCCTCCAGGGTTGCTAGGACTCAGAATCACCTTGATAGTGACAGGTAGGCAAGGACTTTGAAGGGGACCAGGTGGGTAATGGGAACATAAGGGGATATAGCTGCTGCTGAGTTAATGCGCAGAGTGAACTGCCCACAGCTGGGACCTTTCAGATTTGGATTCCCAGACAGGACTTCTGAGTAGCCCGTGGGTGAGTTTAAACTACCAGTTAATAGGTTACTAGTCTAACTAGTAGGTGAACTGTGCTTATCACCCAGGGATTCTGGATAATGCACGTTAGCTATTATTTTAAACAATTTTTATTATTAATTTTAATAAACCTTTACAGAGACTTTGGATTTCCATTCATTCATTGTTGCACTTTTCCCCCTGCCCCATCCCTTGCCCCCCAGTTCGCTCTTCTCTTTGAAAAATTCTTTCATTGGTGTACAAACTCCCCCACCCCTTGTTGGCTATTATTTTTTTAAATTTTATTATTATTCTGTGTGTGTGTTTGTGTGTGTGTGTGTGTGTGTGTGTGTGTGTGTGTATCGTCAAATCGGATCTGACTGGTACAGGAGGAGAGAGCTCCTCCTTCTCTGGCAGAGAATCTGGTGGATTCGAACCGCTTATCTGTGGGATTGCAGTCCTGCTTCTTGTCACTAGGCCACCAGCACTCCCCTATTAGCTATTATTTTTAAGGACTTTTGACTTTCCAGCTGCACCCAAGCTTCCGTTTCATCTATGAAGAGGTTAATTAAGTGGTGGTGGAGAAGTGTTATAGGCTCTTTGGTGGCCTAGGGGGTAAGAAGCTGTGCTGCCAACTCAAAGGCAGGTGGTTAGAATCCACAAGCTGCTCCACGGGACAAAGATGCCCGGTCTCCTCCTGTGTCATTTACAGCCTCTGAAAACCCTCTGGAGGGTCAGCTGACTCCACAGACACGAGTTACTGTTAAATGCTGTCAGTTATACCTCATTATGACCCTCTGCACAGCGAACAGATCAGAACCTGCACTTCCCTGCCTCATGATCTCAGAAGTGCTCAAGCCCATTTTTGCAGTCCCTGTATCAAACCATGTGGTTGAGGGTCTTCCTCTATCACTGGCCCTCTGCTTTGCTCAGTTTGTTGTCCTTTTTTTTTAAGGACATAGCGACAGGTTCCCGAGTCTGTAAATCTTAAGAGAGGAGACAGCCCACAGAACAGTGGGTGGATTCGAACACCTGACATTCCAGTTAGCATGCCACATGGCACCAGGGCTCCTTTCATACGCCCGTCTACACCACATGTCATCGATCCATCCACCCGCGGAGGCACAGACGCTCAGCCCTGTGACTAATGGTGCAGTGAGCATTGCTGTCCACGTGTTTTGAGTCTCTGCTTTCATCCCGTGGGTTTATACCCAGGGGTGGGATTGCTGGGTTGTGTGGGAACTATGTTTAACTTTTTGAGAAATCCCCCAACTTTTCCACAACAGCTGGACCATTTTGCATTCCTAGCAGCCCTGGATGAGGGTTTCAATTTCTCCACATCCTCATCAACATCTTTTATTAGTTTTTAGTATAGTCATCCTAATAGTGGAGAATATCTCAAGGTTTTTAAAAATTACATCTTTAACAACGAATGAAAGAGGTCTGGTGCATAGTAGCTAAACTGTTGGCCTACTAACCAAAATATCCGTGGTTCAAATCCACCAGCTGCTCCTTGAGAGAAAGCTGGGCTGTCTCCTCTCCCACAAAGATTTATACCGTTGGGAATCTGTTGGCAGGTGCCCCGGAGTCCAAAATGACTTGATACCTGAGGTTTGATTTGGTTTATATGCATACGATAGAGTATTACTCATCTATAAATAGAAATGGAGTCCGTATCCATGCTACAACATGAAGAACTCTTAAAATTTGATGCCTAGTTAAAGCTGTCATAAAAGATCAATACTATCTTATTTATACGAGTCAGGCAAATGTAGAGTTATCAAAGGACCTTTGCCGTGTTACATGGTGAGCCAGGAGGTAGAGGTTTCAAGTCCACCCCCTCAGAAGAAAGCTAGGAATAAAGAGATTGACAACTCGGGAAATCCAATGGAGGGGTGCACTGAGCCAGGACTGAGTGATGGGACAGCTGGGTTTCTTGAATGGACTAGGTCCTTCCGGGAGTTACAACAGTCGCCACAGGCCGACCAGGAGCATGGACTGTGGGAGAACGGGAACTAGGAGGATGGAGAAGAACGGTGCTTCTCGCCTGGGGCTGGTGGTTCCGGCTTCCTCCCTCCCCCCAGACCCCCAGGGGTCTGCTCCAGATGACTCAATCCCCAGTGCGCGGGGAAGATGGGTGGAAAAGTTTGAAAGGCTTTCAGGGCAAGGCTGTCTGCACAGGGAGTTATTTTAGCCAGCCAGCCCCACAAGTGCCCCCTTGTGACCAAGGCCTCGCATTGCAGAGAAGGGAAATGAGGAAGTAGCTCTGAATTTCCCATCAGAGTGATTTCCAAGTGCTGACCTTGGCACTGCTGGTTCTGAACTTACGGAGTCCAGAACGAGAACCTCCAAAGGTGGCAACTGAAACAGAAGCCTCATCTTCTCCCAGGTGGGAGTGGGGTGACGAGGCCCTCCTTTGGACATGAGTTCTTCACCTTCCACAGCAGACGTCTGAACAGAGGCAGACCCTCGCTCACACTCGTCACCCTAGGAACGCGTGGGGGTGTCCTGGTGCACTGTGAGGCTGGCGAGAGAGCTGGCCCCAGTGGAAGCTTATCCTCTCACTGGCTGTGGAACTTGGGGACCTCAACTCTAAAATGGGACTGTCACCCACTTTCTCACCAAGAACGGAGGGAACAGATGGGAGCCAACAGTATCACCTGCCTGAGCACTTTCACACTGCTACTGCCATCAGGGTAATTCCTGCTCGGGCCCCAGCGCCGTTACCCACGTTACTGAGGAGCCGGGGGAAGCAGAAGCCTCTCCAAGCTCGAGTTCGCAGTCTTGACTCCAGCTGCCTTCCCTGACAGGGGCGCAGGGGTGGCTGGAGTGAGAATGCCCCACTGGTATTCCTTCAGGCCTAAAGGGCCACTGAGGAGCCTGGCTGCTAACCAAAAGATGAACGGTTTGAACTCGCCAGTAGCTTGGCGGGAGAAAGACGTGGCAGTCTCCAGCCCCGGAAACCCGGTGGACACTCCTGCTGGGGTGACTGTGAGTCAGATCGACTGGAGAGCAGGTGGGTGTTCTGGGTTAAATCATCTACTAGAATCCCTGTCAGATGCTAATGTTTCTAATGTGAAAAACCAAACAAAACCACAACGCTGAAATCCAAAACCCAGCTGACTTTTATTTCTACTACTGCTGCTTTTGAAAAAACCAAGGCAAGTTGAGGGAACACGGGGAACAGAAACAGCTGCGATCCAGGGGTGAATGAAGGCCTGACAGCCGTAACTGCACGCCTCCTGTGGGCCGCGTCCCGGCGCAGCCCCACGAGCGTGGCTGCTGATGTGGTGAACGAGCTCTCCCCTAAGCCCCTGGGGCTGGGGGCAGCCCCCTCTTCCCAGGCCCAGGCTCAACTCCACTAATCCTAACCCCAGCTCCAGACTGGCCCAGCAGATGCACCTGTTGTTTTTCGAGATCTGCAATTCTGGAGGAAGACATTCCGCTGGGCCTGTTTTCCTCTCTACAGGCACCTGTCTGAAGCTGGAACTCTGGTTCCGCTGGCATCGCGTGGGCCCGAGCCCTATTCCCCACCTGAAGTCACTCCTTGCTCTATGACATCAGGCAGGGACCGAGTCCAAGAAGGTGGTAAGAAGCTCCTAAGCAACGAGGCGAGCTTGGTTCCTGGCAGGGATCTTGGTGATGCCCCAGGGGCCGCGAGGCTGGGCCTGCACACCAGGGAGGCGCCAGAGGGGTGCTCTGAGGTGATAAACCCTCTAGGGAGCCCGCGGGCCTGGGCGGGCACACAGGCCGGCAGGTAGAAGCAGCTACCTACACCGTCACAAACTCGCAGAAGTGGTGTGTACTGGTCCATTTGCTTCACTCCCCCCGCTGGAGGTGCCTGTAGGGGAAGGGGACAGGCAGAGTCTCGGATGATGGGGTCAGCATCTCTGGGCCATCACGTCGCCTTGGGTTCACTTGTGGCCGAGGCACTCCACAATCCCACTCCCCTTCATGCCGTCGAAGAAGAAGAAGTTGTTGTGCGGAGGGTCCCTCTGAGACAGGGCCTGGTGAGAAAAGCCAGAGAGGTTAGCACAAGCTTTACAAAGGACCACCAGCCCAAATGAGAGCCAGCACCGAGCCAACTGCCCTGAGGTTTCCAACGACGTGAATCCTTATAGGACAGGACAGGGCAGGGCCCACCTCTTTCCCACAGTGGGGCCAGTGGGTGTGAAACGGCCTAATGCTCATCCTACTAGGCCGCCAGGGCTCCCAATGCAGGAGGACGTGTGAGTCTCGTGGCAGTGGCCCTCACTAGGGGACAATCCTGGTGATGCCTGGAGATGTGTGGTTGTCACCACTCCCTGCTCTGTCCTTTCTCAGCTCATTTAACCTCCCTGAACCCTACTTTCCCCATGTGAAAGGAGAATAACATATGCATTATTCTGGGGATTAAAACAGAAGATGGACTTGGGAGTATCTGAAACAATGCCCAGCACAGAGGAGCGTGGTGTGGTGGGGGGCAGTAATGATTATTTATAACATTTCAACTGATAGAGGCAGCAATCTGTTTCCTTGCTCTTGGGCTGTCTGTCACCTTTATCACCCGAGAGGAGAGAGTCACTGGGGACGCGCACTGCTGTGGCAGGACCCACCTGCCTCCCAGAGGATGACGCCAGGACCCAGAGGTCCTGGAAGAGGTCAACAGAAGTATAGGAATGTGAAGACAAACTCGCAGGGCGTGTGATGACATGCTGAGCCCGTGTGGGGCATGTTCTGGGGAGAGGGTTCACAGGGGCCTGGAACTAACCAAGTGCTACCGCGAAGTGGACACGAGCACTGCCTACGGCTGGGTCGGGTCAATGGTTCTGGAGAGCCTTCGCTAGGCATTCAGAAGGAAGGCTCTCTGGGTTCATGAACGTGCCCCCCCCACACCTTCTCGGTGAATGGAGGATCAAGCCCGTTCCTTTTCCTTGGTGTGAAATGGGGACGATTCCACCTCTCCTTGAGTGGTACCATCTGCACAGCAGAGCAGTGCCTCGTCAGAGACCATGGCAGCTCATACAGGCCCACAGAGCTGGGGAGGCCTGCCTGGGATAACGCACGCAAAGTGATGCTCCATGGTGACACTGACATTTGAAATGTAGCTGTACAAGGGGCATTGGTGGTGTGGCATGTAACGTGATGGGCTGACACCAAAATGTCAGAGGTTCACACCCCCCAGTTGCTCCCCTCCTGAAGATTTACTCACCCACACCTGCTGCTGGATTGGATTTGGACTCACTGACACTGTATTAGGTTTCCGAGGCTGTAAATCTTTTTTACAGAGACTCTAAACTCGACTCTTTTGTTAGCAGCCCAAATACTCAATACACTGTACCACTGAGGTGGGGTGTAGATTTACAGCCTCAGAAACCTGACAGATAGTGGCCATGACTTAGACGTGACTCAATGGCAATGAATTTTATAATCCATGTAGCTATTTCATAAATGGGGCAGTTGGATGACGGCCCTGTGTACCGGGTTTATGACCTCAGATCTGTCTAGATGATGAAACTCCGTGTGTGTGTGCCGGCAGGAGGAAGACAGGCACTCTAAACTGAGAGATGGGAGGAAGGGGCTGGTGGGCATCAAAGCCAGGCCACGGTGCCCAGACTCCTCGGACAGGGAGAATCCCTGGCAGTGGGCAGAGGTCTGGGGAGATGACTGTGTCTGCAGTAGGGAGGCCAGGCTGGAGGAGAAGTGCTGGCTGGTTTGAAGGTGTTGATCTGGCCACCACCCGCTGGGGTCTGGAATCAGGTGTGCCTCCTTGAGCTTGCATCTCAACAGAAAACCCTGGAGCACCTGCTTGCTATTTCTGGTGGCCAGGAAATGCCATCAGACTTGTAACAGGCCCAGGCACATAGAGAAGCTACGGGTACTAACAAGTGTTCTATCAATACCTGGGGACCTCAAGCCCTTATCCTGGCAGCAGGGCCTGAGACCCACAGCAGATGAACTCTGAGAGCCCAAACCCCAGGAGAGGGAACCCACTAAGCAGCACGGAGTCTGCAGGGACCTGCCAGAGGACAGAGTTGTTGGCTGTGGTGTCTGGAAGGGCATGAGAAAAGCAGGGTACCAGAGAGAGGCCTCACAGGAGAGCAGGGAGAGGGCTGAGCCCCCACCCACAGGGCCCATGGCCAGCTGGCTGGAGGCTAAGTAAGGGGCGTGGTGGAGACAAGAGAGCAGGGCACGGGGTGATCATGGGGCAAAAGGTAAAGCACTTCCCAGGCATGACGATGGCAGGGAAGATTCCAAACACGCCCAGCAACCAAGAATGCAGTCCTCGGGCTGGCCGGGATAAACAGAAACAAGATGCTGGCGGCAGCTGTCCCAGCGGCAGGAAGGAGGGGGCTGTGTGAGTGTGAGGACTGGGCTGCAGAGTGGCACCGCCAACAACGGGGTCAAGGGCACCTGTCTCCACCCCCAATCTCCATTCCACACGGGCAGCTCAGGGAGCAGCCTGGCAGGGTGTGTGGACCCGAGGCTGAGGGGACAAGGATGGCTGCCTCAGGGTGGTACCATCCGGGGCATCCTTGCGACAGGTCAGGGCAGCCCCGTGGTGAAGCACAGGGCTCAGAAACCGGGCTGCTGAGGCCCCCAATCTAACATGTCTGTCCTTCAGCTCCTCCTCTGTACATTCGGGGCTCGGACAGGTCCGACCTCATGAATTGTGTTCACCTGTGCAAAGAACACAGTCTGGCAACCAGTGGGCTACCAACCAATGCCACCTATTGTTACTGCTGCTGTCATTACCGAGTACAAAAATTCACAGGTGCGCCACAGTTAAAAACAAACAAAAAGGTCCCTAAAAAACGACTAAGAAAAAAGGGCCAAGTTTACTTGTCCAACAGAGACTGGAGGAACCTGAGGACTATGGCCTTTAAGTCATCCTATGAGCCCAAAACAAAACCCATCTCCGTGGCTCAACTTTCAGGCAAACAATAGATGGGCTGTAAGGGGCCATTACAGCAGAGGGGCCCTCTCCTTAAAAGTGACCAACCCCAGAACGGGAACTATCAGCGTTAGCCTAAGGATGAAGGCAGGAAGTCAGGAAGGGGTAGGACAGAAGGATTAAGGAGAAGGACAGGGAAGAAGTGAAGAGTGAACTTCCTCTGCGGGCAGTGTGATGAATGAATGCACGGTCTATACCGCCGTCTAGCCTGTGAAGTCTCTCTACACGCACCCTTGGAATCCTTCCTCACACAGGACTCTGGAAGGTACTGCAAACTCTCAGACTGGGCCTCGGACAATGTCTCCATTCCACTCGGGGTTAGGCCCGAAGGCAGAGGGGGACCAATCTGGCCTCACAACTCTCCCCGCTGCTTCCCTTCCTTCTCTTAGGTGCATGTCCCTGCTCAGGACAGAGGTAAGACAGAAGCTGGCCCTGAACGAAGGATCAGGAGAGAAGAAGGGCTTTAGGAAAAGGCTGGGGCTACCAAACGGTGGCTTGTGCTTTGGATCTACAGATGTGAAGACAAAGGGCCGAGAAGTGGGTCTCAGTATTCATCTACCATGCAAGGCACTGTTAAACAATTTAAACTCAACTCCGCCCTAGGATCATGGAGAACAGTCAAGGCTCTGCAAAAATCAAATTTACCACCACTGACCAAGTAACAATGTTCTCAAAGAAAAGACGTCTGAGAACATGCTATAGTTTCAGAAACCCAAACGGATGAGGAACGACTCCAATAGCTAAATTACGGGTTAGGGGACCCAGGCAAGAAACTTCCCTTCTGAGGGGACACACCCTTCTGCACGGTGTGGCCTCCTGGGTCCCCTGGACAGTGCATTTGCCTCAAAGGCACTGACTGCTTAAATGCACAAACACCTATCTGCGAGCTACGACAGGAGAGGCTTGAAGCCAGTGTCATGGGTGGATGGAGAGAAATCGTATGAAGTCGTGAGAAAGAACACAGGTTTTGGAGTTCCTTCTCTAGGCTCAAGGAGGCCCAGTGCACTGGCTAAAATGCACGGCTGCTAAATGAAAGGGCACTGGTTTGGACTCAGTGAAGCAGAAAGCTGGGCAGACCTCGGAAACTATGGTGTGGTTCTATTCAGACCTACAGAATCGCTCCGAGTTGGAACTGACTCAACAGCTTAGTTCTCTGGGCTTGTTTCCTCCTCCTGACTGGGGGATAGGAGGGTCCCTGTTTCAGAGACCACAAGAGAAGCTGCATTTCTGGCAAATACTGTCAGTATTAGAGGGGGGAAAAATACACATCCAGGGCCAGGGTTAGGGTTAGGGATGAGAAACTGATGAGAAACTAAGGCGAGCTCTGACCTCGGCAGGGTTATTCAGCACACAACCACGCTCGCTCGGGTCATGTGCTGAATGACCACCTACCTGCACAGAATGGTAGGAAAAAGAAGAGGTGGAGAAGGATGAGAGGGAAAACCACCCCAAACGGTAGGCTGGGTTGGCTCCTAGGCTACCCTGTCTTCTGGTCCACTGACAGTCACATTGTCCTGGGTCAGCTCTACACCATGGTGAGGAGTTTTTTTTTACCTTCACAATTTCCTGTGCCAAGATACCGCCAACCACGGCGCAAACAGGGGCCATCTCAGAGAAGCAGTACCTGAAAGAGAAGACCAGTGAGATGAGCCCCAGATGACAGGCATGCCGACGACATCTGGAGAAGTTCAGCAGTGGGCCCCGGGTGAAAACATCATACAAACATGGCCTGCTCCCAGGGTGTGAACCCGGAGCAATGCTAATGCTGGCATCCAGGCGTGGAAAGGAAACTGGATCCAGGGTGAGGGAGTGCTTGGGAAAGACCTTTGAACTCTGGGCAACAGGAATCCTTTCACAACACTTTTTTTTTTTCCAATTTAAGGAAAGACTATATCCATGCTTTCTAAAATAAGGTTTTACAAATATCAGATGTTTCAATGCCCTGGTCACATTCTCGTAATTCTCTCCTCACCCGTAATGAATGGGTGGTGGGCTTGGGATGCTGCTCCCAGACATATGTCAGCAAAGAGGCCTGTGTTAACACGCAGGAGGCCTGGGAAATGTGGGGCCGGAAACGATAACCGAGGGACAGAAAAGTCTTGGCTGCCCACACAGAAAGGGGCTCATCTGGTCACCCAGAAGGCACACTTCCACAGAAGCGGTCACCTGCTGCTGACACACCATCCTGGGAGCCAAAGGGCTCCTCCAGCACCTGCCCAGAGGTGGGCACTGGACACCAAGCAGCTACACGGCGGCTGCCTGAGGAATCTGGACACGATGAGACCATCTCTGTTCTTTGTAGCATGGTGCTCTCACGTGCTGTACAAAGTGAATTTATTTACATAGGCATCATCTTTTTTTTTTAACCCAAATACAGTAAAATCTGCACAAGTTGAACTGTCATGCTTGGGAGGGTGGAGGGACAGCGCAGGAAGGAAGACCCTCAATGAGATGGATTGATTCAGTGTCTGGGTTATGGGGGTAGGTGTCAGAGACAGTGTGATTGGCTCAGGATAGAGCAGGGTTTAGGGCTGTTGTACATAGGGACGCTATGAGTCGCAGGCCACTCGACGGCACATACAACAATATGTAAAATAAAGGGAAGATCAGCACAGTATCATGAAAGAAAGGGAAGACAATGAGAGGTATAGGAGTAGTAATGGAAATCAGAATTATGGAGAGGAAGTGAGAAATACGCAATTATTTTTTGTGCAAGGTACTGAAATTAATGTTACAAATCAAAATATATATAAACATGGTTGAATACAAAATTTATTTGCTTCGTAAATGTTCATTCAAATCTTTGTCTCTCTTAAACACATCCTCTAAATTTATTATGACTTAGGCCAGGAATGGAGGGTTAGCTTAACATATGAAAATTCCAGGGCTCCAAACTGCTTCTTGTCAATTTAATCACAGCTGATGGAGCAAATCTGTAAAATGGGTATATGAAAACAACAGCAGAACAGAAAAACTGTAAACTGTCCTACTAGAAACTCAATCATCTTCTCAGAAAACAATAATAACATGTGCATCCCACAGAAACCAAATCACATGACGGCAGAGCTAGGAGTGACAGAGGCCCACTAAAAACGGAGGCCAACAGTACCACTTCGAATGTGCTTTGAAGTCTGTAGTCCTGGAAATAATCCAATTCCTACACCAGGCTCTGGAAAGGGCTTATTATGCCTCTTCCAAATCTTCCATTCAGGGCTTACATCAGTAACTTTCCCCATTCCAGCTACCTACATTTTACAAAACCAGGTTAGTTCCCATTTCACTACATCGGCCACAAATGAACTGGGTCATAGTTCTGGAAATTCATCAATGCAATAGACTGCATTAACAGAATAAAAGGCAGGAACTGTATGGCCACCATTACTGACATGGAGAAAGCACGTGACAAAATTCAACTTACTTAAGTCATTTAACAAACTAGGAAAATATTCTCTCAATTTCAGGGCACTCAGCTGCTAATCAAGTTAGCAGTTCAATTCCATCAGCTGTTCCCTAAGCAAAAGATGCAATAGTCTATGTCCATAAATATCAGAGCCTTGGAATCCTATGAAACAATTCTGTTTGAAACACTGTCCTGATGAGAACAGCAATGGGTCTGGTTTCGGTTATCACTGTATTTAATGCTTAAAGACTAGATGGTTTTGCTCTAATATCAGGAGCGAGATAAAGACGTCAGTTCGCACCGCTCTATTGCATGCTGTATTGGAGGTTCAGACTAGGGCAATTAAGGAAGGAAGGAAAAAGTCAAGATGCCCAGATTGGGAAGGAAGGTGTTAGGAAGGAAGATGTTAATACTATATTATCTATAGATGACATTGCTGTGTATATAAAAACCCTCAGGAAAACCTCCCCATCTATTAAAACTACTAAATGAGTTCAACAAAGATATAAAACAAATGTACTCTAGATTTAAAAAAAATCCCTGCAAAACTGACTGTCATTTTGCTATCATCTACTCATGGTGGCCCTACAGGAGAGAGAAGAGTCTACAGTATTCCCAAGGTTCTAGTACGTGTTCGCCCTTGTTCTAGCTTGAAAACGATATAAGAACCAAATGCAATACATGAACTTGGACACATTCAGAAATCTCGTGTCAACACGAAGCCCTTCACCTTTACCAAAAAGCAAAATCTGAACAATGATAACCCAGGTGAATGAAATGCAGTATTCATTACGGTACTAAAATTCTTTGAAGTTTGCTGTATGTTTGAAATTCTTCATAATGAACTGATTTTTTTTAACTCCTTACACTGTACTACTATCTTTAATCCTGTTCCCAATTTCTATTGTATAATTGCTTCCTAAAATGAATGCATCTTAAATAACAATGATTATTGATTAAAAAAAATCAATAATATATACAAGCAAAAAACAATATAAATTAATTTTGTATGCAAACCAATATATAAAGAAGGACTCTAAAACCCTATGGGGCAGCTCTACCTTGTCCTTACAGGGCCCGAGTAAGAAGTGACTTGATGTTAGAAATTGTGTAAAAATACAGAATATGAAATCAGTGGGGTTTTTCCCAGGCAATTTCCACTTTCACTTGTAAATCTGTTCTGTACTGCCTCACTTTTCCATAACAGGTATATTCACGTAATTTGAAAAATATTAAACTTAAGCTAAATATACAAATTATGAATGTTCCTAAGTATTCTTTTTTTTTTAAATTTTGTGTGTGTGTGTGTGTGTGTGTGGAGTGTACCGTCAGATCAGATCTGACTGGTACAGGAGGAGATTGTCCCTCCTTCCCCGGCAGAGCATCTGGTGGATTCGAACCGTGCGCCTCTGGCATTGTAGTTGCAGCTCCTTGCCACTAGGCCACCAGAGCTCCCCGAATGTTTCTAAGTATTCTTAAGAGTGGAAAACTGTACACTTAAATGTCCACCAATATGGCACAGTAAAAAACCCATGGTTCTGGAGCATTACGATGGTGAAAGATCACCTGCCAAAACCCCAAGCCTGTTGTCTTGAAGTCAATTCCAGCAAAAAGTGATTCTACAGGACAGAGCAGAGTGGTAATCTTCACAGATGCAGAAGCCACACTGTCTTCCTGTGCAGTGGCTGTTTGGTTCGAACCACTGACTTTTAGGGATAGGGCGAACATGTACACAGAATAAAGTGTATGATAAGCCTAGACACCAAAATGCTAGCTGCATCTCCTCCTTCAGTGGGTTCTGGGTAAGTCTTTTCTTGTCTTTTAAAACCGTTTGGTAATGGACACCTGTTACTTTCAAAAAAGCAATAAAGCTCTTAAGAAAAAAAATCCAGTCACTGAAATGATACCATGTACTATCAGGCCGGTTCTGCCAATGAGAAGGACCAAGGCTTGTGCACAGATTGCTATCCTTAGAAGTGGCAGCAGTGGCTGGCAATTTACGAGGCACAGACATTTGATGGGGACGCTCAGCTGCCAGGCGGCGCCCTGGGTGCATCTCAGATCCGCTCTCCACCTACCCAGCCAGGCTTTAAGAGGAGGCTGAATGCCTCTTACTTGAAGGGCATTCGAGTGGAGCACCTAACTCACAGGACCTAGGCCCGGGGAAGCAGAGTCTGCAGAGGGTAGGCAGGCAGGGAAAACACTTCTGAGCGCAAAGCCAGCCAGTGACTCGCGAGGAAGTGGCTTCCCCTTCTGGGAAGCAGGGCGGTGAACAGGAGCCAGGTCATTCATCACTCTAAGTGCCCAAATGAGTCACTCGGCTGCCTGATCACGGCCCGTGGCCCGGCCTGGCACCGGGAGACTCCTTGCTTTTGGGCGTGCTGACAGTCTCTCACCTGCTGGGAAGCCCAGAGAGGCAAGGCTTGCTTTTCACTTCTCACTGGGGTGGGAGGTGGAGGGGGTCCTCTCCTGGACCCCAATCTTCCAGCGCTGAGCTGGCCTGCAATTCCTCTGGCCGCACTCACACACTGCCAACTTCAAAAATTCCCCATCTACTGACAGAAGCCCACTCTGGGCAAAGGCTCTGAAGGGGCTTCAAAGGTCCCTGCTAGCTCTGAACTGAACAGCTAGATAGTCAACTAGGGTCTAAATGAGGTTCTCAAGCAGAAGTGAAGAACAGACGAACAAGAAAAGAAGGGAATTTGATCAATGTCATTTGTGTTAGGGTGGGGGTGGGGGTGGGAACCAAACAAAAGAACACAAAAAGCAAATAAAAAAAAAATCCCAAAACGAAAATAAAACAAAAACGGCAACAAAAATATCCAACCAACTTCACCAGAAGTCAGCAGTGTGGGGAGAAGAGGGGAGATGGGATTGCGGCTCTCCACCGACTAGAGCCCAGAGGCAGTGATGTCCTGGGCCTCCGTTTCCTCACGTAGGACGTGGGGAATTGATACATACCTCAGGGGCTTGCTGTGGTGACTAATGCGGCTGATAAGTACAGAAAGTCTTCAATACGTGGGGCTGGTAATTCTAGAACCGTGCAGAAGTCATTCTGCTTCTGTGAGCTTTAGTTTCCTCAGCTATAGAACGGGCTGTTGAGAGAACTAAGGGAGACCATGTACATAAAGCAACATCCATGGTGCTTAACAGTTGCTCAATAAACCACACCTATTGTTACTATAAGGAGCTCTGGTGGCCTAGTGGCAAGAAGCCACGCTGCCATCCTGAAGGGACACGGCTCTCGGTGGAAGAAGGATGGGCAATCTCCTCCTGTGCCATTAACTGTCTCTGAAAAGCCTGCCAGACGGTCAGCTATGGGCAGTTCCCCCTCTAAGGTACACAGCAACAATAACAACACTGTTACTATGATACTACCTGTATGGTCTTTACAGTGCAATTTCTGCGTGAACATAGACTGGCCGCCTTCTGGAAGTTTCATCTCACATGCATGTGAAAACAGGACGATGCACAAGGAAGGCAGAGGAAGCCCCAGTGCATCTGCATATGGTGGTGGTAAGGAACAATAAGTAATGAACAAACACAGAACAGCAACACACACGTCTCTGTCTTGGGAGCAGCGTAGCCAGGATGCTCACAGGAAGTGAGGATGGGGAGACTTTATCTCAAACACTTGGGACAGATTATCACGAAGGACCTGAGGAAAGAGATCTTGCTTGCTCGAGGGTCCGTAAAAGAAGGCGATGACCCTCAACGAGGTGAAGTGATGCAGTGGCTGCAGCGATGGGCTCAAACACAGCGATGATTATGGAGATGGCACAGGACTGGACAGTGCTTTGTTCAGTTCTACACAGGGTTGGTTTGAGTGAAAAATCTACTTGATGGGTACAACAACAACAACAACAAACAAGTACAATCTGAATACAGAGTGAAGCAGAGGTTCAGGACCGGTCAACACTTACACTTCAATCAAGATCCTGGGACTGAGTGCAGAAGAAGAGCAAAAGACCAGTAGCCTGAGGAGAATACCCCACTCTCTACACTGAGATGATGCTGGGTTTAGGTTGAAAAGCCACACGCAGAGGGCAACACTCTTCAAATGACAATCATGCCCCTCTGGCCCAGCAACCCTTTCCGGTCCCGTAGACATATCAGCCCACATACAAAACGACACACAGACACATATACATGAGAATATTATGCATTCCTGCAGGGTGTCACAACAAAGCCTGGACACACTGAGTTCGTCTGGGATGGTGTGATCAAGTAGGTGCGCCACACCCTGGAATACAGAGGTATCGAGAGGAGGGAAGAAGCTGTAATGATTTGGGAACATCCTACAAAGTCAAGAACAGCAAAAAGATGAAGTTGCAGAACAGTGAAGGTAGATTTTTCTACTGCTCTGAGTTTTGGACCACATGGAAGGAAAATGTGTGATAGGTAAGGACCTATGGCAGACTGCAGCAGAGAGGGATCTTCCCAGCGGGTCAATTCTTTAAATAAAGAACTTCTCCAAACAGAGGGAGATACTGAAAACAGACATCTGTCTGTCCAGGTTAAGCTGGACTTCACCCCGAGACCAACCTGACAAAGTCCTCAGGCAGCAGGTTAGGACTGACGCCCAGCGAGTCGAGCACGTCGTTTCGAATCTGCAGCAGCAATTCACAATCTTCCCCATAGGTTTCGGAACTTGGGTCTCGTCCTTTGTCAGTGCGGAATTTCAAGAGCACTATGAGAGGAATGGAGAGCATGGTTACGAAGCCAGCTTTGCCATCGCAATGCTTCCAGGCGTGGGGAACTCAACCCTTGCTAATTCCACAGGAAGGAGAATGTTAATGCAAACGTGAGTCATGAGTGGATGTGTGAGAGACTGAGTGAGCGCACGTGTGAATTTGTGTGTGTGCGTGTTAGAGATGCACTTCCAGCTGACAGAGAAGGGAGTGCTGATGACCCAGAAGAGAGGTCAGCTGGGGAGGCCCACTCTCGGCACGAGTTCAAAGGGCTGCTTCCACTAGAAAGGCCGGCCAAGTGCAAAAACTCATCAGTCGGGTGTGTCACTCCAAACAAAACCTCCCTTCATACAAATCCTGTGTGTTGACTGCCAGAAATGGATCTCTCATTTTGACTTTGAACTTAGAGGAAAGGTTCAAATGCTGGCAGGCAGATGACCCTATGGGGGGAAAAGACCCTAACAAAGCTTTAAAAGATAGCGGCAGGAGCAGGATCCAATTTGTCAAAATACAAGCACATTAACATCGACTCTACCCTTGTCCAGGATGGATGGTATTTGTGTCCGATAGCCTCCCCAAGGCAGGGAAAGCAGCCTTGGGTGTGCCCACTGGGCCAAGGGCTCAGAGGGAGTCTCTCGGTTCAGCTCCGAGACCCAGGTAACGAGACGTGCTCTGGGACAGCACACCACACCTTTAAAGCATGCAATGCACTTTCACTTGTTGCTCAAGTGCTTGCCGACTGTGAAGACAACCTTTTATTTAAAATTCACGAAGCTGTACACTCTACCATTATAAGGGGTACCTATCAAGGGAGCTCTGGTGGCCTAGTGGCAAGAAGCTGTGCTGCAATCCCAAAGGCACACGGTTCAAATCCACCAGATCCTTTGCTGGAGAAGGAGGGGCAATCTCCTCCTGTGCCAGTTAGATCCGATTTGACGGTGCATAACAAGTAAGTGAGTATCAAATTTGAGGGTACACAACAAGTGAGTGAGTAAAGTAAGTAAAAAACAAAGGAAGGATACATCGTAGTCACAAAAATAAAGATAGACTTAAAACCCCCCCCAAACAACAAGGGGCGCCTCTCTTGGAACATAAGGTGAGATGAAAACACCAAACATACTGCTGTGGGGCTCATTAAAAACGTAGGCCACTGTAGGCTAAAATATCCACACTCTTCTATTTTTCTTTTTTTTTTATTTTTTATTTTTTTATTATTTTGTGTGCGTGTACCGCCAAATCAGATCTGATTGGTACAGGAGGATATTGCGCCTCCTTCTCCGGCAGAGCATCTGGTGGATTCGAACCGTGTTCCTCTGGGATTGCAGTGCAGCTTCTTGCCACTAGGCCACCAGAGCTCCCCCTCTTCTATTTTTCTAAGACTCACTGATCATTTTGGCGGGCTGAGCAGCCCTCTGATAACTCTCAAAGGAGCACAAATTCATGCATTCAACCCACATGGCAGCATCTACGAGGTCAGGCAGACCTAGGAACCACAGCTACAAGGATGGGCGAGCACAGGCGTCGTGGTCTCTGCATGGGTGCATGCTGCGTGGTGGGACGACGGATGAGGAGAGGGAACTGAGGAATCATAGGAGCCAGCTCCCTGAAGCCTGACAGAAGTTCCTAAGAAGATCAGAAAGAAGCATTCCAAGAAGGTCGCAAAGCACAGAGGTCCCGCTACATACTCCACCAGGCTTGCTATTTATTGAAGGGGCTTTGGTGATGCAGCGGTTAAGTCCTGGGCTGCTCAAAGGTGGGTGGTCTGCAGGATGCAGATGCGGCAGTCTGCTTCTATAAAGATTACTGCCTTGAAAAGTACACGGGGCAGTTTTATCCTGCTCCATAAAGTCTCTAAAGAGGCCCTGATGGTGTGATGAGTGGAATACTGGGCTGTGAACCAGAAGTTCAGCAGTTCAAATCCTGCTCTAAAAAGGATGAAACAACCACCTTCCGTATTTACAGCCTTGGAAACCAGATGGAAGGTGGTCATGAGTTGGAACTGAGCTGAAGGCATCAGCCTGGCTTTTGGTTTGGATTCACAGATCAATGAGAGTTGAAATTGACTTGACTGGCTATGAGTTTTTTAAACTTTTCTCAGTGCAAATGTCCAAGACAGGCTTCTGCTTTCTAATTCACTGCAGCCATAGCTTGTCCAGTACAGGGCTTTGCAGGTGGGAATTAAAAGGAGGAAAAATCCTGAATACCTGTTTTGACACAATCTCCGATCTGGAAACCTCATTCTTCTGTTTTAAGAACACAGCCCTGAGGAGCTCTGGTGGCCTAGTGGCAAGGAGCTGCAACTACAATCCCAGAGTCGCACGGTTCGAATCCACCAGATGCTCTGCCGGGGAAGGAGGGACAATCTCCTCCTGTACCAGTCCGATCTGATTTGACGGTACACACACAAAAATAATAAAAATTTTTTTAAAAAAAAAGAACACAGCCCCTAGAACCTTCAGTTTACCTGAGCAGATGGCAGATAATTGAGAGGCCACAGTGACCTCAATATCACTCCAGCTTGAACCTCTAACCTGGACATGCTGCTGTAAATCCAAATGCAGTAAATAAATACGGCATTTGGAACTCCAGACCAAACCAATCCTGTCACAACTGGGCTGACTTCTGACTTACAGACATCCAACAGGGCAGAGAAGTGCCCCCCATAAGGTTTCTTAAGTCGCAATGTTTAGGAAAGCAGTGTCACATTTCTCGCCTGCAAAGGTGCTTTTAGATTTGAATAATCAATCTTCTTGTTTAAACACCAAAGCTCCAATTAAAGGGCCCAGAAGCGGCAGTCAATCCCTGTTTGGACCACAGCTCCCTCTTCTACCAATGTCCTGCAAAAACAAAGTGCAGCCAGACACTTGTGTAAACGCCAGACAGTAAACGCCAACAGCCAGTCACTCACTCACTCCTTGGAGGACATGACAGATCTGCATGTGTGGCAATGTTTCCTGACCAGGCACGTAAGGCAAGCCTCACACAGGCTGCTCGAGCTGCACAGCCCAGGCCCCACGGCACAGGGCTGCCACGTGCAAACAGAACTGGGGTGGCACCAGCAGCCCCACATTGGCAGTGACAGCACCCACCACTGCATCTTGTGCACTCTGTTCTGTTCTCTCTAGAAAGCAAACATCAACTAGAGAGGAGACTGAGAAAAGAGGGTGCCTGCTTGGTCCTATCATAAAGCTTTTCATCTTTAAGATAGAAAATACAGCTCCTGGGCAAAGCTCAGACTATGATAACAGCAGTCCTCATAGCATACAGTGCCCGTATGTGCAAGGCAGTGCTGCCCCCAGCATGTGATGGTCATCAACACTCATTCCATCTTAGTTGGTGGGCAGATATTCCAACCCTCCCCATTTTATAGATGAGGAGACAGAGGTTCAGGAACGTATTCTAAGTCCTGGGGTAAAACTCTTGACTCACTCTGGCTTCAGAGGCCTGCTGCTTGATCACCACAGATCCAGGGGCAGGGTCATGCTGCAATGTGGAACCAAGACAATGTGGTCTGGTTCCTGGCTCCCTGCCCCAGAAGAAGTCCTACCAGACCACATTCTGTGGTATGCATTTTCCAGATGGTCCCTGACTGCTTGCTTCAGTTCAAGGGCTTTACGTTCTGAGTTCAGGAGCTGAGAAAAGTGGAGGCTGAGGCTGTGTATAAAAGCTGGTCCATCCATCTTTAGCCAAGGAGCAATCTCATCTTAGAAAGAAGACAGACCACCTGATGAGAAGGCGAGCAGGCAGTCGGTCACTGGCCTGCCATGTCCCTGGCCCTCCTGGGGCAGGCTGCTTGGACATGGGCCGACAGGCTGGCACCGTCCAGATCCTTACTGACCACATCTGAAGTCTGCTCCGGGCCTCCGGGAAGGCGGCCAGGCCGGCCGGCCACTTATTTGCAGCAAAGCAAACAGAAGTGATATTTCATTCTCTTTTTCTAATGTCAGCACTCTAGTTCACTGGGGCGGAGGGGTCGAGGAGAGGCCCATGCTCTAGACAGGCTGTGGCCTCAGAACTGACCCTCGCCCCTGACGAGCCCAGAGCCCGCTTATTAAATCCTCCTCTTTGTTCAGCTGCGGCCCCTCCCCAGTCACAGACACACACAGATCAACGTTGACTCTGCAGTTCTGTGAGCGCCTCCCCAGCAGACAGACCAGCAAACCGGTCCGTCCAGATCAAACCCGGCAGGGAAGAAGGCTGCAGCACTGCCAAAAGATGACTCATCGGATGGTATCAAAACACAGCGCAAAATGAGAGTTCCAAACATGATTAACTTTATCTGAACCTTTTAATTAACTCAGGTTGCTCAAGTCCGAGGGGAACGGCATTCTTCACTGGAGATGCTGGCCCAGCCAAGGCTTCCGTTCAGGACGTGCTCATGTCACGAGAAAGGAGAACTCTGAAGAGGGGCCCTTTCATGTAGTTAAAAGAAAAACTGTGTACATGTGAATATTATTACCATCTCTGGGGGGAATAAAACACAACAGAAAATACTCCTGGAATTCAGATCAGATTGGTGCTGTTGGGAGCTTAAAAAGCAGTATTATTAGTCACTGCATTTCTTTTGACAAATTTCCTGCTGCATTTACACACTCTGATTAAGCTTAGCATACTCATTCAGGCCATTAAAACAAGACAAATCCCAGTTATTTTCATAAAAAGAAAATGAAGTCAATGTTGCCGATTCGTTGCAAGGGCTATTTTCCAGGAACAGCCCAGGTCAGCTGAGGAAGAGCTAGCACACCTGGCAGACGGGCGGGTCTGGTTCTGGACTCCTGTGATAAAACGAATGTCACGTGCTCTTTCTAGTCTTTCACTGCAAACATATCACACTGTAGTCTAGTCAAACAACATTACGAAAAAGTTTGAACTCTGGTAAGAATTATGAGACAAGGACACATCCTGCTGGAAAAAAAAAACCACAAAAACGGTGCAGACAATTGCCACAAGCTTCCAATGTGTAAAAGGTACACTAAATGTGAAGCCCAACAGAGCCAGCCCTGGCTGAAACCTGGGGCACGAACTTGTGCCTCCTCCCATCTCTCTGCGTCTGCTCAACCTCAAGGGGATCCTTTCTCCACACACTGGCTCGGACTGTCCTCAGGAAGGGAGCCCAGAAACCAGCTCCACTCCCGGGTTCTGTACACTCCCACAAAACTCCAAAGTACAGCTATCCTCCTGGCCAAGGGCCCAGTCTCTAAGCAAGGCTGTCGACCTGGCATGTTCCCAACTTCTGATAAATCCCTACGGAGCCCTGACTGCGTGCCAGGCCCTTTGCTGGGCTGGACGAACAAGTGGCCACTTCACCTTGCTGATCGTTTAGTGAGACACACAAACACCAAACTTGAGACAACAGACTGCTAACTAGAAAAGGAACCCTGAAAACGAGGGGAACCTCCCCTAAGGGGGGGGGGTGTTTAGAAATGGATGGTCTCATCAAGTTGCATCATGGGGCAAAGCCACTTCAGTACTCACACTGCCCAGGACAGGTGGCTGTCCTTATGTTTAAAATCTTTGGCACAATCGACTGCTGTCCCTTCTAGGTCCACAGAAATTCTAAACTCATGGGCTGCACAGGGCAGTGGTGAAGAAGACTCCACAGGGCTGTTGCCTGAAAAACAAGAGAATTCCTATTCTCCCAATTACTGTGACCGTGGCCAGGGGACACTGTTCCTGAGCTTCGCCGACAGAATGAGAATCATCGCAGCATTTACCTCTGTTTCTAGGACAGGGCTTGGCTTACCATGATCACTGTCCTTACACAACCTTACAGCCAGCCCACACCCGGAGAGGCGGGGTACCTGCCCTGAGGCCTCTGTGCACTGAGGTGACACACCCCACTCACCTGGGTGACTCGATCTACTCTATGGCTCAAGGGTGACCCTGCATCAGTGGTGAATCCTCGCTCAGCTCTCCTTTCTTGGCTCTCACTCTCCAGCTTGTTAATTCTGTATCTGTGTAATCCATTTGTACAAGACTATCTCATCTCCTCCACCCATGCTCATGACCCACTCCAAGGAGGACAGCTCTGTTCGACCACCACTACCAACCTAACACCCTGTGCCCCATAAAAGAAACGAACTAACCAGTGCCCTACAGTGACCCTGCAGGCTGGAACTGCCCCACAGGGTGTCCCAGGCTGTCATCTTTTCAGAAAGCAGACTGTCACATCTTCAAACCACCCACTCTTTGGTCAACAACAGAGTATTTAACCACTACCCTCACCAGGGCTTCTCCACCGGCCCCATGGTAAGTCACTGAAGTCACACTAATACAGAAGGCAGCTCAATGTTTGGTGAACAAAGGGTGATACTGGAAGGAAGAGGACTCAGGGTAAACCCTATAGGGTTCCCCACAAATCCAATCCACTGTCCCCTCTGTGAACTAACTGAACATGGCTTCCAAGATGAGGCTTTCCTCCTAAGGATTTATAAATGCAGGCAGATGCGGAGTGTTCAGCCAGGGGGGAGGCAGCTGACAGGCCAGCAGCTCCAGATGGAACCCAGGGGCAAGGGTGCAAAACGGGCCTTGGGTGCAAATGTGGGACATCACCAGCCATTTCCAGCCCTGCTTCATCTGCTCTGCTCTACACTATCTCCTCATTCACCTGACTGTTTTCTTTTTTAACGCAAAACCTAAAATCTGAATCTGTTTGTATGTGCGCACACCGGCATTCCACAGTATTTCCTGAGCACCATCTCCCTAGGCTGAAGGGGGCTGGGGTCCTAGAGGTGTCTGAGTGCTTGACTTCCGCTGAAGCATCCGGATCTCTACCAACAACACTCATCAATTCCTGGATGTCGCCATAACCACTGGGTACTTGGACCTCTTTCTCCAGAAAACTTCGGCGCCTGAGCAGCTTACTCTGAAATGTCACCTCTCCTAGGAAACCAGGTCTGTGACCACACCACCGATCGGCTCAAAAAAGGAAAAGGAAGACGGCGCTTTGCTGTTCCATCACACTCTCTCTGAACAGCATCTGGGCAGCTGGGTGAAAGGTGTTGATGGGAAAAGGAGAGTACTATTTCTCAGAAGTGACCCTGAAACTAGATGCCATTTTTTGCCTATCAAATTAAAGCTGGAGATTACTCAACACAAGCCAAGAAAGGGGTGGGGCAGGGACAGGCACACACATACACAGCTGAACAGAGTGTCACCTCAGTCACAAAGGCAACGTGGCACCGCGGAGCTGTAAAGCAGGGCCATACATCTTCTGTAAACAAGATCTCACAAGGAAATAACAGTATGCACAGTTACGAATCACCTAATGTTCACAAGTCTTGTGAAAGAGAACACTGTGCGTTCGAAGCTGTGCAAACATTGTTTGAAGACTGGGGTCCAGTATTTTCTCTAATCATCATGAACAAGGTTCATGCCTTAGCAATGATCTTTGCCAGCTAAGGGATTGGGCTCTGTGTTTGGCCCTCAATCCACCATGTCACTAGCAATTCCCCCATGCCCCACACAGACTGCTCTTGGATTTTCAGAAGCCTTGTCGTTTTCAGCCTGGAGAATTTTCTCCAAGTGGTTTCTGAGGACCACTGGGGTTTCTGAGAGCGGCATGCCTAAATCATGAGCAAAAGCACTCACAGATTTTCTATTTCTGTGTTGTTTAATAATCTTTGTTTCACTTGCAAATCTTTTTACTTTTCTGTCGTTTGCTTCAATAACCAGGACTGGGTGTGCTGCAGTGGTGAGCCTCAGTGCACCTCACAGCAATTATTTTCAAACGAAAATTAAAGAGAGAGAATGCTATCACACTCCAGAGGGGTGGGCTACATGAGATTTTATGCTGCTGCCTATGAGAAGCACACACTGTTATATGGTTCATGTTTTAGACAGAAAATATACTACAGTATATATGTAAGCTGGTAATATGGCTGTTTATGACTTTCAAGAAACATGTATTACAAGCTGCATATTTATTGGTACTATTATATGCCAGGCAGGCACAATATGATCTATGTGTTGAATGTGGGAAGCTGTTATGGTTCTTTCTCTGACTGAAATTTCTGAACCCTATTTATAACCTTATGAGACCAGGGACATATTGTTGTGGTCAGAGGATGCCCACACGGATGCTGTGTGGCACATGATTGTGCAAACATTCACAGCAGTGTGATTTATACCACAGAAAATCTGGACACAATCTCATTTCTTATCAGGAAATGGCTCCAGAAAATATAATCTATACTGATAGAACAAAACCCATGTAGTTATTAAAATTATAGTTAAGCGGAGCTTTTATTCATATTTACTCATTTTTGTTGGGGGCTACATTTTAGTTAAATAAACAAAAAAAAAAGGACAGAATTTTAGAGTAAGAAGTTAGTTCTAACCTATACAACTACTACATAAAATGGAGAAAGGGAGGAGAGAAGAAAATGTGCAACAATGAGTTAAAAATTCATTATTTTAGGGAGCTCTGGTGGCCTAGTGGCAAGACGCTGCACTGCAATCCCAGAGGTATGCAAGACGCTGCACTGCAATCCCAGAGGTATGCAGTTCAAATCCACCAGATGCTCTTCTGGAGAAGGAGGAGGCAATCTCCTCCTGTACGTGTCAGATCTGATTTGACGATACACGTTAAAAAAATTTTAAAACCACACTAAAAGAAAATACTGATATAGCTGCAAGCAGGTCCACTTTACAGAGGTGAGGGAGGGGCTGGGCTCCAGGTTAAATAACCCCACACTTAGGCTCTAGAGCTGCTAGGCTTAACTTTTATGTTGCATCCGTCCCCCAAGAACAGAAAGAAGAAGAAATGCTAATTTAAACAAAACCCCACTTCAGATGGATTTCCAGGCCCTTGCTGTAGGGCCTGCCAGTTTAAAAGAACATAAGCCAGCCATTCTAGGCCAAACATTCATTCTTCTCCTAAAAAATGTCAAGTGATTCCTGAGTTTGTGTCTCCCGGTGGAACCTTCTGACCGGCATGAAAAAGATGCAATTTACACAAAGAAGGAGAGTGTTGTTGTTTTTGTGGGTTTTTTTCATATATATATTTACAAAAAAAAAAAAAAACCCAACCAAAAACAAACCCAAAAGGAAACAAAATGAAAATGCAAAAGCAAATGTTGGAGGAGGACAATGAAGTCCCCGGCCCTGGCCCTGTCCGCTCTGCATGACACTCTGACAGAGAGCCCTCCACAGCCTGACCCACCTGCCGGTCACAAGCAGCAGGGGGTGTGTGTCTTTCTCCGGCCAGCACTTGAGCAGCACATGACCTTCACTCTGGGCATCTGCTGCTCTCTGCCAACCGCTTTGCAAGGGAAGATGGCACAGGACATTCCCGTGACTGCTGTCTGACAGGCAGAGAAAAGATGCCAGGCTTTCAACAAGAAACACAGCTGGGCCTTGGGGCCCATGAGCATCTCACGCTCGGGGTAACCCCGGGGTGGGGGGGACAACATAGGACTGCAGAGAAAGAAACTGACACGGCAGGTTGCTAACAATGCTAACCATTATTGCAACTGGCTATCAATGTGCCTCAGTTTCCTATCTGCAAAGGGTGAAAATGTCACAGGACTCTTGGGATATTGGGAAAAATAACAAACAGAGTGAGGCGAGTTAGCTGACAACCAGAATTGTGGGGAGCCACTCTTTCAGCATGCGAACAGCTCATACCCAAGGCTCTGGAGACGACCACCTGGTCCTAGTTCTGTCTCCAGTCCCACTGGGCTTGTGGACTCTGGATGAGGGATTTGGCTGCTCCAAGATTCAACTTCCCTGTATGAAATGGGATATGGGAGATCTGCTCCAGGGAAGGGGCTGTGAAGATTTAATGGGACCACGGCGCCTTGTAACGTGCTGACGTAACAGCTATTACGGCATCATCACTCAGCTCAACCCCGAGTGCTGGGCCTCGTTTCCGGACTACAGAGGGGAGGAGACATGGAGCAGAGGCTCCACCAGCTCAGTTTTAAAGCTCTGGTCCCTCCTGCTCAGCTGTGTCGTGCTCCTTTCTCAATGACTGGTCACTGTGTTCTGCACCACTGATAAGGGGGTGGCACTAAAGTAGGGTGAGCGGGGAAACCCAATGGGTTGGGGTTTTCTACCCCCACTTATTTCTCCCTACAGTATTTTTAAACATTTGCGGTTATGACAGTGGCAAATCAACAAGCAGTCTGCTGCTGCCCTCTTATCAGAGTCCATTTCTCTACGGCTGTCTCTTGTCTCCTCTTCAGTGAAGCCTGTCATTGCTGGACATCCAAACACCCTGGCCACACCCTGACCAAGGCAGCCAGTTACAATTTCTAAAAATCAACTCCTTTTCAGAACTGGTCCTTAAATTCAGCTGGACCTGGAGACAAAGCCATTTAAGCGTCATGAACAGGGAGGCAGGAGGTGTGTGTAGGGGACATTTATGAACAAGGACAACGTTAAGGGAGTTCTTTAAAGTCTATTAAGAGTAAAAATTGTGAAAACCACCCAAGTGCTCATCAACATGGGAACAGGCAAAAGAACCCATGCAGATGAGGAATATGTCCCCCAAGGTCTGGAAGGCTACCTAGGCGCCGAGATACTGGAATGCTGTACTAAGAAATGTCTCTTGAAAAAGAAGAAACTAGAACCATAACCAAACCCAACTGCTGCTGACTCGCAGTGACTGTGAAGGACCGAAAAGAACTGTCCCGCAGGGTTTCCACGGCTGGAATCTTTATGGAAGCAGAAGGCCACATCTTCAGAGCTTGCTGCTGGGTTTGAACTGATGACCTTTAGGTAGGTAAGCAGTCAAGCACTTCAACCATTGCATCCCTACACTCTTGAGGCCAGTGTTAAGTGGACAGTTACAGTCATCGCCTCCTCTTGATGTGAAAGCTGAGGTCGTGAGAGGGGAGGGGACCTGCTTGAAGCCAGGAAGCCAAGGGGAATCTGGCATCTAAGAAATTCTCTGTAATCCAAATTAGAGGCTTCAGGGGTTTGAGCTTGAGTGGCTGTGAATGTTCTACTGGCAGGAGAAAGAAGACACGACCTCTGAACTTGTCTGGCTAGACTATAAACCGAGAACCACCAGCTACCTGAGCAAAGCCCACTCATTCATTCCCCCTCGGAGGCTCTGACTTCAGCAGCCCCTGAGAGACCTGAGCTGCTGAAGTACCTGCTACCTGGACAAGCACTCCCTGTGATCCTTTGATACTTGAGGCACTGCTGGGTAGTCCAGCCTCGCCTGGGCTTCGAGCTACATTTGCTATCTCGCCTGCCTTGGGGAAAAGCCACAGGTTTCATAGGAGCTCAAAATAAATCCACTCTAAAATAAATGCCTAAGGGCCACAGGTTAAGAATTGGTCAGATTCTCCGAACCTAGAAGAGGCATTCAGAGGAATCTGTCAACCCACTTTTATAATCCCTTTCTCTGTATCAAGCTGCACTGGGGATCCAGAGAGATGGGGCAGGGGCTGTGTCCTGAAATGGACTCTGTTGTCCAAAGGGGTGTCATGGGATTACAGAGGAAGGAAATATAACCCAGATATGAGGAGTTAGGCTGCTGGAGGAACCATTGGAACTGAGCTGGGAAGATAAGAGGGAAAGCTGAAACAAGATATTTCAGGCAGAAGGAACATGTGTAGAAAACATGTGCAGAAATGAGACAACAGCATGGAGCAACGGATGTCTGGGGGACAGCAAGCAGTTCAGTAAGATACGTGTGTTCACTTTAAAAGGAACCCTGGGGGCTCAATAGCTAAGCACTTGTCTGCTGGCCTGAAGGGACTAAACCTACTGACTACTCCTCGAGACAAAGATGTAGCAGTTCTATAAGGTTGCTAAGAGTCTGGACTGATCTGAAAGTGTTGTTGTTGTTGTTATATGCCGTGGAGTCGCTTGCGACTCATAGCGACCCTATGTACAACAGCCCTAAACTCGGCTCTGTCCTGTGCTAATCGCACTGTCTCCGACACTCCCATCCCAATTATCCCAATCACTGAATCAATCCACCTCATAGAGGGCCTTCCTCTCCTGCGCTGTCCCTCCACCCTCCTAAGCATGATGTCCCTCTCCAAGGACTGGTCTCTCTTCACAACATGTCTAAAGTATGTTAGACGGAGCCTCAGAATCCTTGCCTCCAAGGAGCCACCTGGTTTAACCCTCTCCAGGACAAATCTGTTTGTTTTCCTAGCAGTCCATGGTATTCTCAGTACTCTTCTCCAGCACCAGAGCTCAAAGGCATAAACTCTCCTATCCTCCTTGGTCATTGTCCAACTCTCTGATGCATAACAGGTGATTGCGAAGACCATGGCCTGTATCAGACGCACCTTAGTCTCCAAAGAGACACCATTGCTCTTCAGCACTTTGGAGAGGTTCGTAACAGCAGACTTTCCCATGGCAATGCGCCTTTTAATTTCCCGGCTGCTGGTGCCAAGATTGTTGACTATGGAGCCAAGCAAACTAAAGCTGTGAACAATCTCAACCTCTTCACCATCCATCCTGATGCTGCCAATTGGTCCAGTGGTGAGAATCTTTGTCTTCTTGACATTGAGCCTCAATCCACATTGGAGGCTGCAGTCCTTGACACTCTGCAGCAGGCGCTTTGGGTCCTCTTCAGTTTCAGCAAGCAGGGTTGTGTCATCCGCATAACGCAGATTGTTGATAAATCGTCCACCATTCTTGACCCCACATTTCTCCTCATAGAGCCCAGCCTCCCGGATAATCTGTTCTGCATATAGGTTGAAAAGGTATGGAGATAGGATGCATCCCTGGTGTACGCCCTTCCCAATTCTGAACCATGCAGTGTTCCCTTGCTCTGTTCTGACGACTGCCTCCTGGTCCAAGTATAAGTTTCGCATTAGAACGATCAAGTGTTCTGGGATTCCCATTCTTCTCAGAGTCAGCCACAGTTTGTTACGATCTACACAGTCAAATGCCTTTGCATAGTCAATGAAACACAGACAGACATTCCTCTGGTATTCCCTGCTTTAAGCCAAGATCCATCTAACATCAGCTACAATATCTCTAGTACCACGACCCCTTCTAAACCCAGCCTGGACTTTTGGTAGTTCTCTGTTGATGTGCTGTTCCAGTCGTTTTTGGATAATCTTCAGTAAAATCTTGCTTGCATGTGAAATCAGTGAGATTGTTCTGTAGTTTCCACTATTTCTGATTTGTAGTGTTTTAGGCATGCAGAAGGTACCAGAAAGGGAAAAAAGCCAGAAGACTCTGGTCTCAATTCTATCTTCAAGGCAAAAGAATCATGGAGGAGCACAAGTCATGGTGGGCTGCAGTTTCTAGACACAGAGTCTGGTTACCGCCAGGATCACGGACCAGAAGAAAACGGGAAAATGGATCTGAGAAGGCCGTGACGAAGGGTGGAATGGGAGGTACTCCTAAGGTAGGATTCCACACCATGTGACCATGAAGGTGGATGAAAGGAAGAGAACAGGAGTCCAGAAGGAACCTCTCAGGTCCATTCCCTCAAGAGTCACCTACAGAACCTCAGTATCCAGGTCAAAGGCCCGGCCAGTCAAGCTCTGAATGGACTTGGCCAACACGCTCAACTCTAACCCTTGCCTCTGAGTGCCTATCGGCATGAAAGCAGAACCATCCAGGAGCGTAAAGGCTCTTCACTCTCAATCCTCCCTGCATTGCCCCAACTAAAGTGAGGTTCAGCAGGGTGAAGGGGCTCCCCCAAGGCCATCAGATGGCTAAGTGATATAAAAAATCACCCTAGGTCTGTCACCTCATGTCCTCTCAGCTAGAGTCTGCCTTCCTAGCGCTGTAGAAGAAGACTGAAGACCATAGGCAGGTAGCACAGACTATTACTTTTTTTAAAAAAAATTTTATTTTAGTGTGTGTGAACCATCAAATCAGACCTGACAGGTAGAGGAGGAGATTGTCCCTCCTTCTCCAGCAGAGCATCTGGTGGATTTGAACCGTGCACCTCATATTGCAGTGCAGCCTCTTGCCACTAGGCCACCAGAGCTCCCCTACTTTTTTGAAATACACTCTGTACAGTCAGCTCCAGAGCACTGCTCCAAAGAGGAGTCTGTCTCCAGAGCACCTACCTGCAGAGGTGATCTTCTAGAAATGCACCCAAGTTGGGTCTTCAATGGTTTTCTTTGTAATATATTAAAAAAATATCTTATGGAGAGATATGCGGTTCGAATCCACCAGATGCTCTGCCGGAGAAGGAGGGGCCATCTCCTCCTGTGCCAGCCAGATCCAATTTGACGGTACACACACACACACACACACACTCTAATTTTAAAAAAAAAATCTTACGGAAAAAGACTGTGAAACTCCGTAACTATTCTGGTTCCCAGCCAACGTCCCCTCAATGGTTTTAGTATCCACTGATGATTCTTGTTTCAATATGCTTAATAACAGTGATGGTCACACAGCCCTTCTTTAAAATAAGCAAACAAAAACCCAAATGAGGAAAAGAAAAAAACCCTCCATCATCTCATCTATTACTGGTTATTACAATAAAAGAGTCACTTTCCCCTCCGTTGTTCATTTATTCATTCACTTGCTTATCATTATGGACTCTCGAGTTGAGTGTAGGTTATTATCTCTTACTACCTTCGTCTGACGTACTCTGGACATGTTGTAAGGAGAGGGACATCATGCTGGGTAGAGCGGAGGGACAGCGCAGGAGAGGAAGACCCTCTATGAGGTGGATTGATTCGGTGACTGGGGTAATCGGGATGGGTGTGTTGGAGGCAGTGCGATTGGCACAGGATAGAGCAGGGTTGAGGGCTGTTGGACATAGGGTCACTATGAGTTGTAAACGATTCGACGGCACATAACAAACGACACCACCACCATTATTTACTTCAACTTGTAAACGGTCTCAGATTTGACCAGTGAGAGCTCAAGTGGGCTCCTGTGATTTTTTTTCAACGAGCCTCATCATTCCTTATTTTCTGGTACAGCACAATGCGGCAAGCTCACCTGTCATTTTCCCATGCTAGCCCCCCCCAAAACAGCCGTTTCCAAGAAGCCCTGATTCCTGAGGGGAGTAAGATGTGGGCCTTAAGCATGTTCACTGTTACTGGGATATCTTTTAAGGCTTCTCAACAAAGCCACAAAACAGAGACATATGTACGCATAAATTTGAACATATACAACTATATTAAAAAACACAACAAACATATGAAAACACATAAAACCCCCCCAAAACTGTAAGAATGTAACATGAATGCTATGATGGTATGGAAAGCAGTGTGGAGCTTCCATTGAAACTTAGGAAGAGAAGAAATGCTATGTGATCCAGTAATCCTAGCACTAAAGCAGAAATCTCAAAGAGATAAGAGCTGTGACAGAATTGGTATATACACATGCATGTTCAATGAAGCATTATTTACGACAGTAAAGCGATGGACTTTGATAAATGTCTATGAATTTTTATAAATGTCCATAGTTGTAGAGGCCTTTTGTTCATAAGGTCGCTATGAGTCGTGCTCGACTTGAAGACAATAACAACAAAGGGATGGAAACAACTTATCAACGGACAAATTGCTAAAGAAACTATGATATGTACATACATATATACAGTGACAGTACACAACATAGTATGTAACTAAAGAATGATATTTATGAAACACCGTGCAACAAGAATGAATCTAGAAGAAATTATGCTGAAGACAGTTACAAAGGACAATTATGGTATAAACTATTTTTGTATAACACTAAGGAAAGGTTTACACACAGAATCCTTCTTGGATGGATACCAGGGATGGGAAGAGGGGTAAAGGAAAGCAAAAATTAATAAACAGGTATGCTGAATGAAGGGAAAGGCAATATACAATAAGAGGTGAGCAGACATTATAATTAACGAATTGTAATTAGTTAGAAAGCAAAACACACATGAATGACTGAATGAAAATTCAGTACCATTTCCAAATTTTCACATTAAAAGAACTCCCCCAAACAAGGGAGCTCTGGTGGCCTAGTGGCAAGAAGCTGCACTGCAACCCCAGAGATGTGAGGTTTGAATCCACCAGATGCTTTGCTGGAGAAGGAGGGACAATCTCCTCCTGCACTTGTCAGATCTGATTTGATGGTACACACACAGAAAATACTACTACTAGTAATAATAATAATAACAATAATAATAAAAACACCCCAACACATAAACACAAGGTTCAACATTCAAAACAAAAATCCCCCATGCTGTTGTTGGGTGCCACTGAGGGGAGTATGACTCGCAGTGACCCTTGAATCACAGATCTCAACTCTGTCTCATCATCATCTCTGACAGCTTGAGCCCGTTGCTGAAGTCACTGTGTCAATCCATCTGGTTGAGGATATTCCTCTCCTAGACTCTCCACATCTTTCCAAGAACAATGTCTCTCTCCAGAGAACCTCTCCTAGCGTCATGCCCAAAGTATGTGAGACAAAGCTTTGTCATCTTTGCCTCCAAGCAGCACTTCCTCCAAGACATATTTGTTTGTTCTTTGTACAGTCCATGAAAAATTCAAATTCAGCACTCTTCTCCAACACCACAGCTCAAAGGCACCGATTCCTCTTCATCCTTGGTCACTGTCCAGCTCTCAAATGCATAACAAGGGACGGAGAAGACCATGGACTGAATCAGGCACACCTCAGTCTTCAAAGTGATATCACTGCTACTGAATAATTTAGAGGTCGCTGACTGTAGACTTTCCCTTTGTAATAAATGTCTCTTTATCTCCTGACTGCTGATACCGAGGGTGACTGTGGATCCAAGTTAGATGGAAGTCACTGACAATTTCATTATTTTCTCCCTCTACCAATTGGCAGCATCAGGATGGATGGTGAAGAGATTGAGATTGTACACAGCTTTAGTTTGCTTGGCTCCACAGTCAACAGTCTTGGTATCAGCAGCCAGGAAATTAAAAGGCGCCTTGCCATGGGAAAGTCTGCTGTTAGGGACCTCTCCAAAGTACTGAAGAGCAATGATGTCTCTCTGGAGACTAAGGTGCGTCTGATACAGGCTACGGTCTTCGCAATCACTTGTTATGCATCAGAGAGTTGGACAATGACCAGGGAGGATAGAAGGAGAATTGATGCCTTTGGTGCTGGAGAAGAGTATTGAGAAGACCATGGACTGCTAGGAAAACAAACAGATTTGTCCTGGAAAGGGTTAAACCGGGTGGCTCCTTGGAGGCAAGGATTCTGAGGCTCCGTCTAACATACTTTGGACATATTGTGAGGAGAGACCAGTCCTTGGAGAGGGACATCATGCTTGGGAGGGTGGAGGGACAGCACAGGAGGGGAAGACCCTCTATGAGGTGGATTGATTCAGTGACTGGGGTAATGGGGGTGGGAGTGTCAGAGACAGTGCGACTGGCACAGGACAGAGTGGAGTTTAGGGCTGTTGTACATAGGGTCGCTATGAGTCGCAAGCGACTCGACGGCACATCACAACAACAACAACATTATGATGTTGCCCATAGGTCCAGTGCAAAGAATTTTTGTTTTGACACCGAGATGCAATCCACATTGAAAGCTGTGGTTTTTGCTCTTCTATAGCAAGTGCTTCAAGTCCTCCTCACTTTCTTTCTTTTTTATTTATTTTTTTAATTTTATTATTATTTTGTGTGTGTGTGTGTACCGTCAAATCAGATCTGACTGGTACAGGAGGAGATTGTCCCTCCTTCCCCGGCAGAGCATCTGGTGGGTTCGAACCGTGCGCCTCTGGGATTGTAGTTGCAGTTCCTTGCCTCTAGGCCATCAGAGCTCCCCAAGTCCTCCTCACTTTCAGCAAGCAAGGCTGTGTCATCAGCACGACATAGGCTGTTGATGAGTTTTCCTCCCATCCTGATGCCACATTTTTCTTCATAGAACCTAGCTTCTGTCATAATTTGTTCAGCATACAGATTGAGTAATATGGAGAAAGGATACAACCCTGTTGTACACCTTTACTGATTTCAAACCATGCAGTGTTCTATCACTGTTTGGACAACAGCTTCTTGGTCTAGGTATCTACAGGTTTCACATGAGCACAGTTAAGTGTTCTGGGATTCTCATTCTTTCCATGTTAATTTGTTATAATCTACAGTCAAATGCCTTTGTACAGTCAAAAAAGCCCTATGAGGTTATCCTAAATAATATAAATTCCAATCCAATATCACAGAGTTCCTGGAAGCCGCAGCTATCGCCCATAAAGCATTCCCACTGTTGTACACTGTTGAGTTGATCCTTATTCACTTCAGAATTGTGTTCTAAGTTGTACACGTTTTACAGGAACAGCTCACTTGGTCATGTCTGCCCGGGAAGAGCTAGTAGGTTCAAAGCCTTGTCCCTTCAATTAGTAGCCGAGTGCTCAACCACCCGCGTTATCCAGATTCCTTTCCATATTCACAGGAATTCTATTTTCTGACAAGAAAACACTGTTCTCATTATCCACAATGTATCTATTTGCCTAATCCTAGAATAAACAAATGGTTTCAGAATTACTAATTTGTAACAATGCAAAAAATAAGTCTACTAACTAAAACGAACTAGCTAGCTGTCAGGTGCGGTCTCTGGAGAGTTACCCTGTGACGCCAAAAGCATCTGTGACTGCCTCTCTGGCAGTTCAAATCCATCAGTTCCTTCGCTGGGGGAAAGATGGGCCAATGTCTTCAGTGCCATTTATGGCCTCTGAAACACCCCTCCCCATCAACCATAAATTAATTCCAACTTGAACTTTTTAGTTTTGTAAAACTAGAATTCAATTTATCATTTTTTGTTCCCTGCAGTTTTGCAGGTATACAGTCAAAGCACTGTGCCCAAGAGCTACATGAGTTATTTCCTTTTATCCTGGCTTCAGAGAAGTTGTTACTCATTTAAAATAAAAATATAGAAACTTACTGAATGAACATTTTGATCAAAGATTCCATGGAAGAGTATTGATCAAAAGGGGGGAAAGCAGAAGGAAACCTCAAGTTCTCATAGAGTCTACACTTTTTGGAGATGTAAGGGCCAGATGAACCCCTAAACCTTTACCCTAAGACCATCCCTAGACCTTAAATCAAACATATTCCCTGAAGTCGTCTTAGAATCACACAACGGGGAGGAGAGGAAGGAACCACACAACAGTTTAGCTAAACTAAAATAGTAAAACTGAATGATATTAGTAAAAAATGTCCCTCTTATTATGTTCTTTTAAGAACTAAGCCTAGTGGCAAGAAAGTTGCACTGCAATCCCAGAGGTACATGGTTCAAATCCACCAGATGCTCTTCTGGAGAAGGAGGGGCAATCTCCTCCTGTACCAGTCAGACCCAATTTGACCATAAACACAAAAATTTAAAAAAAAAACAAACAACAAACTAGCTATATGGACTCAAACTAACAACAGCTACCAGAAAAATCAGACAGGAATCTTGAATGAGCAGTAAGTTTACGCTATTAGAGAAGAACAACTCAGTAAAAGAACAGCTGCATGACTAGAAGAACGCAGTGTCACTTAATTTTACACATGTAGAAAATGGCTGCATTTGGGTAAGTTGGTTCTTCTGTGTATATTCTCAGCAATATAAAATTACAAGTAAAAACCCAAACCCCACATAGGAGTAAATCAAGACTTTGATTCTGGATAGAAGTTCCTTTTCAGTGGCTTCCCCAAAATTGGCTTATCCTTTAGAAATCCAGAAGATCTTTTAAAAAAATACAAGCCCTCCAGCCTCAGTTCCGCTTCATTAAATCAGAACTAGAAGCAGGGATCTGTAGTTTACAAACATTAGCCCTGGACCTCTGTCTCAGGGCAGCTCCTCCACGCTCGACTCCCCCGGGGCATGGCTGCTTCTCCTCTGGCCACAACCATGCTGACTTCCTTTTCACAGGGCAAAGTTCTGTCTGCTCTGAAATCCAACTCAAACGACTTCACCAATCTCAAAGGTTACTAAGTTCTCATATAAACACGCTTCTGATGACTATGAAATAATGGAAGTGTATTTTAAAATGGAGAGAACACATCACAACATTTTCTTATAGCCCTATTATAGCACTTCATGGAGCACAGTTCTTTGTGTCTAACTTTTCCAAGGGGAGGGAAACTTCTTAGTCATCTGATGCAGGCATAGGATCTGGCACACAGCAGGTGCTCAAAAAAAAAAAAAAAGGGCGAGCTCTGGTGGCCTAGTGGTAGGAAACTGCACTGCAATCCCAGAGGTGTGGAGGTGCGCGGTTCAAATCCACCAGATGCTCTGCTGAAGAAGGAGGAACAATCGCCTCCTGTACCAGTCAGATCCAATTTGACGGTACACACATAAAAAAAAAAAGAAGCCTGAGTTAAGATTATTCTCAGTTTTAATTCTCTGGCCTAGGTTGGTCCAAGTACTTTTCCACAACTTATCAGAACAGTGACTGAGAAAGTTAAGATCGCCAAGGATCTTCTGATAAGCAATTCTTGTCCTGAGATGAGGTCCATTTCTTCCTGCTCTGGGTGAAAACCTGTCTGTTATTGCTCATGCTGGCAAACGAATGCTGTTTCCATATGAGACTCGGTATTTTTAGCACTCCTGTTATGATAAACTCACAGTAACCTCAAAAGGAACAAATCAAAGTCAACTTTCTGCCACAGGAAACCAGCTCACGCTTCATGTTTTGCAACATGCCATGGGAGAATAAGAAAAAGATGAGCCCTTTTGCTCACAGATGGTGAGGCCAACTCTCAAGATAGTGGAAAAATGCAGCAGGAAGCGCTCAGTCTGGCCACTCTTATGAAGTGAACTGGAAAAACACCCAAACAAGGCAAACACAAACACACACTCACTGGCGGCGGGGCAGCTGCCTCCCTGGAGGCTCCAATTGTGAATGGGGCAGTTAGAACCATTTCTACGTGAATGGCTGTCTAGGGTCAGGCAAATGCTATAATCAGAAGTGTGGTGGGTACACAGAGGGGGAAAATGAAGCCCCTGAAGAATCACCACTTGGCAGATGAACTCCTTCCAAACTGGAGCCAACTCCTAGCGACTGCAACAGAACAAAACCTGCCCAATCCACTGCCAGTTGCGTAATCCCTGTTGTAGTTGAGTGGCCTGTTACAGCCACTGTGCAACCCATCGCATTGAGGGTACGCCTCTTTTTTCCTTCTCCAAAGACTGGTTCTGCTGGATAACATGTTCAAAATGCACGCGATAAAGTCTTACCATCCTGGTTTCTAAGAAACATCCCAGTTATACTTCCTCTAAGACAGACTTGCTTATTCTTTTGGCAGTCCACGTATATTCAATACACTTGCCAACATCAAAATTTAAACGAGCCAATTCTTCGATCTTCTTTGTTTACTGTCTGTCCAGCTCTCTCATACATACCTATGAGACAACCAACTAAAAACATCAGGGGTTGGGTAAGATGTACCTTTGTCCTCAAAGAGTTCACAAGGAATTCCTAAGGTATCACCAGGTGCATGAGTCACACAGAAATCTTTGGTAACAAATTTATAAAGTTTGAGAACAACTAATGACTTTCTAGATAGCACTGGTCATCTATTATAGTGCAGTAAAAAAAAAACCACACCAAAACACCAAAACATTATATCACCATCAGGATGAATGTACCAAAATCCTTCCTTATCACTGAAGGTCATTAAATCAACAAGAAGAAATTACAGGGAACTCTGGTGGCCTAGTGGCAAAAAGCTGCACTGCAATCCCAAAGGCGTGCGGTTCGAATGCAGCAGATGGTCCTCTGGAGAAGGAGAGGCAATCTCCTCATGTGCCAGTCGGATTCAACTCGATGGTACACAACAATAATAACCACCACCAAAAAGGAGTCTTTAAAAAAAAAAGAAATCACAAACAGTGTGTATGTAACAGTGTATTATGCACACACAAACTGTTAATAAATTTTTAAGAAATTATCAACAAGAGCTTCCCTAAAATCTAAGAGAGGGAAGAATGCAGAGTTTTTGACGAGGACAATCTACTTGTGATACTTACACACTGTTTAGTAAGGACCTCTGAGGGCGCAGTAGAGTCAGGCACTGTGCTGCTAATGACAAGCTGGCAGTCTGAACCCCTCAGATGCTCAGCCGGAGAACAATGTGGTGCATTAACTCAGTAAAAATTTACAGCACCTGAAACCCCGGGGGACAGACCAGCACATCTACATATAAACTCGCTTCTGTGAACCCAAGCAAGCAACTCACAACGGTGCTCAACCCCCACCTCTTTACAGGAAAATAAGACAGCAACTAAACTTTCCCAGTGTTACAATACTCAGTGGGTTGGCATGAAAACATGAGGGGGCATGTCAAATGCCTAGGACACTAGGAGGGCATGGGGCAGGCAGAGTTCACCACACAATAACCATTCTTTTTTTTTTTTTAATTTTTTATTTTATTTTATTATTTTTGTGTGCGTGTACTGTCAAATCAGATCTGACTGGTACAGGAGGAGATTGTCCCTCCTTACCCGACAGAGCATCTGGTGGATTTGAACCGTTCGCCTCCGGGATTGTAGTTGCAGCTCCTTGCCACTAGGCCACCAGAGCTCCCCCTACAATAATCATTCTTATATTAGTCACTACCTCAAACACATAAGCCACTGACTGAAAAGTTTGCTGCTCGACTTGGATAATTCCCAAGGCCATTCTATGTCCTAAAGCCCAAACAAACACCACCAAAGTTTGAATATGATAACAAAAAATATAAAAAATCCAGGCCATTTTAAGATTTATATAAATTTCGCCTACCCTGACTTAGAAACAATGGTGGAATAATGTTTAAGCATTTCCCTATTAACTGAAAGGTAGGTGGTTTGAATCTTCCAGCAGCTCCTTGGGAAGAAGATGAGGCAGACTGCCCCCATAAAGCATGCACTCTTGGAAACTACAGCGCAGCTCTATCCTAATCTACAGGGTCATGAGTAGTTGATATCAACTTGAGGGCAATGGGTTTGGGGTTTTGTTGACTTGGATAAATTAAAAATAAGTTTTAAGATCAATCAATCAATCTCCTTTTGATCCTTAACTTCTTTTTAAAATTTTATTATTTTTGTGTGTGTACCATCAAGTTGGATCTGACAAGTACAGGAGGCAATATTGCCCCTCCTTCTCCAGCAGAGCATTTGATGGATTTGAAACTCACACCTCTGGGATTGCAGTGCAGCTTCTTGCCACTAGGCCACCAGAGCTTCCTTGCTCCTAACTTTTGACACACAACTGTAAGGTGTTCTGAAGAGAGTCAAAGAGGAAAATTATGGTGTTATAAAATTTATACATCTGAGGGGAGCTCTGGTGGCCTAGTGGTAAGGAGCTGCAACTACAACCCCAGAGGCACACGGTTCGAAGCCACCAGATGCTCTGCCAGAGAAGGAGGGACAATCTCCTCCTGTACCAGTCAGATCTGATTTGACGGTACACTCACACAAAAATAATAAAATAAAATAAATAAATAATTTAAAAAACCTTATACATCTGGCCATGACCCTTCTCTTACAACCATTCTCTCATTTATCTGAGAGCTGAGGGAAGGAGGTGGTAGGAGGAGGTAAAAAATAAGGTTCACACACAAAAGGTCACCTCCTCAAAGGAGCACTGTGGTCCGAGTTCAGGTCTGCTGGCCTCCAAAGCAGCAGCTTTCTACTCAGAGGAGCCAGGTCACCATGTGGAGATCACACACGGCCTGGGCAGCCAAAAACATGCCTCTGACTCAAGCCTTCTGTCTAACCAGAGGGTATTCTGTACGGCTTTATGAAAGAACTGATTTTTTAAAATATTTAAAGAAAGTATGCCTAAAAATTAGTAAACTTCCTCATATAAATCATGTTTCAAACAAGGTGTTAAAATGTGCAAAAATAAAATACACAGCAAGTGCCAGACACCAGAGGACCCTGCATTTCGTCAGAGTCACCTGCTAGTCCAAGTGACAGAGTGCTTCAGAGACCAGCGACCTCGGCCCTATTGTGTTAGAGAAAATCATCCCAGCGTGGCAAACTGACTCACTTGCTCCTGTTACAGACAGCTGATGGTGAGCAAGCTTGGCAGAAGGCACATGGAGAATCCGTAACATGGAGAAGGTGCTGTACTTGTGGATAAATCCAGCTAACCTTCAAATTATGGGAGCATCGTAGTTATGTCCACAGCCGGGCAGGAAATGGCAACAGTGACATAATACACACACAGAGTCAGGCAGTGGGTAGTGTCGAGCAGTGATCCAGGCAGAGACCAGGAGAGCCAATCTTTCTCCCTCCTGAGCCTACAGTTCCCATAGGTGACCGAGTATTTATCAACAGGGAAACTCCCCAGAAAGCTGACCAGGTCCTCAGGCACAGTGCCTTTGGAACATTTCACTTCTGATTCCAAATGCAGTCTGTCTGGAAAACATAACAGCTCAGATAAGAAGTGAACATGACAATATACCAGGAAGTTATTAGTGCCTGTCAAGTCCATGGTCCAGCTGAGGGTGGGTACCAGACATCCCGAAACATTCAGGGAAAGCACCATGTGTACTGTAAGAACTAGGATTATGACTGATTTTTACGTAGTCATGGGACTAACTTCTTTTCTGAGTCTTTTTTTCGTGTCATAGTTACACATGATCAAATCCCAAGGTACCTGTGTAGAGGAGTGGGTATGGAAATGGTGAAATCATGCTGGGTCAGAATGGGCTCTAAATCACATTACTGCCCCTAAGACGACACACAGGAAGAAAGAGGATGAAGCAGCGATCAGGCACGTGGCTGGGAAATGAAGGAATGCCAGAGATTGCTGGGAACTCCCAGAAACTGAAGAGACCGATTTCCCCCTTCTAGTTTGCAGAGGGGGCGTGGCCCTGCTGACACCTTCATTTTGATTTCTGGCAACTGAGGGCAAATCTCTTGTTTTAATCCACCCAGTTTGTGGTACTTCTGTTACAGCCACCCTAGGAAGCTGATATTCCCAGCAGAGAGTGGCTGCTGGCAGCACCATGTAAAGCTGCGAAGGCTAAGGGAGACAAGGCATGACTGTGATCGTTTAGCTACGCCCATCAAGGAGGGCTCCGTTAGCCATGCCTGCTGTAGGGGAGGGACACAGACAAGGGGAACTCAAAACTGCCATCCTGCCTCCCGGTGAGAAGAGGTTTACCTCCCAATTCAAAGCTCTTTGATACCGAAAAGCAGGATCACAGGAATGAGTAAAAAAAAAAAGAACCAAACACAGAAGATGTGTTCTTCAATAAAGTGTCAAAGGTCGTGTACCACCGAGTCGGAACCGACCCAAAGCTGACCCCCCGGTGGATTTTGAGAGACAGTTAATTGCACAGGAAGAGACTGGCCATCCTTCTCCTGCAGAACAGCTAGTGGATTCAAACTGCACCCCTTCAGGATTGCAACACAGCTTCTTGCTACTAGGTCACCAGAGCTCTCTATCGTAGTTTAAATCATATTAAACTATGGTATTAATAAATATCTACTCTAGCAAGGAATGAAGGGTAAACTGAGTCAATCCCCAAACCCCAACTACAGAGCTGCAGGGCACACCTGCCAAATGGCATGTAACTTTATGCATAACACTTGCACTTACTGCGTATTTTGCAAACAGAAGTTTATCTGTAACAGGCAAATAAACAAATCTACTACTTGTGAGTCATTTCCAATTCTTAGTAATCCTTTATTGAGATTTCAAGGCTGTAAATCTTAGGAACAGACCAGGCTGCCTTATACTTTTCCTGAGGAGAGCAGATGGTGGATTCGAACCACTGATTTTTGGTTAGCAATCTGGCACGCAAGGCACGAAACTACTAGGGTTTACCATTAAGCCACCAGCGCTGCTCCTCTGCCCACTGTTGTTGTGTACCGTCAAGTCAGAACCGACCCATAGCTGACCCTCGGGTGGGTTTCCAGAGACAGTTCATTGCTTGGGAGGAGACCACCCATCCTTCTCCTGCAAAGCACCTGGTGGATTCAAATCATGTGCCTTTGTCCTAGCAGCAAAACTCCTCACCACCGAGTCACTAGAACCTCCCTCCACTCGGATTAGAAGACTGGTCTTTTTTAAACAAACAAACAAACAAACAAACAACAAAAAACAAAACAAAACAAAAAACTTGTTGTGTGCCATCGAATCGGATCTGACTGGTACAGGAGGAGATTGCCTCTTCTTCTCCAATAGAGCATCTGGTGGATTTGAACCGCACGCCTTCGGGATTGCAGCGCAATTTCTTGCCACTAGGCCACCAGAGCTCCCTTGTTAAATAAATCTTTACAGGAGGAGAGAATGCTAGTTTTCCCACCACAAAACAGGCAGAGGGTTCAAACCACTGACACCACCACCTGGGCTCCATATAAATCAGTACAGGAAAAACTAACAGATAATAGCTAGATAAAATCTGACCTACACCAGTCTTTTCACTACTTATTAATGAAGTTTTATGCTGTTCCCTTTGAGTCAATATATATATATCATCTGTCTCGACTTGTAGACAGGAGGCGGGAAGTTAGCACAGGTCAATGAGTAAACATAATAACATAGCTCTCAATTCAGATTCAGAGAAATGGAGGCTGGATAATGTCCAAATACAACGAAGAAATGTGCTGAAAAATTTGAGAAATAAAAGCTCTACCGTCTACCCCAGACTCTCCACTATTCAAAAATACTCAGGCCCTGGGGAGGTCACACAGGCCTGGAGGAGGTAGGACCTCCAACACATGGTAAAAACCGAGCGGTGGGTTTTAGCACCGACAACCTGGGGCAGCACATTCACACAACAGCAAAAATGTCAAAGTGAATTTCTCCCCCTTCTTTGTATTAGAATTATTTTTTCACAATCAATAATCAACTGATGGTGTTTGTACATTTACTTGCTGTGTAATATTTTAGTGTTTCTGGTGAAGGTCTACATAGTAGTTCTGATGCTCACAGAAATTTCTATCCGCGTTGTTTAGGAACACTGCCTATGTTTGTCACAACGACGAGTCTCCTTATTTCAGTTCTGGTTCCACCAACCTAGTTTCCTTGACATTCTCATATTGACTTTAAAAATAACTGTTGACCATTTGGTCTCACTTAAGGAACTCTAGAGACACAGTGAGTTAAGGGGTGAGTAATTAACCAGAGGTGGTTTCTAACCACCCACCAGCTGCTTGTTGGTTTAAAGATTTACAGCCTCGGGTGCCCCCTTGGCCAGTTCTCCCGTCTTAGGAGTCTCTGGTGAGATGGAATCAATTTGACAGCAATGGGTTCTGTGGCTGGTCTCACACGAGTTATTTTTTAAACAAGAGTATTACTTATGTGTGGTATTCAGTGTTATTTTAAACCAATTACTTAGGTTACTACGAGGTGACCTCAAGGGACAGTATCAGTTCAAGGTTTAAAGAAATGCCCTGTAACTTTGAGAATATAAATAATCTTAATCCCTCTGTGCCTTCATTTCCTTTTTGGTATAACAGAAATAGTATTCACCCAATGGTTCATGCTAAACACTGAGCTAATGCTTACTATGACTGTTAACAGCTTCAATGTGCTTGGCTTCACAATCAACATTCTTGGTACCAGCAGCCAGGAAATCAAAAGACAAATTGTATTGGGAAAGTCTGCTGTCAGGGACCTCTCCAGTGTACTGAAGAGCAACGATGTTAGCCTGGAGACTAAGGTGCACCTGATCAAGGCCACAGTCTTCGCAATTACTTGCTATGCATTAGAAAGCTGGACAATGACAGGGATGAGAGAAGAACTGATGCCTCGGAGCTGTGGTGCTGGAGAAGAGTATTTAATATACTTATGACTGCTAGGAGAACATACAGGAATTTTGTCCTAGAGAGGATAAAATTAGGCTGCTCCTTGGAGGAAAGGATTCTGAAGCTTTGTCTAACATACTTTAGGTCCGTTGCAAGGAAAGACCAGTCCTTGGAGAGGAACATCTTACTTGGAAGGGTGGAGGGACAGAGAAAGAGAGGAAGACCCTCCCTCAATTAGATGGACTGATTTGTGATTGGGGTAATGAGGGTAGGTGTCAGAAACGAGAAGGTTGGCATCGGACAGAGCAGGGTTCATAGCTGTTATACACTGGGTCGCTATGAGTTGCAAGCGACTCCATGGCACATAACAATAACAACACCACATTATGTTTGAGCTCTCGTGTATACAGTTCTGTAAAGAGTTGTGTTACTAATCCAAAGGCTGCCCCTTTCTGGGGGTAACAATGAATAAGGCGCCTCCCCTCTCGTATGATTTACAAAACTGGAAACCCAATGGAGGGTCAGTCCCAAAGAAATGTTTAGGACAGTCTGGGGGTTGCACTGCTGACTCAAAGGCACCAGCAGCTCCCTGGGAGAAGGAGCAGCCTTCTCCTGGTATAATTTATAGCCCTGGAAACATGATGAAGGGACGGTCCCTATGAGCAGAACTGATGGCAGTGAAACTGTATTAATGTGATGAAATGTTCAAATTCCTAAGCTCCTCTGTGGGAGAAAGCGGGCAATCTCTTCCTGTGTAGATTTACAACCCTGCCATCCTGTCATGAGGGGCGCCATGAGTGGGAATCTATTCAACAGCCGGGAGTTCGGTTTCAACTGATTATTTTTTTTTTATTTTATTTGATTATTTTTGCGTGTGTAATGTCAAATCGGATCTGACTGGTACAGGAGGAGAGTGTCCCTCCTTCTCCAGCAGAGCGTCTGGTAGATTTGAACCACGCACCTCTGTCAACTTACTATTTTTTTAAAATAAAATTTTAATTGTGATTTTAATGAATGTTTACAGAGATGTTTCATTTTTATTTATTCATTGTTGCAAGTATTATTTTTAATATCTAAAATAACAATGAAAAACACAAAGCAAAAAAAGAACACCAAAAAGCCAGTGAACACATAAAATTACCAGTCTAATTACCATCATGGCCATGGTCTTTGCAATCACTTGTTATGCATCAGAGAGCTGGACAATGACCAAGGAGGATAGAAGGAGAATTGATGCCTTTGAGCTGTGGTGCTGGAGAAGAGTACTGAGAAGACCATGGACTGCTAGGAAAACAAACAGATTTGTCCTGGAAAGGGTTAAACCGGGTGGCTCCTTGGAGGCAAGGATTCTGAGGCTCCGTCTGACATACTTTGGACATGTTGTGAGGAGAGACCGGTCCTTGGAGGACATCATGCTTGGGAGGTTGGAGGGACAGCACAGAAGAGGAAGGCCCTCCAGGAGGTAGACTGATTCAGTGACTGGGGTAATCGGGATGGGTGTGTCAGAGACAGTGCGATTGGCACAGGACAGAGCAGAGTTTAGGGCTGTTGTACATAGGGTCGCTATGAATCGCAAGCGACTCGACGGCACATAACAACAACAACAATTACCATCAAGGAAAGACTGAAAAAATAGTTCATTAATACTCAAGGAAAGGACAAAGTATGCCAACCTCAGGAGGCCAAAGGAGAACTATGAGGAGTACAAGGGGGAAGAGACGCTGTCTAGTTTGTGAAACTTACCGAGCTCCACGTTAAAGGATGGCTGAATTTTTTAAATAATAAAAAACCAACTATCACTGACAAAACAGCTCAGTGGAGGGCCTCATCCCCACTCACTACCCTTCTCGAGTTCTCTTCCTGACAACGAAGACCATAGGCAGTTTTGTGGGCACTCAGTTCAAGGAAGACATCAAGAAAAACCTGTAATCTCGGCTCAGCCCCCAGTCCAGCTGGGAAGCCACGCTGGGCCCTCACCTTGAAGGAGAAAGTAATCCGAAGCTGTGCGCTTCAGGGAGGCTTTGGCTTTCTCACTGCGCCAGTCCACTTCCAGAGCTTCCTTCAAGGGGCAGAAGACCAGCTTCTGTGGAAAAAAGGGTAAAGATGCTTAGAAATGAGCTATGTGGGCCCCAATCACATCTTGGAGAGATTTCAGTATTAGAGGTTTGCTGTTCATTACAAGAGTCAGGGTTCCACTTCAACGCCTGATGCTGGTAATCCAGAGAAGACTAAGGCATGGAGTTTAGGGCTGTTGTATACAGGGTCGCTATGAGCAAGCGACTCGACGGCACATAACAACAACAACAAACAAGGCATGCACCGTGGACTGAAGGAAGACAGCAAAGCTCATCAAGACAACACCTCCATTCTAGTTCTTCAACTCTGCCTTTCTTCTACATAAATAATCAAGTGAACAAAAATGGATAGTGACTAAGGGCCTCAATAACAAACATTCTTTGTGAAAAGCCAACAAAATATGCTTATCTATAGAGGGATAATGATGGCAGATGACAATAAAACAATAAAGGCAGAAAAACAATGAGCTAGGGAGCTATGACAGCAGCCCTGGGCTGTGAAAACTACCTTCTCCAAAGGCCTAGGAAAGAAGGAACAAGTTCAGCTGAGACTCAGGGCTGAAGCTTCTTCTTCCATGAAGTCAGATCTGGATGGCATCAGGCTACCATTCCTGACCTCACCAAAGAAGAGCAGAACGCTGACTGAATGCTGTACAGAACATAACTTCAAACGCTCATACACTGCAAACTTTGTAGAACTATGAATGAACTCCTGTAGTTATAGTTAGCTTAACCCTTCTTAGGTGCCACTGAGTCGACAGTGACTCAGTGTGACCCTAGGAACAACACAGCTGAGCCCCTCTATCCTGTGCCATCCTCACCATCTCCAACAAACTTGGACTTGTTGCTACAGTGTCATTCCACCTTGCTGAAGTTCTTCCTCTTTTATGTTGAGCCTCTACCTTTCCAAGCAAATGTTCTCTTCCAAAGTCTGGGACCTCCTGACAACACGCACAAAGTAGATGAGACAAAGTCTCACCATCCTTTCCTCTAAGGAGCTCCCTGGTTGCACTTTCTCCAAGACATTTGTTCTTTTTGCCGTGCATAGGGTAGTTCAGTACTTTCCTCCAACACCACAACTCAAATGCTTCACTTCTTCTTCTGTCACTCTTAGTCACTGTCCAACTCTCAGATGTCCAAGAAGTAACTAGTTTAGGTGAACCAGAACTATCTACAAGTGATCAAACTGATAACAGCAACACTTGACGGGCTGGTTACAGACAAAGATGAGGGGTAGTGAGGAAGGCGAAAATGATTGCACAATTTGAAGAATTCTGTATCATCACCATTGGTAAAGACCACTTCAGTGATGACACCCAAGGACCACACAAAATAACACAAAAAGCACCACCTGGAATCTAATCACAAGAAAACACTGGACACCCTCAACGAGGAGACATTTAACACACACTATAAAAGAACTGGCTTGCCATCTTAAAAAGGACTTCTAGCAGCACAGTGGTTGAAGTAGCCTGCCTTCTAACTAAAAAGTCAATGGCTTACATTGCCCCGCGCTCCACTTCCGGCACAGCAAGTGTTACCACCCGGTGCAGTATCACACCCAAGTGTGAGCCGGCAGGGGCTTCACCCTGAAGACCTCAGGGTGGCTGGCATCCCTAAGAAGGTGGCTTGGAACATCACAGTCCCCATGGACCCACAGAGGAGGAACAAGTCCACCGAGTCCTTACAGGCCAACGTGCAGCAGCTGCAGGAGTATCACTCCAAGCTCATCCTCTTCTTACAGAAGCCTTCTGCCACCCAAACGGGAGGAATTTCTGCTGAGGAACTCAAACTGACCATTTAACCAACAGGACCTGTGATGCCCTTCCGGAATGTCTACAAGAAGGAGAAATCCTGGGTCATCACACAGGAAGAGAAGGACGTCAAGGCCTCTGCTAGTCTCCACGACTCATGCCCACACCCAGCTGTTCAAGATCCAAGCCAAGAGAGCCAAGGAGGCTGTGAAGCAGGACATGAAGAAGAAAAAGTAGACTGTTGCCAAAACAATTATGAGATACCATCTCACTCCAGTAACAATAGCAAAGTTCAACAGAGCAGCAAAGAACAAATGCTGGCGAGGTTGTGGAGAAACTGGAACCCTTAATCACTGTTGGTGGGAGTGTAAAATGGTGCAACCACTGTGGAAGGCAAGGCAGTGCTTTCTCAAAAAGTTGGAAAGAGAAATACCATTTGACCTAGCAATTCTACTAGAAATATACCCTAAAGAAACCAGAACTGCCATCCAAACAGATATATACACACCCATGCTTATTGTTGCTTTGTTTACAATAGCAAAAAATGGAAGCAAGCCAAGTGCACATCAGCAAACGAATGGCTAGAGAAGCTGTGGTATATTCACACAATGGGATACTACATAGCGCTCAGAAACAAGGACCTCATAAAATATTACACGAGATGGGAGACCCTCAAGGACATCATGCTGAGTGAATTATCTCAGTCACAAAAGGACAAATACCCATCAACAAACGAATGGCTAGAGAAGCTGTGGTATAATCGCACAATGGAATACTATGCTGCATTAAAAAACAAGGAACTCATGCAATATTATTCAAAATGGTTGACTCTGGAGAACATTATGCTGAGTGAAATATCCCAGTCACAAAAGGACAAATATTACATGATGCCACTGTTGTAGAATGGGACTGTCCTTGGGGTTGGGGAGAGACTGAGTAAGATGGGTTCAATAATGTATACTGCACTGAAACAGAGGAGGGAGAGAACCGTTTAAAAGAGAAGATATAACTGGGTATTTCTGTCATCACAGGAGACTAGAGCGAGGGCTACATGGTGGAGGGGACCTGGGGGAGGGTTTGTAAAACAATGAAAGAATCTTTTCTTTTACTTTTCCATAATTTTTGGACTCATGTACTTATAACTTGTTAGTCAAATTTGTGTCTTCTAGGTTGCAACACCCCCATGATACATCTTCAAGGATATGAACATGTATGGCCAAGCACAATCAATAAGAGTGCATCTGAATTCCAAAATCAATCTCCATAATAGTCTATGTGTTTCCTACTGCCAAAGGGGCCCTTTAGAGTAGTGAGAGAAGATCTTCACCCTGAAACCCACAGCGTCCCTTTTCAGCAGGAAGTAGCTAAGAGAATACACCATCCCCTTTTCCTTATGACTCAGGGTGAAGTCTCTCTCAGGGAAGAGTGATAGGGAATGGCAAAGGACAAAGAAGATTAATCAGAACTGGCTTTGACAAGCACTGTGGCATTTGGACAAGAACAAACTGGGAGGAGGGTAGAGAGAATAGTGCAACAATGAATGAGTGGAAGCCCAAAATCTCTATAAATGTTTATGAAAATTAATAAAATATAATTATAGAAAAAAAAAGATTTAGGATAGTGGTTTATTAACATACTTGTTAGTACTTGTACACTGTGAAAATGTATGCTTCACTAACACTATATATGGCTGTAGAAACTGTTTTTGTAGTTTGTTATAGACAAGTTTTGTGTGTATTTAGGTATATTGTATTAAATTGTTATTGTACTTACCTTGAAATAAACATTGACATTTTATTTAAAGAAAAAAAAAAAAACAAAAGGACAAATACTGCATAATGCCACTGTTAAAAACACGACTGACATGACGGTTAGGGGAAAACTAAGAAAAGAAGGGATAAATAATGAACACTGCACTGAAACAGATGAGGGAAAGAACTGTTTAAAAATCCAGAATAGGAGGTGCACAGCAAATTGGACTGGGGGCAGGGGGAGGGAGGAAACTGTGTAACAATGAAAGAATCTTTTTAAAGAGGAAAGTGAACTGGGGTGGGGGTGGGATGTGCAACAATGAATGAATGGAAATCCAAGTTTTCTATAAACTTTTGTTAGAAAGTTACAAAGAAAGAAAAAGTAGACCGTTGCTATGGACCTTACATAAAATCTGTGAAGCCCTCAAAAACTAAACCAAAACCAAAAAAAGGTCCAGTGGCTGGAACCTACCAGTCACTCTGCAGCAGAGATGGCAATCTGCTTTTGTTACAATTTTGTTACAATTTTTGTTACAATTACAGGATGGCTAGAAGTTGTTATCCAGTCCATAGCTCTGAGCCTGGTTTTGGAATTTTTTAAAGTGCTTCGAGAATCTGAAGAAACCCAAAATTCTGAACTAGATCCTTGGCCATTAAGGACATTTTTATTGAACCTGTATAGAGTCTGAGGATTAGATGGTGGTGATGTATTGACGGGACTTTTCAGATTTCTGATTGTTTTTGTAACCATGTGGGAAAATGCCTACATTGAAAAAAAAATATAGATGGAAATAATCTGGGATAGCAGGTAACATACTCTCAAATGGTTGGAGGAGAAAGAGGAGGGGTTCTTTCTTAGTAACACACTTACTACTCTTGGTTAAGTTGCTATGGTGTATCTTTCTTGCCCTGTCTCCAGGAGGTGAGCTAAAGCTCTCTCAGTTTCCACGGCTTCCTAAGGACCAAAATGGACCTTAAGGATGAAGGTCCACGTGGCTAGTGAAAACGGATCAGTTACCATCTGAAAAGCACTCACTCCTCTGTAGTTTGGATCCACTGTTCAACCTAGTATGTATTTGTACTGACCCCAAACCTTGCAGTCAGTGGGTCTGTCTGATCTTAAACAATAAGTCACTGTAGTTAGCCTAGTGACATTTACTGACTAACACAGTCTGTCAGACCTTTCTTAGCGAATGTTAAACCGCGAACCAAGCCAGCAGCAGCATGGTCTGAAAATGCTGTCAGAATGAGGAAACATGGTCTTCCAGGTTTTAAAAGCTTCACTCTGAGTTCCTGTGTTTGCCTGACACTAAGCAATCACAGATACATTAGGTATGACAATGGGAGCAGGGAACTCTATTTGAGGAACCTGTTATTTTCATGGCCTAGAACAAGAGTACAAAGAAAGATCCATATACCTTAACAACATTGGAGTTGAGAAATCATACAACCAACCTGTTGAATGAAGTATCCTATATTCTCATACTAGGACAAAGATTGCTTCTGGAAGGTCAAGAGCAAATGTGGAATTCCCATTCTCCTTGGGAGCTCCATGGCACAAGAAGTGCACTGAGAAAGCAGCCCCGTCCTTTTCACCTTCTCACCTACGACCCTGTTCCACTTTGAACATGGACAATCCAGCTGTGGGTCTACCCCCAGGACTAGGCCTGCAGGCACTGTGGCAGGCACCAGGGAGGCAGGCCAGGGGGGAAGCTGATATAAGCTCAAGAAGTAATCTTGGGGTTGCCTGAGCAGGAGAGATCCCAGAGACCTCAGGAATCACAAATATGATTTAAATCCTGGGAGAGGGTGTACACACACTGTACCTAGAGAACTGTTAGTGTATGAAGGAAAAGGCTAATAGAAGGTCAGACTGGAGACTTTCGAAGCACTCGAGTCAATGAATGAAACCTTTCTTTGCTCTAGATTAACAGCAGGACAATTTCAGTGCCACTTAACTCAAAACACCTCGGGCAAGTTAACGGGCCTCTCAGAGAGTCTGCCATTCTCCTGGTGTCTGTGGGAAGATCCCTCGAAACGGTCTGTAAAGGGTACAGCTCTGTAACAGGTGACAGAGCCAGATGTGGACAAATGCCAGATGGGCAAGTTCTCTCTCCTGAAAACTGAGATATCAAAATGCTGGAATATAAACACATGTTAGTAGCCAGGAGATATGGACAAAGGACATAAATTCCTCCTGGTGCCCAATTCCTGAGCTACCTTGGTCTAAATTTACCCTTCTGGGATCACAGAGCTTACCTACAGTTTGTACAATTCTCTAGCATGCCACAAATTGACGGCTTATTTTTGTCACAACTATCCTAAGGCAGTCATTATTGGCTATACTAAATTAAAAGCCAAAAGAAACCCTTAAGGTACCTGATCTATAGAACAGGTCACACCCAGGTGCCTGTACCTTATCCACTTAATTTGGGTTTGTAGAAGAGAGACATGCCCTCCAGCACTATCCCTATTAGACCAAACACACAAGAAAAGACAAGACATCACCCTCCGTCCACCCACACTGTCCATCCCCTCAGCTCACCAGCCCTGCCTCCACATCCGTTTTCTCTCTGACACCCAGGGCCTTCAGTATTTCAGTCTGATGGTCTATTTAGGTTCAGACTCACATCCATCTCTGCTCCTTCCTCTCACCTGTAGGCTATCAGCTTTCTAAGGTAGGGACCCCAGTGAACGGCACAGCACGGACTTTCCTAGATTTTCAATAAACACCTGTGAACGGGTAGGATTCCACCTGCTTTTCTTTTTCAAAAAGTCCACTAATAAATATAAAAACGGAATTCTCCCCATAATCTATCAGCCATCAAATTATGGGGTTGTACAGAGCCATTCAAAATAGTAAGAAACTGCAATTAACCTCAGTGCAATACAAGATTGGCTAAGTGGAGGACGGCAAAGCAAAGGGTGAAATGTGATGCTGCCATTGAAACCTACGCACTCCAGGGTAAGTGTAAAAGGCTTGGATGTGTTTATGGGAAAAGACTATGAAAAAGTAAGAGACAAAATTACATACATGTATATGTATTAATAAGGAGCCCTGCCCTGCCCTGTGTAACATACTGGGCTGTTAACCTATAGTTTGGTAGTCTCAATCTGCTAGGCACTCCGGAAGGGGAAAGATGGACAGTCTCCTCCCACAAGGATTTAGAGTCTTAAAAATCCAACAGCGTGTTCCTATGAGTTGTTACTGACTTGGCAATAGTCGGTTTATATGTACTCAAAAGTCTCCTTGCAAACACAGTAGATAAACACTCAGCTACTAACCAAAAGGTTGGTAGTTCAAATCTACCAGCCACTCCGTGGAAAATGAGGCAACCTGCTTCAGAAAAGATTTACAGGCTTAAAACCCCGGTGGGGCAATTCTACACTCCCCTAAAGGGACGTGAGGAGCTGGAATTGACACAACAGCAAGGTTTTTGTGTATTAACATGTAATTAGGACACAGTCATGTGTACAAGTGGTAAGAACAAGGAAAGAGATGTCACAGTCACTGCTGCGTGGTGGTGGTGACAGCTGTCGAGTGGCGGGTGTCAAGTCAGAGCTGACTCACAGCAACCTCATGCATCTTAGGTTCAAGAGAACACGGGGACTTAGGATTCATACCCTGCAGACCAGATCGGTTTTCCCACATTTGAGATAATGCACATACTTTTAGAGTCAGGTTGAACATGAAACTATATAGCAGTGCTTACCTGACCTAGATTTAAATCAGAATTAAAATAACTTTCAAAACCACAGCTTTCTAGGTCCAACCACCAAACTTACTGAGTCAAAGTCTCCTGGAATGAGACCCGGGAGCCTACTGTTTAAAGAGCATTCTACAAATTAAAGCCGCAACTAGACACTGTTTTCCCACACATCAGAGTGTCAAAACCACCTTACCTGTTAACTGTAATATACTGCAGGTTATGGACTAGAAAAGAATAAAACAGCTTCAAAGGTGAGGATGGGGAGACTTCACCTCACATACTCTGGACATGTTGTCAGGACAAGCTGGTCGTTGGAAAAGGACATGGTGCTTGGAAAGGGGGAGGGTCACCAAAGGAGAGACAACTCAATTCCAACAGATTAACACAATGACTGCAACAAAGGCTGGTGTTCGGGAGAGAGGATCCTGTGAGGACGGCGCAGAACTGGGTAGGGTTCCGTTCTGTTGTAGTCAAGACTGCTGCTGGGAGTTGGACTGGGCTCTACAGCATTTAACAATAATTAGCACATAAAGACGTAACCAGAGTGGGAAAAGATTAGTCTATGCTAGAACTCATTAATTTTACTTCCAAGTATGCATATGTCTTGGAGAAATTTGCACATTTACTCACGGGAATTATACACACATATACCCTGTTCTACTACTACACTTCGAAGATATGGTGGGTTTTTAAACAAATGTAAGGTTTGTGCCAACTCTGCTTTGAGCATGTCTATATCCAGCATCCTTCCATCAGCACATACACACTGTGTCACGGTGTCACTGTGTCTCTGTGTCACATTTTGGTAAATCTCAAAGTATTTCCAACTTTTTTATAACATACTTAACAGACTACAATATCAGTATACCTTTTATGTGTGCAAAGAATCCAAAGCATTCACTGTAGCACAAGCTCCAAGAGCAAAAACTTACACACCCAACTGTCCATCAACAGTATGGATAAAAAAAAATGGCAATGCACTCACATAACAAATACTCTATACAAGAAAAGAATAACTGAAGGCTCTAAGACACTGCCTGGGAGACCCTTCTGCAAGCATGGAAGTCCTCAAGCTCTGTGCTATCTATTAGCCACCTGTGGCTACCGAGCACTTGAAATGTGGTCGATTACAAGGACTGAATTTAATTTTATGTTAATTAGTTTAAACGGGAAAACACATCCACAGCCACTTATCTGATTCCAACTTATGCGAGCCCTCAATTAGGTTTCCAAGACTGCCCTGGCCAAATTTTTGACCAAGGAAATCTCTGAAGTGTTAAAGGCTAAAGATGTCACTTGAGTGGTTAAAGTATGCCAGACAAAGTCGGATAACATGGAAGGAAGACAAGATGAACTGACGCCTCTGAATTGTGAAGCTGAAGAAGAGTAGTGAATACACAAAGAAATTCCAGAAGAAAAAACAAATCAGTCTTGAAGAAGTGCAACCGGCAAGCTCTGGTGGCCTAGTGGCAAGAAGGTGTACTGCAATCCCAGAGGTGCATGGTTCAAATCCACCAGATGCTCTGCTGGAGAAGGAGGGGCAATCTCCTCCTGTACCAGTCAGATCCGAGTTGACAGTACACACACACAAAAAATAATAAAAAATATTTTTTAAAAAAGAAGTGCAACCAGGGTGCTTCTTAGAAACAAGACTTTGCCTCAATAATTTGGACCTATTCTTAGGAGGCACCAACCCCTAGAGATCATGCTGCTTGCAAAGTAGGGGGTCAGTAAAAGAGAAGAAGCCCCTCGTTGACACTGTGACTGTAACCATGGACACTACAGCACAGTGAGGCTGTGAGGTGGCACAGGATGGGGCAGGGTGTTGTTCTGTAGAACACGCCACTAAGAGTCAAGAGTCAATTCAGTAGAAACTAAAACAACAGTTCAAACAGTCACAAGTGACTAGTAGCTACCATAACAGGCAGTAAAATCCTAGGATGACACACGAACACAGATGATAAAACAGGGTGGAATATATCAACAAAGAAGTCATTTTTTTTAAGTTAAAAAAAAGCTTACTAAAACATTCAATACTTACAAACATGAATGTATGCAGTAAAGTATAAAAACTACACAAAGATGATAAACACTACTGCGGAAACCAGTTACCTCGAGGAGGAGAGACCGGGTGACCCCAATAGCACTGTGTTCTATGATACTTGTCATGCAATGGAACTTGCGAGATGCAACCTGATGGGATGATCTTGTCAAGTTTTCCACTTAGGCAGAGTCCAATCAATCTTACCACTGTTTTACTGCTGTCTATTCTGCTGATATATTTTAGCCAGGATCCATCTGACATCAGCAATGATATCCCTGGTACCTCCTCTAAATACTGCTTAAACTTCGGATAGTTCCTGATCTATGCACTGTTCTAGCCATTTTTAAACGACCTTCAGCAATATTTTGCTTGCACGTGATAGTAATGATATTGTTTGATAGTTTCCACACTCTGTTGGATCACCTTTCTTGGGAATGATATCATTCCCATGTGCCACAGCACCAGGGTGTCAGAAGGATCCTGGCTGAAAGTAAAGAATACCAGAAGAATGTCAATTTGTGCTTCATTGACTATGTAATGGCATTTAACTCTGTGGATCATGACAAGTTAAGGCTAACATTGAGAGGAATCGAAGTCCCAGAGCACTTAATTAATTATACCCATGTGAAACCTATACCGACACCAGGAAGCTATTCCACAAACAGAGCAAGGGAACATTACATGGTTTAAAATTAAGACGGAAAGGGAGCCCCAGAGATCTGCAGTTCAAATCCACCAGATGCTCTACTGGAAAAGGAGGGGCAATCTCTTCCTGTACTAGTCAGATCCGATTTGACGGTCCATACAAAAAAATTAAAAAAGAAGAGATATAAAAAAGAAGGGAAGGGAACTCTGTTGGCCTAGTGGCAAGAAGCTGCGCTGCAATCCCAAAGGTGTGTGGGTTGAATCCACCAGACGCTCTGCTGGAGAAGGAGGGGCAATCTCCTGTACCAGTCAGATCCAACTCGATGGTACACAACAAGGAAAAACAAAACAAAAACAACAAAACCACCCCATAAAATTAAGAAGGGAGTGTGTCAGGATTGTATTCTTTCTCGGTACCTACTCAATGTATATGCTGAGCAAATTATTTAAGAAACTGTACTCTGGGGAGCTCTGGTGGCCTAGTGGCAAGAAGCTGTACTGCAATCCCAGAGAAATGTGGTTCGAATCCACCAGATGTTCTGCCGGAGAAGGAGGGGGCCATCTCCTCTGGTACCAGTCAGATCCAATTTGATGGTACACACACACAGAGAGAAAATAATAAAATAAAAACTTTTTTTTAAAAAAAGCTGGACTCTATGAAGAGGAATGTGGCATGAGGATCAAAGGGAGACTTTTCAATAATCTGTGTTCTGCAGATACACAACCTTGCTTGCTGAAAAGGAGGACTTGAAGCACTCAGTGCAGAAGATCAAGCAATGCAGCTTTCAATAAGGATTGCATGTCTTTGTCAAGAAAACAAAGATTCTCCCACACCCACCAAATTGTGCAGCCCTGTGATTTCATCCCTGCCCATCCTCACTCTTCTGCTCCCAACCCTCACCCCCTTGTATCCCCATACATGTTTTTCACAATTTTTAAAAAAGGGGGAAAAAAGGTTTTTGTGATGAATAAATTATTGAATGTACAAAATTCAAAAAAAAAAAAAAGAAAGAAAGAAAACAAAGATTCTTACCACTGGCAATATCATGATGGATGGGAGAAGACTGAAACTATCAACAGCTTCACCTTACTTGGATCCACTAATAACACCCCTGGTACCAACAGTTAGGAAGGAGACGTATTACACTGGGAAAGTCTGCAGTTAGGGACCTCTCCAAGCTACTGAGGAGTAAAGATGTCAGTTTGAAGACTAAAGTGTATCTGATTCAGGTCTTCTGGATCACTTGCTATGCATCAGAGAGCTGGACAATGAATAAGGATAACAGAAGAATAGTAATTGATGCCTTTGAACTGTGATGTTGGAGAAGAGTGCAGAACATCCCATGGGCTGCCAAAAGAACTAATGTCATGGAGAGGGTGCAGGCAGAGTGCTCTTTGGAGGCAAGGACGATGAGGCTGCACCTCACTTATTTTGGGCATGTTGGTAGGAGGGGCTATTCCTTAGAGAAGGGCATGATGTTCTGAAAGGGGGAGGGTTGGCAAAGAAGAGGGAGACACTTGACCAGGTGGACTGACATGGTGACTGTTGCAAAGGGTTCTAATATGTCAGGAAGTGTGAGGATGGCACAGGATAGGGCAGGGTTCAGATTTTTTGTGCATAGGGTCACTAAGTCATACTCGACTCAATGGTACCTAACAACAACATCTGGTTTCTATTAAGAATCATATCTAGTGGCAAGGAGCTGCAACTACAATTCCAGAGGCGCATGGTTCGAATCCACCAGATGCTCTGCAGGGGAAGGAGGGACAATCTCCTCTTGTACCAGTCAGATCTGATTTGACGGTACACGCACACAAAAATAATAAAATTTAAAAAATGTAGAAAAAAAAAAGAATCATATCTAAAAAAAAAAAAAGAATCATATCTCAGAAGCACCCAATGAGTTCTCTATAGGTTCCTCTTTATACAGGTTCATATATACCTACAATGTCAAGTCCATGCTGACTCAGAGAATAGTGTAGAATTGGCCAGATAGGATTTCCAAGTCTATAAATTTTTATGGAAGCAAATTGCCATAGAGCTCTCAAAATGCTGCTTGAGTTTTACTCTGAACACAAGCCATACAAAGCTGTGCCTGCGTTTTTAGACGTCTTTTTATTTCAAAGGTACCTGCCTCTCTACAGATCATCTGGTTTTGTTTTTATTATTTTTGACCCAAAGTGGGTCATTCAAACTTGTAAATGTTTTCTGTGAGACAAAGAACATTTTTTTTAACAAAGAACATTTTAAAGTTAAGGGTTGGAGAGGAGGCTGAGTAGAAACAACAGTATTAGAAATGCTTTGATTTTCAGGTCAAATAAGACTTGTTTTGTTACTAGAACTCTGTCCTGTAGAGCTGCTATGAGACGGAAGTGACAGAAATCAGTTTAGTTCAGATTTCTGGATAAAAGGCTAGAAATATGGTAGTGAACAAAACAGGCAACAGCTCTGCCATGATGGAGTTTAAAAACCTAGTAAGAGATACTCACCACAACAAGATAAGGGTAAACAACCCAACTGGAAAACGGGCACAGAATATGAACAGATACTTCACCAAAGAAGACATTCAGATGGCAAACACACACATGAAAAAAAAATGTTCAAAATCCCTAGCTCTAAGAGAGATGCAAATCAAAACAACTATGAGATTATCATCTCACCCCAGCCAGAATAGAAATATTTAACAGAACAGCAAACAAATGCTGGTGAGGTGGTGGAGAAAATGGAACCCTTTCGCTGTTGGTAGGAGTGTAAAATGGTGCAACTACTATGGAAAGCAGTATGGCGCTTTCTCAAAAAGTTGCAAATAGAAATACCATTTGACCCAGCAATTACACTACTGGGAATATACTTTAAAGAAACTTAAACTGCCAACCAAGTAGATATATACTCGCCCATGTTTATCATGGCTTTGTTCACAATAGCAAAGAGTTGGAAACAACCTAAGTGCCCATCAACAAACGAATGGATAAAGAAGCTGTGGTATATTCACACAATGGAATACTACACTGCATTGAAAAACAAGGAACTCATGAAATATTATACAAAATGGGTGACCCTGGAGGACATTATGCTGAGTAAAATATCTCAGTCACAAAAGGACAAATACTGCATAGTGCCACTGTTGTAAAACAGGACTGACATCAGGGTTGGAGAGAGACTGAGAAAGATGGGATAAATTATGTATACTACATTGAAACAGATGAGGGACAGAACTATTTAAAAGGGATATGTGATTAGGTATTATTGTCATGACAGGAGTCGAAACCAAAGGCAGCTTAGTAGCGTGGACTTGGGGGGAGGGACTGTATAACAATGAAAGAATTTTTCTTTTCAAAGAGAAGAGCGAACTGGGGAGAGGGGAGGTGGGCAGGGATAAAAATGCAACAATAAATGATTGGAAATCCAAAGTTTCTGTAAATTTTCATTGAAATTAATAATTTTTTAAAAAACTAGTAAGAGATACAATGCAGCCATAAAACCAAATAAAGTTCTGGTATACTCCACAAATACAAATGAACCTTAAAAAACATGCTGAGTGAAATGTCAGTCTCTAATGCACAAATAAGAACTCGCCTATACAAAGTAAGTAAACGTATGTAAAGCGGTGATTATCAGTAGTTGTTAAGAGGCTGGAGGAAGAGGAAAAGGGAGTTTCTGCTGGAGGCGGGGAGTGAATTGATTTAATTGGTGGTAGACTAACCCCGGGATAGCAGTGCAACGTGAAGTAGTGCACCAACGTCACAGAATTACAGATGCAGAACTGCTCAAGTGGCCAATGTTTTGGTGTGTATATTTTCAGCACAATTAGACAGTAAATACATTTAAAAAAAAAAACAAAACAAAAAAGCCCCATTCAAACATCTAGCAGGAGAGACATTACAGGTAACCTCCAGTGTGCTCAGCAGCGCCAAGCTGACTCTGAAGGTGTCATACGAGAGAGGGAGTTACGTCGCCTGATGTCTAGGGTGTCACTTTGCAAATGGGGTGAAAGGAGGATAAAAAGAGTACTCAAAAAATTGCTCAGAAAAGAGGACGCAAAATAAGAATCCCTACCCAACAGGGGAATTTCATAACCAATTCATGGAAATAGTATAAACAGTGAATTCCCCAAATTAGTCACCCACTAGTGCAAAGGGGAAAAAATTGTATTTCTCGCACTGTGAACCATCTTACAAACCCCACCACGTTCTGTTTTTAAAGCAGCATTCTTGGGAAACATCACTACTCATGTTGCTCTAACAACAAGGCCAGCTTACAATAAACAAATGCCAGCTGTAACCTTTTATCCCAAAGATTTCCAAGAATGAAAAAGCCTCAATGGTGCAGTGGATAAGTGCTTGACTACTAACTAAAAGGTCAGAGGTTTGAATTCACTAATGGCTGTGCCCAAGAACAATACGGCTGTCAGTTCCTGTTATGGGAACAGCCCTGGAAACCCCATGGGGCAGTCTGACTCTGTCCCACAGGATCTTCAGGAGTCAAAACTCAACAGCAGTGAGTCTGGTGTTTTAGTCCGTCCCACCCCCACTTTCATATAACTATCCCATCATTCTCAGAAATGATTAAATGATCTTAGAGGTTTCATGGGGAGTCCACCTGTAGGCTGTGGATCGAAGCCTGTGCTTGTCACCACTGCCTGGCTGCCCTCCTGCTGCCTGCACTCGTTGGTATTGTGAAATTTATGATGGGGAGAGAGCATGCAGCCCTAAGTGAGGGAAGCCGCATTACTCTGCCCTACAGAGTAACTCTGCTTTTTCTGCCTCCTCCACCCAGACACCAGTCCAGGCTCTGGTGAACGCAAACTTGTTCTCGTGTGCCAAGGCAAACACCTCTTTCTCCAGGAAGCCTTCCAGGATATACTCTTCCTCCCCATGTGACAAGTGCTCTTCTACCTGCTGCACATGAGTCCCCTGGCACAGGCTGTGCCCCAGTTCTGATTCTGATAAAAGCTGGATTCCCACTTCTCCTGGGAACCTGAGCAAGCAAACCTCGCCGAGCTCCTCTCTCCAGATTAAACATTCTCCCATTACCTTTATGTAGCATGAAGGCAACCGAGCTAGAAAGGCCCGGTGTCTTCCGAGGTGGTGTGAAAACCACAAAGTCTGTTTTTCCTCCTTGTTTTCTAAAGTTTCTAATTTAGGAGTACAACATGTACCTTGCAGCATGGGTGACTTTCCGTCTGGTCGAATCTCAGGAAAAGGGGAAGGGAAGGGAACCCTAACCAGCCTTCTCACAGGAAACAGGAAGTGACTGCTTCCCCACCCCCATTCCGCACTCTGAGCAGCACCCAACTAGTTGTTCTGTCCAACTAAGACCCAAAAGCAGACTGTCAGTGGAGTAGTTTTTGTGTTACCTGGAAGAGAAATTTTGAAATTGTGGGTCAGGCTCTGCTGAAATGGGAGGCACATCACCCACCACAAGGTGGCAGCGCCTTGGCGGAAAGCCAGCTGGGACCGTTCCTCCCGCACAAAGGCAAGGTTTGGAATCCCAGGGATTGTCATCAGGAATGTGCCGAATGCCGCACAACCTCTAAGGCTAGGGGTTGGAATCCAAGTCCGCCTTGGTCCAGGGAACAGCTGACTAACAATGCCAGCTGGGGAATATTTTGATACCTTCCAATTCCACGAGTGCGAAGAGCCTGCACAAAGAACTCTGTAACCAAAGAGCCCGAGGAAGAGGCCAAGGCCGCCAAGCGCCTGCAGGGGCTGCCCACATTCTCCTCATAGCTAGCTAAAGTGGCTCCCAAAAGGGCTTTCCAGATCCACTCCAGAGGGCACCATCAGAAGGGATTCAGGGAGGCTTCCAGCTGTGAGCAGCTAACAAAGCTGGGGCTCTCTCCATTTGAATGTGAAAGACCCGCCTCAATCCCAGACTGCCCTTAAGCCATCAAACCTTTCACACCAAGGCCAAGTGTCACACTCCTAAGAGGGTGTGATTTATAAATTGACAGCACCCACAAAGCTGCTTTTGTACTCCTCCGTTTGTTAACCATTGCTCTCCCCCATCCCCCTTGCCCCTCAAACTGCAGGAGCTATTCAGCTCCAGCTCGGCTGGGCCTCAGAAAAATAAAGGAGAAAGAAAGAAAATGACCCAAGTTTGGCCAAAATGGCAGTGTTCACCAGGGATAATTACATTCCTGTGAAGAGACACTAAAATTCGAGTTTAATCATTCCTCTACATCACACTTCCACCATCAAACCCTTCCAGTACAGACAGAAAAAAAGAGAAAGCAGAGCTCTGCTGGAGACTTGAGCAGCCCGCTCCTGTGGTCTTCTGCCTTCTCTTTGGTGGTTTCTGCACTCTTTCGAAAGCCCCCTTTAGAGCAACTCTAACTCTGACTAGTCACCAGCTGCTTTTCTTCCTCAACATTTCAATCTACGAAGCTGAGAGTAAATATAGGCTTGGACCCGGTGTCCCTCTCGGTTCAACACCACCAACTCTTGGCCCCTTCACTGTTTTCCCCATGTTATGCCTCTTAGATTCCAGCACTAGCTACAGAAACCACTTCTGGCTCCCTTCCCTTCCTAGTCTGAGTTTTTGCTCTGCACCGGATCCAAGTTAAGAGTCTAAGCCTCTGATACAGGCTACATTTATTAAAAAATTATATACACACATACATCGATAAAATTTGTCAATATGGATTAGATTTTCTTTTTTAAAAATTCTGGAGTACAAAAGAAAGTAAGTTTCTAAAGATGCAAAAGCCAGTGAGACTACTTGAAAGTGGTCCCTGCCAATTAAGCCCAAAAACTAAACCAAACCCAGTGAGATCCCAATTCACGGTAACCTTACAGATATAGCATTAGAGAGTCACTGGGTTCCAAGGCTGTAAATCACTACAGAAGCGGACCATCACATCATTCTCCTGTGGCGGAGCTGGGGGATAAGAATTCCTAACCTCGCAGTTAAACACGCAGGAACATACAATCAACCTAAGACTTTTTTAAACTTTGTACAAATGCAATGATTTCTCCGTTTCAGTCTTTCTGACAAAGACAAATGGGGGAAAAAACCCTCTACTGGCCCAAGCTGATTACAACTCATGGTCCTACAAGTAGAATGGACCCAGAGTCAAGGCTGTAAATCTTTACAGACGCAGACTGCCACCACTTCCTCCTGTGGGGGCTGCGGGTGCCAACTGCACCTCTTTTACTCAGCAACTGAGTTCTCTGACCACCGTGACATCGAGCTGCCTTCTCTTTCAGACACTACCCCACGTGCCAAAGGTCAAAACTGCTGGTCGAAAGATCAAAGCAGCTCTACTGACATATTTTGTTTGGCCTTCATGGCGCTGTATGGAGCAATATTCAAATCACTTTTAGCAGGTTGCTAGATTAACAAAATTTGGAAGAGATGCTGCAAAAACTGGCCAGTCTCCTCTAGGAAAAAAACCACAGCAGGCATCAACAGTGCCCAATTCCTCATGGCAAGAGTCGTCAGAGACTAAGCAGCAGATGCCGCCTGAGATGGGGCAGAGCACTGGCACAGCCTGTCTAGACTCTGGTTCTCAAATGGGTTTCTAGTTGGCCTGCTTTGCTCATTTACAATTGTAATTGCTTGCCCATACAAGGCCCCAGGGTTCTGACCTCTTCCCTGACACATATACTTTTAAACACCCCAGGAACAATGGGGCTGGTCGGCCCACGTACCTTCTTGACCATAGTCGTCTCAGATGAATCAAGTTTTGCTCTCTTGGTATCAGGTCCATCTTCAAGTCCTTGGTTAACTTTGATGATTTTAGCTTTCTCCCTGCAGGGTGACAAGGGGAAGGAATGGCATTCTAGCCTATGAACTGCATCATGAGAACATCTTAAGAACAAGACTATCATGAGCTCACGAGAATAAGATGATCAGAGCAGGGGCAACCAAGACTGCGGCAAATCCTAGCTCTTCACCCTGAAACCTGGGCAGCAGGTTACCCTGTCGTGGGGAACAACAGTCTGTGACAGGACTATCCCAGAAGTAAGAGAAACCATGTAAGTTACTAACAAGCACACTGACTAGGGAGCTCTGGTGGCCTAGTTCATGAGGGCTGAACTGCTAACACAAAGGCGAGGCCTCTCTTGAGTCCAGCGGAAGCTCTGCGGGAGAAAGAAGGGCCATCTCCTCCGCTGGAGGGTTCGCTACGAGTGAGTCTGGACTTTATGACAATGAGAAAGAGGGAGGAAGGGAGGAGCAGAGAGAAGCACACTGCAAGCTCTTAATAAATGAAAGCAACTACTCTGTAAACTTTCTCTTAGAAATAGGAATTTTTAAAAAAACAACAAAACACACAAACCAACACTGCTTTTGAGCAGGCTCCCCTCCCGCCCCCATCCACGGATGAGAGTAGAACTGCACTCCATGTGGTTTTCACTGGCTGTCTTTTTTTTTTTTGAAGTGGATCTCCAGGCCTGTCTTCCAGAATAAATAGCTGAACTCAATTCCTCCCCTCCGCTGTGGGGAATGAAAGTTAAACCAATCTGGCATGCTTCTTCCACTCTGGCTTCTTTATCTGTTTATAATGTGGCCAACGCACTGAATTTTCTTAAAACCACAGTGCTGCAGTTGTGAAGGATCTTGAACTTCACTGTCCTCCTTCCAAGCTCAATTTTATGGGCACAGAACTCAAAGCTTAGAAAAATTAAGTAACTTGTCTTAAAGGATGAACAACAACAACAACAAAAAAGAGCAGAGTTTGGCTCTGGGGAAAAGGCTCTTCCCATCACACCAGGCCGCTCTTTACTGCTCATTAGCAAGCTGGGACTGGAGGTGGGGGGAAGAATCAGGAATTGCAGCCAAAAAACACCAACTCATACAGTTTTACAGCACTGTATCACCGGCCATCTTTCATCTAGAAGCTACAAGCCCAAAACACGGCAGGTCCTGTCATGTGAGAACTACCAAGGTCTGCAGCCACAGTGCTAAAAAAGAGAGGAGGATAAGGCTGTTTTTTCTTTTCCCCCAGGGGCAATCTCTGGACCTTGGAGATCTTCCAAAACAGTCTGTGGCTGACTGAGGCTCTGGAGTTAGCTATTCTGTACCTGTTTTACTCTTTCAACCTGAAAACACAACAATCTGAAGCTGCCAAAGAGGAGAAAGTGTTTAGGAAGCAAGTCTTCTCTGGATAGACAGAAAGCGGGTCCTCCAGACTTGGAGTCCAAGCTCATGAAATCCCCATGTGGTGGACGCTTGACAGCTTATGGAGCTGGCCGACTCTGTGCCAGGTCTACTTTAGATTAGACCAACATTCCAGAGAGCAGGGACAGCAACATCTACCCTTCTGCACCACAATCGCTGTATTCAGTAAAGCATTACTTCCTTCAGATGGCTCGTTTCCTACAAGTAAAGTAAAACTGAATGTGGGAAATGTTAGATCCTCCAGTCTCCCAACACTTACTCTACAAACTCATGCTCTCCCAGATTGGCAAATGTGTATCCATGGTAGCCAAAAACATCGCCTGTGAAGAACTTGATGCTGTTTTTGTGACAGATCTGGTCAACTTTCACTATAACATCCCGGGAGCAACAAGTCAGACATATCTGCAGAAACAAAGAAAGGAATTGGCGAGCTGTGAGTTCTGCACACTGGGAATCACTTCCTTGATCTCTAAATAAATTTTAATTAACAGTCTCTCTGGGCATGCTGAAAGCCAGTTTCAAACTGGTACAACAGGTTCTTTGGGCCCAATGGTGAAGAGACAAAAGAAAAGTTGCAGTTTTCAGTGAGTAGAACATGTAAATTAGGAGAGACAAATACTTTCCGCAAACAAAATGAACTATGTTTAGTGTGAGTGTAAAAGCCATGCATTTGTTTTCTACTAAGTCCTTAAATACATGAAAACCAGATTTCAATGTTTTCATGAAAAAGCAAATGGACAGTAATAACTGGGGGTAAGCAGTTTCTAAATTGTAAACCTATTAAACGGTGAATAAGGACTAGAAGAAAAATAAGGTTTTCAAGCTGACCCAAAAGTCATTAAGTTCAACATTTTAAAATATGAACACTTCACCCACTATCCCTTCTGACAATAGATATGTTAAGATAAAGAAAATTAAGCCCTGTTGTGATTGGACAAAAGAAGAGGTTAAAGACCCAGCAGCCTCCCACTCAGGGTCCAACAATGAGCGAGTGAATCACCCAGTGGAATAATCAGTACCACTCTGGGGCCTGAGGTGGGGTGCCCTTAAACTCGGGTGCCAGCAATGGTCAAGGTTTTATGCACAAATACCATCTTTTAGGGAGAAGATGAGAGAATGAGAACAGAAGACAAACAGGCAAACTGCATGTGTTTTCTCCAGAACAGAGAATGCCAGACAGATTACAAAAGGGTGTCTTTCCCTTTGCTAGCACCTCTTTGCATCTGAACAATATAGTAAATGACATTCTGAGAGGTGTGCTCACTTGGTGTCACTCAGAAGACGCGGACACGCATACACAGCTGAGCAGGCTGTCCCCGTGGAGCCCAATTCCAGACATGGAAGACGCACCATCCTCGCTGAGCTCCCTGCATTACCCGTTATTCAGGGTTACCAATCTACTCTAATTTCCAAAATTCAAGGAACACCTCAGAGGAGCCAAATGTGGTTATTAAGAAATGGATGGTAGGGGGGGAGGAATTGCATAGCAATGAAAGAGTCTTTCTTTAACTCATCAAGGAGAAGAGTTAATTAGGGGAGAGGGGATGGGCAGGGAGAAAAGCGCAATAATGAATAGAAACTCTGAGTCTCCGTAATTTTAAAAATTATTAATTGTTAAAATTAATAATAAAAAAAAGAAATGGATGGTAGTTTTTAAAAAAGAAATAAAGGGGACATATGTGTTCAAATGGAAAGTGTCCCCAAACCTGGAGTAATCAAACAGATCTATCATTTTAATCCTACATGTGAAGAGATGCAGAGATGAAGCATCAGGATATGAAACACCAACTCTTCCCCCCTACAGTCTAACCTCTCATCCAATAAGCCTTTTATCTGAAATACATGTGGATTTTCTGTGACTAGTTCCTGGTTATCAAACATGTGGTAAACTTTTTTTAGGGTACAGAGAACTATGTTTGAAAGGTCACATGTACAGAAATTTATTTGAACTTTTCCTCTGTGTCTCCAAATAGACTTGGCAGTGACACCACACGAAGCTGGACAGACCTCTCTTGGAGGTCTAGTGATAGGATAGTGATTTCGTCTAGTTTTCCACGGCAATATGGCCAAAGTGGCTGAGAGAAAGATCAAGATCAGGTGTGCACTTTCTCAAGACAAAACAAAAGCTGTAGTTTGATATTTCTGATGACAACAAAGAAAAGAAAAATCTCTGCTAGAAAAAGGAAATCAACAACTTGTTAAGTTTTGGAAAACATTTGCACCGTGTGACCCAACCCTAGAAGACACAGTATCTACAGTGAAAGCTGGAACATCTTCCTGACCAAGCTGCCGGCAGAGCCAACAGGCAGAGTAGGTCCAACAGACTGGACCTCTCCTGCCACCCAGCTCCAAGAAAAGAAAGCTGAATCAGGAAACAGCGCAGAACCTTCCAGATCCTGATGTTCTAGGTACACATGAAACCAATGCTTTAATTTGCTCTCTTCCCATAACAGAAGACACCCTCTTACAAACTTACCGCATCAAACTGAGTAAAAAATGACTCCGGTTTCTTCTCGATATTCTCAGTGTCCACCTTCACATCCACCATGGGGTTGAGATTCTGGGCTCGCTCCAAAGACGCTTCAGCCCTGTTTCGGCCAACGGATCCCATCCGAATAAGGAACTGAGCTCCAACTTCTTCCGAAGATACCTAGGGATAAATTAAATTCGAGGTTTTTTTCTCAAAGTCCTTATTTTTCATGCATGTGTGTGTGTGTTGGTGGTAAATAAATCTCAAAAACAATAAACCTATGAATCTTAAAGAGCAGCTAACCATCTCTGTTCACAGCTTTAGTTTGCTTGGCTCCACAGTCAACACTCTTGGTACCAGTAGCAAAGAAATTAAAAGACATATTGCAATGGGAAAAGTCTGCTGTTAAGGACCTTTCCAAGGTTCTGAAGAGCAATGGCATCTCTCTGGAGACTAAGGTACATCTGATACAGGCCATGGTCTTTGCTATCACTTACTTGTTATGCATCAGAGAGTTAGACAATGACTAGGGAGGATAGAAAGAGAATTGATGCCTTTGAGCTGTGGTGCTGGACAAGAGTATTGAGGGTACCATGGACTGCTAGGAAAACAAACAGATTCATCCTGGCGAGGGTTAAACCCGGCTGCTCCTTGGAGGCAAGGATTCTGAGGCTTCGTCTAACATAACTTGGACATGTAAGAAGGGACCGGTCCTTGGAGAAGGACATCAGGCTTGGGAGGGTGGATGGACAGTGCAGGAGGGGAAAGCCCTCTATGAGGTGGATTGATTCAGTGACTGGGGTAATCAGAATGGGTGTGCCGGAGACACTGTGACTGGCACAGATCAGAGTAGAGTTTAGGGCTGTTGTACATAGGGTCGCTATGAGTTGCAAGCAACTCGACGGCACATAACAACAACAACAACAGTCTCACTGGAATCTGCCTGATGTAAACTCTACTCCCATTCTTTCTGAGGTTTTAAAATACAGATATTTACGGTTTTCCTTGAACTAGTCATTGATGGCTAAACAGCACCCCCTAGTGTTTGTAGAGGAAATTCACTCTAAACAAAATACTCAGGTTTTTTCCTCTTCACTGAAAATTTGTAACTTAGTATTACAGACTTTTGGTTGGAATCCACCAGACGCTCTTCTGGAGAAGGAGGGGCCATCTCCTCCTGTACCAGTCAGATCCAATTTGCCGGTACACACACACAGAAAATTAAAAAAAAAAAAAAAGAATTACAGAATTTACATTTTCATTTAATGCCTATTATGAACTCAGCCCTCAACACTATAGTAAAGAACTAAATCATTTAAATATGACAATTTTTGCCCACAAATGTTTACAATTTGGTATAATGAAATCAAATCTATTTGAAATTGTTTACTCTCAAATAAACTTAAAACTCAGAAGAGGTGAATGATGGCTGTGCTACAGGGATTTCTTTCACCCAGAAGGCTGGAAGTGAAAGGAACAGAGCTGTCAAAGAAGACAGCCTCTAGTGTAAGTAGAGACTATGCAGGACCAAAAATGCATTTCTTTACACATCTATCTCTGTGTGCAAATCTGCCTACTTCTCCAAAGACTGGGTTCAACTGAAGCGATTCCAACGCCTACAAACTGGCCACAGCACCTACTCTTCTCACAATATCTGGCTCTCCTGCCATCAAGGTCAACCAGACCTTGACCCATCTGACCTGCTTCTTTAGGGACTTTGTTTTCTACAGGAGATGCTGTATTCCAGTGCTTAAGAGAAAGGGGTCTGGAATAAAGTTGCCAGGATTCGAATCCTGACTCTCCCACCTTACATGAATGACCTCTGGGAACCTGGTTTTCATTCTCCTCCTGATTATGGGCTCTCTGTTTCCTAAGACACTTATCTCGGAACCATTCATCTTTTCACAAACCATCACAATGCCTCTTAGTTTCTACCCAAGACAATTCTTACTGCCTTTGCCTGATTCATCTGAGATTCTCATTAAATTGGTTAGCAAACATTTCCTCCCAGCTCTTTGATAAGATCCTTTCAATTCAACTTCTCCTCTTGTCTCTGGTCCAACAACGACCCAGCCAGTAGTCATCATCCTATTTTCACTACTTCCTGGAGAGCAAATCACAGAGAAGTGGCTGAGAAGACAAGCTCAGTGGGCAGACTGTGTGGGTCCTGCCTGTACTGCTTAGTGGGTAAAACCAGTGCTCTCTCCTCAGTTTACTCATCTGTAAAATACTTAAGGATGCTTTGGGCAGAATGTTAAATGATCCAAGAAGCACTAAAAGAAGATGGAAGGAGTACACAGAGTCACTGTACCCGAAGGAATTGGCTGACACAGAAGGATTCCATGAAACAACATATGAGCAAGAGCTTGTGGTGATGAAGGAAGAAGTTCAAGCTGCTCTGAAAGAACTGGCAAAAAAACAAGTCCCCAGGAATTGGTAACATACCGACTGACTTATTTCAACAAACAGACGCTGCCCTAGATGTTCTAAGTTGTGTCAAGAAATCTGGAAGGCAGCCAACTGGTCAACTGATTGGAAGTGATCAATAATTGTTCCCATTCCAAAGTAAGATGACCAGTATGTGGAAATTATCAAACAATATCATTAATACCACATGCAAGCAAGATTCTGATGAAAATTATCCAAAAACGACTGGAGCAGCACGTCAACAGAGAACTGAAAGACGTGCCGGCTGGGTTTAGAAGAGGTTATGGTACTAGGAATATTATAGCTAATGTTAGATGAATCTTGGCTGAAAGCAGAGAGCACCAGAGGAATGTCTGTATAAGTTTTATTGACTATGCAAAGGCTTTTTACCATGTAGATCACAACAAGCTGTGGCTGACTCTGAGAAGAATGGGACTCCCAGAACACTTGATTGTGCTAATGCGAAACATTTACTTGAACCAAGAGGCAGTCGTCAGAACAGAGGAAGGAGACACTGCATGGTTCAAAATCAAAGGATGTCCACCAGGGATGTATTCTGTCTTCAAGCTTTTACAATCTATATGCAGAACAGATCATCCAGGATGCTGGGCTGTACGAGGAGGAATGTGGCATCAGGATTGGAGAAAGACTCATCAACCACCTGTGTTATGTAGATGACACAACCCTGCTTGCTGAAACTGAGGAGGACCTGAAGCGCTTGCTACAGAAGGTCAAGAACTGGAGCCTTCAATATGGATTGAAGCTCAACATCAAGAAAACAAAGATTCTCACCACTGGTCCAACTGGCAGCATCAGGATGGATTGTGAAGTGATTGAGATTGTTAACAGCTTTAGTTTGCTTAGCTCCACAATTAACATTCTTGGCACTAGCAGCCAAGAAATCAAGAGATGAATTGCACTGGAAAAGTCGGCTGTCAACAACATCAGTCTGTCAGTCTGGAGACTAAGGTGCACCTGATTCAGGCCCTAGTCTTCGCAACTGCTTGCTGTGTGTCAGAGATGGACACTGACTAAGGATGATAGAGAATTGATTGCCTTTGAATTGTGGTGCTGGAGAAGAGTTTTGCCAGGCTGCTCTTTGAAGGCAAGGATTTTAAGGCTTTGTCTGACACACTTTTGGAATGTTGCAAGGAGCGACTGGTCCTTGGAGAGGGGCATCATGCCTGGAAGGACAGAGGGATGGAAAAAGAGAGGGAGACCATTGATGAGATAGATTGATACAATGACTGGGGTAACGAGGGTAGGTATGTCGGAGACAGTAAACTTGGCACAGGCTAGAGCAGGTTTCAGGGCTGTTGTACATAGGGTCTCTATGAGTTGCAAGCGACTCAATAGCACATAATATTAACAACAACAACAGACATTTTAAACTGCAGTTGAAATGAAGAACCATTATGTTAAACTTTGAAAACCAGGTAGAGGAGTTTGGACTGAAGAAGATTATCTGTTAAGAATGTCAAGTTCCATATCAAATCACCCTACGTTTTGGATGACCTTCCATTCTGTCAGATCCCCGCAAGATGACGAAGTCACCATCACCATCCTGGCTTAATGTTTCCATATAAAGAGCTCCCAAGAGGTTTCATGTTAGGCACTTTCTTTCCTTGAGTCTCCATTTATTGCTCTACACGTGCCTTGGGGGTTCAGTGGGTAAGCGCTCAGTTGTGAATACAGAAAGTCAGTGGTTTGAACCCACTAGAGGGAGAAAAATGAGGCAGTCGGCTTCCATAAGGACTTGATGTCTTGGAAACTCTACAGGGCAGTTCTATTTTGTCCTATAGGGTTGCAGAGTCTCAGTTTGCCAGCAGTGGGTTTGGGACTAGACATGTTCCTACCTCTAGAGGGCACTGTGGTTTAAGAGCTGTCACAGTGGTCAACTTGCACTCAGTAATAATCTGGCAACTTGCTTATCCTTGTTTCTTGTAACACTTGAAAATTCAAATAGAAAATTAATTTGTAACTGTGATAGTAAGGAAGTCAAACTCATCTATCTCTAAATACTACAGTCAAAGTTCCCTTTTTAAAAATAATTCTAGGTATTACTTTTCTCCCAAAATCCCCACAGCAGGGTGATGCCTTAATATTCCATCAATCTTACTGCTGCCCCTTCCAGTCAGACTGTGTGCCAATTACATGAGATAAGACCCTGTTCACTGCCCAGAAGGATAGACACACAGAACAAAACAAGAATTAAGGTCCTTATTTACCCCAAATAATGACAATATCATAAATTCATCACAAAATATTGTCCTAAAAAATGCAGCCAAGTCGATAGAGTAACAAATATTTAATTTGTATATACTTAAAAGTCTCTATAAAAGGAAACTAAAATATTCCTAGCCAAAGCCACTGCCGTCCAGAGAACTGCCCACAGGGTTTCCATTGCCGGGAATCTTTATGTAAGCAGGCTACCACATTTCTCTACTGTACAACAGCTGGTACGTTCCAACTACTGAGCTTTTCACATTACCAGCTCCACTTAACCACCAAAGCACCAAGCTATATTGGAATTGGGTACTACTATGACATTATCAATCAAATTGCATTATGTCACAAAATTACAATTAATCATTGATAGCCTATTAAAAGCACAGGGTTTGGAGCTCTGGTGGCCTAGTGGAGGGAAGCTGCACTGCAATCCCAGAAGCACAAGGTTCGAGTCTACCAGATGCTCCTCTGGAGTAGGAGGGGCAATTTCCTCCTGGACAAGTCAGATCCTATTTGATGGTAAAACCACACAAAATAATAAAAATAACAAATTTTAAAAAAGAAAGTAAAAAAGTTTTTTTAAAAAAGCACAGGGTTAGGCGAGCTCTGGTGGCCTAGTGGCAAGAAGCTGCACTGCAATCTCACAGGTACACAGTTCGAATCCACCAGATGCTCTGCTGGAGAAGGAGGGGTGATCTCCTCCTGTACCAGTCAGATCTGATTTGACGGTACACACAAAAAATAATGAAATAAAATTTAAAAGAATTTATAAAAAAAAAAAAAAGCACAGGGTTAGATGTTAGAATCAACCCGATGGCTGTGGCCTTGGTTTATGCCAGGTAGACTATGAGGACAGTGTAGGACAGGGGAAGGTTCAGATCTGCGGTTCATAAGGGTGCTATCTATGAGTTGTAATCAAACAGCACCTAACTAAAACAACAAGTAGTCTACATATAGGTTCTCCAACATTAAGTTCTTCAAAGTAATGTCTGAGAACTAGCTACAATAAAATCTCCCGTGTGAAATCTTCCTGAGCCCCATCGCAGACTCTCTAAATAAAATCCCCTGAAAATGAAGGCTATCCCATGATGAGGCCCCCAGGGATAGTGCTACATTTTCAATGAACTATTCAGGAGAGTCTTGAGAAGCAAACTGGAAAAGTACGTGTCTAAATGTCATCGCCATCCTTCAAAGGAAATGTTACTACTCTGTGATACTAGCTAACTCAACCACCAATACCCCGGGCAGGCTGTGGGAGAGCAAAAATTCATATCCAGCACCCCCAGTCAGTCTTAAAGGCTTTGCACACATGCATTAATCCCAGTGTGCTTTCCACAGCCCTGCAGGGATACATGAGATTCCTGGCACCTTCCACTGCTCTGAAGAGAGAGACAGACTGAGCAGGGAGAGTACGGCAGCTCACCTGGTCATGGTCCAGCATAGTCAGGCCTTTCACCCCTGCCAGGATGAGGTTCTTAGCAATTTCAGCCCCTAGTCCTTTCATGCCGACAAGGAGCACCCGGGAAGCCCGCAATCTGTAAGAGAGACATTGTTTACCTCAAGACAAATAATCAAAGAACAAAAACCAAGCAAGCTAACAGGAAAATAGTTCTGACTTTCACTAAAGGCATCACAGCCTCTATGAACCTATGAAAAAGGTCACTTCAACCCTTCATGCACAATCCATTCAACAAGTATTCACTGTGCACTGTGTCAGGTGTCCTTCTAACTATGGAAATAAAATGTCAACTCCTTCTAAGTATGGAAATAAAATGTCAACTAGCCAGACTGTCCCTGACCTCCCAAGAGTTAACAAAAAGAAAGGGAGTCAGATAAACAAATGAAAAGATATGCAATTTGTTAAGAGGCACCAAAAAACCAAGCAGAGTAGGACTGAGGATGAGTGAAGAAGCTATTTTTGACAGAGTAATCTTGAGGGCCTTTCGGGAGGATGTGAGATCTGAGCAAGAATGTAATGAAGTAGGGACATAGGGATATTTTGGGAGAAGCCAGGTAGAGAACACAGCAAGTGCAAAATCCCAGAAGAGGGAGAATGACTAGTATGTTCTAAAGAACAGTAAACAAAGAATGACAGGAATCAAATCCACAGGCAGGAAATAGTGACCTTTCTTACAGAGGCCACTGTAAAGGGCCTTGGAGAGTGGGAGGAGCAGCAAGCATCAGATGAAGGTGATAAAGGAGAAGCACAATAGCAGAGCAGGTGGAGTGGGAAACTCTGGTCTTTAACACACAGCAGTTTTAAAGAGGCTGCATACAGGAAATGCTTGAGGCTACAAAAGGAGAGACAGGGGTTGGGCTCTTCCCAATGTCTGAACTTAACTCTGAGGTCAAAGACACAGTATAGTTTCACATTATCTCATCAAAAATTCCATGAAGTCTCAGAATTTTTCAGAGTTTAAAAATGTGACATTTTATACTGCACTGAAACAGAGGAGGGAGAGAACCGTTTAAAAGAGAGATATAACTGGGTATTTCTGACATCACAGGAGTCTAGAGCGAGGGCTACATGGTGGAGGGGACCTGGGGGAGGGTTTGTAAAACAATCAAAGAATCTTTTCTTTTACTTTTCCATAATTTTTGGACTCATGTACTTATAACTTGTTAGTCAAATTTGTGTCTTCTAGGTTGCAACACCCCCATGATACATCTTCAAGGATATGAACATGTATGGCCAAGCACAATCAATAAGAGTGCATCTGAATTCCAAAATCAATCTCCATAATAGTCTATGTGTTTCCTACTGCCAAAGGGGCCCTTTAGAGTAGTGAGAGAAGATCTTCACCCTGAAACCCACAGCGTCCCTTTTCAGCAGGAAGTAGCTAAGAGAATACGCCATCCCCTTTTCCTTATGACTCAGGGTGAAGTCTCTCTCAGGGAGGAGTGATAGGGAATGGCAAAGGATACACTGACAAAGAAGATTAATCAGAACTGGCTTTGACAAGCACTGTGGCATTTGGACAAGAACAAACTGGGAGGAGGGTAGAGAGAATAGTGCAACAATGAATGAGTGGAAGCCCAAAATCTCTGTAAATGTTTATGAAAATTAATAAAATATAATTATAGAAAAAAAAATGTGACATTTACAACTTATATGAAGAAGTCAAAGGGTTCCTGAACTGCACTGAAAGCCACTTGCTGCAGGGAAGGCAATTGTAAATAATGAATGATTATTTTTTAAAGTGAACTGAAAAAAAAAATTTTTTTTTAAAAAAAGTGAACTGGGAGGGGAGCTCTGGTGGCCTAGTGTCAAGACGCTGTACTGCAATCCCAGAGATGTGAGGTTCGAATCCACCAGATGCTCTGCCGGAAAAGGAGGGGCAATCTCCTCCTGTACCTGTCGGATCTGATTTGACAGTACAGACACACACACAAATAATAAAATAAAATAAAAAAGTGAACTGGGGGTACAGAGGAAAATGTTCAACAATCAATAAATGAATGAAAATACAACTTTTCTGTAAATTTTCATTAAAATCACAAAAAAGAAATCCACTTAATATTTCTACAGCAAGTATATTATTCATACTCAAAATTGTTCATAATATATTTATATTCATAAATGGTTCAAGTTCTGTTGCCCAGTGATTTTACTACCTGATGATCATCTCCAGCTATCCAAACAGTTTTAACAATGGGAACTTAATTTCCTACTACACTTAATCTTAGCCAAAAGGCTGAGTAGCAATTAAAAAATGTCGTAAGTACTACTATCAAAAACTGAAACAGCAGGAGTAAGGGAAGATACTGACAGTATTTCTATGAAAGCCACAGGTCTCACTCCATTTTGTAAGAGCAGTCAGCGCTCGGAAGGTCACTACTGCAAATCCACCCTGGTGGGGTTTGGAACACACACTTGGCAATATGCTCCCAAGATGTCACAGTGTATGAAATCCTATGAGGCAGTCACAGGGGTCCCCAAAGAGCATCACAGAAAACACCACATGGTGGGAAACCATTATAAGAGTAGGAGGCAATTGCCAAGAGGGCAACACCACACAATGGAAGTAAGTAACAGATGCTAGCGATGAGCAGGTCTCCTGGCACAGACTGAAGTCCAGCACCATCCCGGTGGGTGGAAGCTATCCAACTTCCCAGGACGTCCCATGCCTAGACAACAGCACTTACATTTAATAAGCTACATTTCGATGACAGTGTAGTTATCAGGAAGGTTTGCCACCAGAAAGGCTGTATCCTCCCAGTGGCTGCTGTCACTGTTAAGTCTAATAAAAGCCTTCCCCTCACATGGGCCCAGACACTGTCAGACGCGGGATTTGGAATTCCAGGTTGCCAAGGCCAGGTTCAATTTGCATGACTGATTCTTTTCGTGTTTGGCAGCTCACTGACAAACATAGCACGGTCCAGCTCCTCTCTAGGAATCTGTCTTCAAATATCCATCACTATCACTAAACCTCAAACACACTACCTTGTTCTCAAATCTTGTTCTAGAAAGCAGTTTCTGCTGGCACAGTGAATGAAGTATTGTGTTGACAGTCAAAAGGTTGGTGGTTCGAATCCATCAGTTCTCTGAAGTAGACAGAGGAGGCAAATATGTCCTTTAGTTTTTCACTTTCTTTTTTTTTAATTATTATTATTATTTTTGTGTGTGAGTGTATCGTCAAATCAGATCTGACTGGTACAGGAGGAGATTGTCCCTCCTTCCCCAGCAGAGCATCTGGTGGATCTGAACCATGCACCTCTGGGATTGTAGTTGCAGCTCCTTGCCACTAGGCCACCAGAGCTCCCCCCAGTTTTTCACTTTCACGTGTATCACATGTGCCCTCTGGCTCTCAGAACCTAGTCACATCACATTTGAAAATCCAATTCAAATTTCCTTGAAAAGTCCTTTCTGTGTCACAGCAGACACAAGTATATACCCACCTCTGAGGTCTTCCAGAAACTGCTGCAGACACACCTCTAGCGATAAATCACAAAGCCATGTGGCCCCTCCTTGAGCCCTATATTCCTGCCTGGCTCCACAGACCCAGCTAGAATATTTTTATTCAGGAGGTATCAATATTAAATACTGTATTTGTCTTTTTAATCCTTAATCACACAAGAGTCCTGAGACCTAAGCTAGATTTCTACGGCCCCCCAAAAGGCACCTGGCATATGTTGTTCTTGACTGTTTACCTCATTTTACCTCACAGCGCTCCCATGTGACAAGAGAACTGTCCCAGAGGGTTTCCTAAGCTGTCATCTTTATGGGAACATACTGTAACCCCATCACCAGGGCTCCTGCCCTATTACATCTTTTTTATAAAACTCTCAAACTTACTGCCGTGAAGCTGGTTCCAACAGACTCTCCATCAGATTCCTGAGGCTGCTTTTTTTTTTAAATATTTTTTTTAATTTTATTATTTTTGTGTGCGTGTACCGTCAAATCAGATCTGACTGGTACAGGAGGAGATTGCCCCTCCTTCCCCGGCAGAGCATCTGGTGGATTCGAACCATGCACCTCTGGGATTGTAGTTGCAGCTTCTTGCCACTAGGCCACAAGAGGTCCCCTGAGGCTGCATTTTGCAATGAGAATGGAAAGGTCCTCTTTCTCCCCCAGAGCTGCTGGTGGATTCAAATCGCCAGAGGTGCAGTCTTTGGGTTGGCAGGACAACATTATGCCACCAGAGTGCTCCTTTATCACATATCTATGATATGATATTGCCAGTGAATCGGAATGAACTTGCAGCTGAGTCTCCACTGAGTTTCTGATGTGGTAAACTGCATGGGAGAGGAACGCTCCCCTTTCCCCTTTCTCCACTAGGAGCCAGTAGTGGATCTGAACGGCTAGAGCAACACTTAACTGCTGATTTGCCTTCTCCTTCCCGGGAAGGAGGAGCCCTGGTGGAGCAATGGCTAAGCACTCAGCTGCCAAATGAAAGGTGGCTGATATGAACACACCACCAGCTGCTCCAAAGGAGAAAAGACTTACAGCTAGGTCACTGCAGCCCTGGAAACATCAAGAGGCAGTTCCACTTTGTCCCATGGGGCTGCTGAGAGTCAGAATCCATTTGACAGAAATAGGCTTGGTTTTGGGTGTTCTTAAAAAAGGAGTCCCTGTGTAGCATCTAAAAGGCAGGCAACTGACCTCCGAAAAATCAGAGTCAGAGAGCCATCTGCAGCACCCTTCTCTGACACACATGGGGTCACTATGAGTTGCCAGTCAACTTGTAGGCAAATGGGTTGGTTACTTTGTTTCAGAAAGAAACCAGAGCCTCTATTATCACAATCTGAAATCAAAATATACAGTGAAAGTTAAGTCAAAGGCAATGAATTCAAATCATCTCTAAAAAGTCTTGAGACTATCAGGTTCACATTAAAAGCACATGACTGATAATCTACTACAGAAGAGTCACACAAAATTCCAAGGTAAGACCATTTCAAATAGAGGAAGTACAAAGTCTGCAAGGCCAATAAGGAATTTTAGAATATTCCAGGGCACAAAACCTCCAAATGGGAATAAAGAAATAAGCCAGAGATGAAGGCCAGATGAGGCCAGAAAAAACAGCCCTCCCAAAAAAAAACCTCCCAACTAAACCAACTGCCTTCATGTTATTGTTATGTGCCATCGAGACTAATATGATTCATTGCAAACCTATGAACAATAGACCTGAACCTGTCCTATCCTGTGCCATCCTGACCATTTCTTATACACTTCAATTCATTGCTGCAGTCAACATGTCAAGCGGTCTTGTCGGGGACAGGGGGTGTCCTCTTTCACTGACTCCCTCTACTTTTCTAAGCATGAGAGCAAAAAAGAGCATCTCTTAGCAACATGTTCAAAGTAAAAGAGGAAAGCTCTGGTGGCCTAGTGGCTAGAAGCTGCACTGCAATCCCAGAGGTGCACAGTTCGAATCCACCAGATGCTCTGCTGGAGAAGGAGGGACAATCTCCTCCTGTACCAGTCAGATCTGATTTGCTATGACACACACAAAAAATAATAAAATCTTAAAAAAAAAACACCCAAAACCCAAAGTAGAAGAGACAAAGCTTTGTCATCCTTGCCTCCTAAAAGCATTCTGCATGTACCTTTTCCTAGACACACCTATTTGTTCTTTTGGCAGTCCGTGGATATTCAGTACTCTTCAATTATTACAACTCAAAGGCATCATCAATTCTTCTATCATCCTTATTCATTGTGCAGCTCTCAGATACATAGCAAATGACTGGGAAGACCTCAATCAGGTGCACTTTAGTTTTCCAACTGACATCGATGTTCTTCAGTATTTTGGAGAGGTCTCTGACAGTAGTAGCCTTGCCCAAAGCAATAAGTCTCCTGGTACCAAAGGTGTTGACTGTGGATCCAAGTAAGATGAAATCATGGACGATTTCAATCTTTTTTCTATCTATCTTGATGCTGCTTACTGATCTAGTGGTAAAGATTTGTCTCTTTCGATGTCAAGATACAATCCATATTGAAGGTTGTAGTCCTTGATATTCTGCAGCTAGTGTTTCAACAAGCAAGGTTGTGTCATCTGCATAATACAGGTTGTTGAAGAGTCTTCCTCTGATCCTGATACCACATTCCTCAGCTTCTCAAATAACCTGTTCAGCATACAAAGTGAACAGGTGTGGAGAAAGGATATAACCCTGACATACACCTTTCCTGATTTTAAAACAGGAAGTGCTTCCTTGCTCCATTCAGACAACAGCTGTGTACATATTTTCTATGAGCACAATTAAGTGTTCTGAATTCTCATTCTTTCCAATGTTAGCAACGCAGTCACATGCTTTTGCACTGTCAGTAAAACACAGGTAACTACTTTTCTGGTATTTTCTGCTTTCAGCCAGGATTCCATCTGACATCAGCAATATCCCTGGGGCCACGGTCTCTTCTAAATCAAACTTGAAATTCAAGCACGTCTGTCAATGTACTGTTGTAGTCATTATTTAATGATCTTCAGCAATATTTTGATTGTGATATTAATGGTATTGTTTGATAATTTCCACATTCTGTTGGATTGCCCTTTTTTGGGGGTGGGAATAAGTATGGAGGTCTTCCAGTCAGTTGACAAGGCAGCTGTACTCCAAATTTCCTGTAACTGTTATCTGAAACATGTCAACTGATATCTTTCATCAATTCCTGAGGCCTTATTTTTGTCAGTGCCTTCAGCTCAGCTTGAACGACTTCCTTCATTACCAATGGCTCTTATGAAATCTTTCAATATTAACCAATTTTTTAGTAGAGTGATTCTATATATTCTGTCCATCTTTTTTTTTCTTTCATCTTCTTTTGATGCTTCCTGAATCATTAATGACTTTGCCCATAGCATCTCTCAGTATTGAGACGCAAGGTTTTTCAAGTCCTTCAACTTAAGAAATGTCAAGTTGAGTGCTTCCCATTTTATTCTCTTCAAGTTATAATACTTAGCTTTATCCACTCAAGCTACCTTTTGGAATCTTCTGTTCAGCTCTTTTACTTTGACATTTCATCCTTTTGTTTTGGCTTTTTAAAAAATTAAAAAAAAAAAAGCTTACAGCACTCGGTATTCCCAGGCGGTCTCCTATCTAAGTACTAACCAGGCCCGACCCTGCTTAACTTCAGAGATCATTGTTTTAGCTTCTTGAAAGACATTCTATTGCAATTTTCAAAGTCTCTTCTAATGATTCTTTTTAAACCAACTCATAGCTGACCTTCCAGAGGTAGTAAACTGCACAGAAGACTTGCCCATCCTTCTCCTGTGGAGCAGCTGGTGGATTTGATCCATAGGTCTTTGGGAATGCAGTGCAGTTTTTTTACCACTAGGCTACCAGAGCGCCTTTTTGATAGCAGTACTAAGTTGCTCTAACCTACCACTGGAGTTAGTGCTGCAGGAGATTTCCTGGACTCCAGAGATTTCCTAGAACTTTGGGGAACCCACACAAACCACTGGCCTTAGATGTCCTTTTGAATCTTGAAATGTGAAAAAAACTGGCTCCTCAAAGCCACTTTTAAGTTAAACAAGATCTAGGTATATTATTAAGACTATTACTTTGGGGAAACAGCTGTCAAAGGTCAGAATGGGGATGTGTTTAGTGTAAACTGGTAATTATTTTAGTTGTTTGGAAGAACATGCTGTATGAAAATTCTTCTAGACTACATGCTGGTTCACCTACTCCATTCTCACCTTTCGATCAAATTTTATACAAATTTTGGAATTTCTCATCTGCAGAACATTTCTGATACTCTAATAGAAATGTTACTTTGATGTGCAAATCATGTATTGCATAAACGTCAACCCATTTTTCTATTACTGGCTCACTATGATTTTTGTTTTAACTCCACCCTTATTACGAGCTCTTGACTCCAAAGAGAACGTGCTGTACACTAAACAGTACTTTAGAGCTAGAGTTCTATTTCAGCTTTTGCTGCCTTGCAAATCTAGTAACAGATGATCCTCACCACAAATTGAGCAAGCAGGATTATTGCCAACTCATTTACAAATGAGGAACCCGAGACACAAAGGTTAAGTGGCTTGCCGCACACTGCTGGTCCAGCTTCAAGGCCCACACAAGTAATCAAGATGTAGTACATTTATGTACAGCCAAGCACAATCAATAAGAGTGCATCTGAATTCCAAAATCAATCTCCATAATAGTCTATGTGTTTCCTACTGCCAAAGGGGCCCTTTAGAGTAGTGAGAGAAGATCTTCACCCTGAAACCCACAGCGTCCCTTTTCAGCAGGAAGTAGCTAAGAGAATACGCCGGCCGTCCCCTTTTCCTTATGACTCAGGGTGAAGTCTCTCTCAGGGAGGAGTGATAAGGAATGGCAAAGGACACACTGACAAAGAAGATTGATCAGAACTGGCTTTGACAAGCACTGTGGCATTTGGACAAGAACAAACTGGGAGGAGGGTAGAGAGAATAATGCAACAATGAATGAGTGGAAGCCCAAAATCTCTGTAAATGTTTATGAAAATCAATAAAATATAATTATAGAAAAAAAATTTAAATCAAATGAGAAAGAAAGAAAAAAAAAAGATGTAGTACATTTAATGAAGAACAGGTTTTACCTACTATATGAAAGCAGTGTATTCCTATGAAACCTTTCATGGGCAGAAGAGCCATGAAATGAAGAGGCAACTACCATTAATTTGTATAGGGAAACCTTTGAGTATCCCCAGACACAGACACACACACAAATAGTCTAGTACATCATATGAAATATATAAAAACCTGAAATAACACTAACATAGGGTGCAGTTCAGTGCTATGGTGACCCACAAAAAGATCTACATCCTACTTAGGTTGAGTAAGCAAGTGGGACCTTAAAAGCCTACAAATGGCCATTGAAAAAAGCAACATTTGGGGAGGGTTTGTAAAATAATGAAAGAATCTTTTCTTTTACTTTTCCAAGAGGGTAATGTCTGGTGGGGGGGAGCCTTGAGAGGGGACAAATCTACAATGAATGAATGGAAATCCAAAGCCTCTGTAAATTTTCGCTGAAATTAATAACAAATTTAAATGAAAAAAAAAGAATTAAGTTTGAGTAAGGATGGCAATGGAACCACCTTACCTCTGTAACTTGATTTGCGCCACTATTAGAACCTCTACTCAGAATATTATTGCTTTTCAACTTTTGACTCATGCACTTTTAAATTGTTAGTTAAATTTGTATCTTCTAGGCTGCAACACTTCCATGATACATCTTCAAGGATATGAACATGTACGGCTAAGCACAACTGATAACAGTGCATCTAAATTCCAAAATCAATCTCCATAATAGTCTATGTGTTTCCTACTGCCAAGGGGGCCCTTTAGAGTAGTGAGAGAAGACATTCACCCTGAAACCCACAGCGTCCCTTTTCAGCAGGAAGTAGCTAAGAGAATACGCCATCCCCTTTTCCTTATGAATCAGGGAGAAGTCTCCCTCAGGGAGGAGTGATAGGGAATGGCAAGGGACACACTGACAAAGGAGATTAATCAGAACTGGCTTTGACAAGCACTGTGGCAATTGGACAATTAAAACAGACATGGGGGGGGAAGAACAACGAACTGGGGATGAGGGTGGAGAAAACAGTGCAACAATGAATGAATGAAAACCCAAAATCTCTGTAAATGTTCATTAAAATGAATAAAATAATAATAAAAAAAGAAAAAGCAACATTTGCTATCTAGACAGGATCAAGAAATCAAAGGTAAATGAAAGCAATTAGTCTATAATACTAATGGATCTCAAACCTCACAGGACCCCAAGACGAGAAGAATTAAATGTCCAGCTACCACTGCTGCCCACTCTGAAAGGGATCAAAATAGAGGGTGCTGGAAAGAGTGAGAAATAAATGTAAAGGCAAACTAAAAATTACAAAAAGGGCCAGGCATAGGGAGCTCTGGTGGCCTAGTGGCAAGAAGCTGCACTGCAATGCCAAAGTCACACGGCTGAAATCCACCAGATGCTCTGCTGGAGAAAGAGGGGCAATCTCCTGCTGTACCAGTCAGACCAGATTTTAAGTGCCGTCAAGTCACAGAAATCTGGATACTATGTGAACAAGTTCCCCAACAAACTTTCACAGGATGGCTTTATCCATTAATCTGTCAAATTTAGGTGTGTCTGATTCAGGCCTTGGTCTTTTCAATCATTTGCTATGCTGCTGAGAGCTAGACAGTGAATAAGGATGACAGAAAAACTGATACCTTTTGAACGATTATGTTGAAGAAAAGTGCTGTATAACTCACGGACTACCGAGAGAACAAACATATTCTTGGAGGAAGTACAGTCAGATTGTTCCTTGGATGCAAACAGGCAAAGCTTTGTCTCCCATACTTTGTTCATGTTCTTAGGAGAGGCAGTTAGTTCCTTGGAGAAGGACATTATGCTTGGAAAGGTAGAGAGATGGCAAAAGAGAAGACCACCCTCAACCAGGTAGACTGACACAGTGACTGCAGCAATGGGCTCAGCTGTGTCTGAAATTGTGAGGATGGCCCAGGATAGGACAGGGTTCAGATCTGTCGTTCATAGCATTACAATGCACCATACTCGATTTGACAGCACCTAACAACAACAATCTATCAAAATCAATTACTTCATCAGGAGCACCATCAAACTGCTTCATCAAACAAGCAATTTTATAAAACTAGGTTTGGGGTCAAACCTGCAGCCTAGTGGTAAGAAGCTGTGTTGCAATCCCAAAGGCACATGGTTTGAATCCATCAGCTGCTCAGTGGAAAAGGATGGGCAATCTGGTCTTGTGCGATTTAATGCCTCTGAAAACCCACTGAAGGGTCAGCTATGGGTTGATTCTGACTCAATGGTACACAACAACAATGATTAATTTTACCATTTTTAGAAGAGCATTTCCCCAATGAATGTAGATAAACAATAATATCTGCGATGAAAAAGTGGTACTTGAGCTATAGAAACGAGATTAAGTCCTAGAAACTACTGTTCCTTGATAATCTTCAAATATTAAACCAAAATCATCCCAGGAATCCCTCTTCAAAATCTTCATAATGGTTACCCATCCTGGACAGTGTTTGGTGGCGCTCTCAGATTGATTCAGGTTTGGAAACAGAAGCAGGAGTGGCATTCTCTTCCTAAACCACATGCCTCTGGAAATTCTATGAACGTAAATTGTTATAGAATAGGGTTCAGGTCTTTTGTTCATAGGACAGCTATGAGTCATACTTAACAACAACAACATATTTCCCTTTAGGATGGAGTTGTCAGAATGGAACTTATCTTAAACGGAAAAATAAACACTTACTTATAAAACATGTATCTTCACAAGAGAGGAAGACCCTGGATGAGCTGGATTGATTCAGTGACTGGAATAATGAGGATAGGAGTGTCAGAGACAATCAAGTTGGCACAAGATAGAGCAGGTTTCAGGGCTATTGTACATAGGGTCACTATGAGTGGCAATCAACTCGACGGCACATTAACAACAACGGCACATTAACAACAACAACATCTTCAAATAGGGATCTGTGGTAGTCTAGTG
>NW_006399986.1:903467-918982 GCF_000299155.1 Elephantulus edwardii | reverse complement strand
GAGAGAGAGAGAGAGAGAAAGGCCTTCTCCTCCCTTGTTATTTAAGACTCTCAGAAAAATCTGAAAGGTCAGCTATGTAGTCAGTTTTGACCCCTAGGCACACAACAACAGATCCTCAAATACAAATATATACTTTTTTGAAAATTTTCCATCAGAATGTAAACTCAACAATGAAAAAATTTTTACTTTTCAAAGAGAAGAACGAACTGGGGGCGGGGGGGAGGGGTGTGCAGGGAGAAAAGTGTAACAATGAATTAATGGAAATCCAAAGTCTCTGCAAATTTTTATTAAAATTAAAAAAAGAATGTAAACTCTATGCGAGGGAAAAAAAACCCAATAACCAAAAACCCAAAACAAAACAATAATAAACCAGTTGCAGTCACTGATAGCTCAATAAATGATCCGATTGCTCCTGCATCCCTCTCTCTCCTAGAGAGGCACCTCAATATCCAGGACAATGTCGCCATTTAGCACCTGGCACAGACCCCATACCAGACGCAAGGCATCTCTCCAACCTACAGGTACCACCTGCCCTCCCACCTTCCCTGCCTCCCTAGAGGCTCTCACTCTCTCTGGGGGTGACCTGGCCCCTAACGTCTCAAAATCTTTCAACTGCCCGCCTGTAAGGAGGTCACCTCGTGGACTGTTTTTTGGGGGGTCACCTGTCACCCCCACATCCAGGGCTCCACAGGTTCCCGCAGCCCGTGGATGAATGAAGCACAGCAGGAACGACGGACTCGCCACCTCCCTCACCTCCCTCGTCTATTTCAGGACCTTAAGTGCCGCCTGTCCTGCGTCTGACACCTGAATGGAAACACAAACACCCTGCCCCCCGAGTCCGCGGATCTCCCCTGGCCATTCCCCGCGCGCAGAAAGGCTCCAGCCGCTGCAAACCGACCTCCCGCCACCTGGGGACTGTTGCTGCTCATGCGCTCCCGAGAGGTCCCTTTAGGACCGCGCTGGTCCCTCTCCAGGGCGCTCCCAACCCCGGCCACCTTAATTCCCGCCTCCTCGCTCCAAATTAGAACCTCCCATCCCCTCCGGGCCGCTGAGGCTCCACATTTAAGAACGCCTCCTCCCCTTCTCCATCCCGCCCTTTCAGTCCCTCCGGCCGCGCGGGCCCTGACCGTTTCTGGGCCTCCAGCCCCCAGAGGCGGATCTGCCGGTCATACTGCGCCGCCTCCTCCTCGCTAATGCCGCCGCCAGCCTCCTCTTTCTCCACCATAGTGCCGGCGCTAGCTGCCGCAGCTCGGGTTCCGCTCAAGCCTAACGCCCGCCGGGCCCGCGCGCCACCAACGGCCCGCCGGCTCCGCGCTCTGGACGCGTCTGCGCCTGCGCCGCGGGGACCGCGCCTGCGCAGTAGCACCGGCGCCGGCCAAGCCGGGACCACGTGGACGTCGGACGTCGCCGGCTGCAGGGAGGGTGGGCTGGAGGCAGCTGCCAGTCACGTGACAGGGCTCCAGCGAGTGGAGCCAAAAAAATGGTGCCTTTTGTGAAGCTGAAGGAGGTGCCCAGTGTGGTCGTTCAAGCAGTCATTCAATTCAGCAACTATTTATGCACCATCTATTGGAATGCCCTTAGAGGGATCTTGTGAAGTAATCAATTAGCATACCCAATCAATCATAGCAACCCCATCCTGCTCCATCCTCAAGAGCAAGTTCAAAGCCCATTGTTGCAATCACGATGTCTATCCATTTCATTGAGGTTCTTAATCTTTTTTGCTGACCTCTTTTCCCAGCTTAATGTCCTTTACTAAAGACTGACCATTCATAACAACATGCCCCGAGAATGTAAGACGAAGAAGTTTCACCATGCTTGCTTCCCGTGAACACCATGGCAAATGGAATACACAAAGCCTCACGGAACTCACAGTCTAACTGAAAGCAGGCTGAAAGAAAAATAAATACAACTAGGACAAACAAACTAAAAAAAAACCAAAAAACAAAAAAACAATTCATTGACTTCCAGTGAATTCATACAACAACATTTATTTCAGAATAAACCTGCACTCCAGAAGGTATTCAATTATTGTAATCGTACCAAATCAAATAGTCAGACTTTTTTCCCTGGCACCACTGAAACTATTAACCTTTGTTGTTGTTGTTGTTGTTTGTTGTTATGTGCCGTCGAGTCGTTTGCGACTCATAGCCACCCTATGTACAACAGCCCTAAACCCTGCTCTATCCTGTGCCAATCATTGCGTCTGACACACCCATCCCGATTACCCCAGTCACTGAATTAATCCACCTCATAGAGGGTCTTCCCCTCCTGCGCTGTCCCTCTACTCTACCAAGCATGATGTCCCTCTACAAAGACCTGTCTCTCCTTGCAACATGACCAAAGTACATCAGACGAAGCCCCAGAATCTTTGCCTCCAAGGAGTAGCCTGGTTTAACCCTTTCTAGGATGAATCTGTTTGTTTTCTTGGCAGTCCATGGTACATTCAATACTCTTCTCCAGCACCACAGCTCAAAGGCATCAATTCTCCTTCTATCCTCCCTAGTCATTGTCCAACTGTCTGATGCATAACAAGTGATTGCAAAGACCATGGCCTGTATCAGGCGCACCTTAGTCTCCAAAGAGACACCGTTGCTCTTCAGTACTTCAGAGAGGTCCCTAACAGCAGACTTTCCCATCGCAATACATTTTTTTATTTCCTGGCTGCTGGTGTCAAGAGTGTTGATGATTAACCTTTAGATTATTTAAAAAAAAAAACAACTCCAAGTTCATTACTAAGAGGTCATACCGGCTCATAGCTGACTCTCCAGTGGGTTTTCGAGAGGTTGTAAATCGCATGGATGGTGATTGTCCATATTTTTCTGGCAAAGAGATATTACTTTTGAGTTGGTAGCACAATTCACTACAGACTAGACCACCAGAGTTCTCTTTAGATTGTTGTTGTCAGGAGACTAGAGCAATGGCTGCATAGTGGAGGGGACCTGAGGGAGGGTTTGTAAAACAATGAAAGAATCTTTTCTTTTACTTTTCCATAATTTTTGGACTCATGTACTTATAACTTGTTAGTCAAATTTGTGTCTTCTAGGTTGCAACACCCCCATGATACATCTTCAAGGATATGTACATGTACAGCCAAGCACAATCAATAAGAGTGCATCTGAATTCCAAAATCAATCTCCATAATAGTCTATGTGTTTCCTACTGCCAAAGGGGCCCTTTAGAGTAGTGAGAGAAGATCTTCACCCTGAAACCCACAGCGTCCCTTTTCAGCAGGAAGTAGCTAAGAGAATACGCCGTCCCCTTTTCCTTATGACTCAGGGTGAAGTCTCTCTCAGGGAGGAGTGATAGGGAATGGCAAAGGATACACTGACAAAGAAGATTAATCAGAACTGGCTTTGACAAGCACTGTGGCATTTGGACAAGAACAAACTGGGAGGAGGGTAGAGAGAATTGTGCAACAATGAATGAGTGGAAGCCCAAAATCTCTGTAAATGTTTATGAAAATTAATAAAATATAACTATAGAAAAAAAAAAGATTGTTGTTGTGTAGCAATGCATTGGAACCGACTCATAGCTGACCCTCCAGCAGGTTTCAGAGGCAGTAAATTGCTGGAGAAGAGATTGCTCATCTTTCTCCCTTGGAGTAGCTGGTGGATTCAAATTGTGTATGATTGGGTTCTCAAGGCAACACTTACCATTAGGCCACTAGAGGATTATTGTTGTTGTTACGTACCTTCAAATCTGAACCAATCCATAGCTGATTCTCCAGTAGATTGTCAAAGGCAGTAAACTGCATAGAAGAAAATTGTCCATCTTTCTTCCTCAGAGGAGCTGGTGGATTCAAACCACCTGCCTTTGCATTGGCAGTAAAACTCCTTACCACTAGGCCACCAGAAGATTGTTAGGTTGTTGTTGTTATGTGCCGTCGAGTCGTTTGCGACTCATAGCCACCCTATATACAACAGCCCTAAACTCCGCTCTGTCCTGTGCCAATCACACTGTCTCCAACACTCCCATCCCAATTTTTCCCAGACACTGAATCAATCCACCTCATAGAGGGCCTTCCTCTCCTGTGCTGTCCCTCCACCCTCCCAAGCATGATGTCCCTCTCCAAGGGATTGTTAGGTAAGGACAAATTATTTCTGCTATCCTAATTAAAAAAAAAAAAAAAACAAGAAAACCACCCACTATTAGTGTTGAGACAGTTTTGATTCATGGTGACCTAAGTGTGTTAGAGTAGAATTGCTCAATAAGACTTTTATAGCTTTGATCTTCACACACACACGCGCGCGCGCTTACACACACACACACACACAGACGACCTTGGGTGGCATAAGTTCTGTACATTCAGCTGTTTACCTAAAAGATGGTAATTTGAACCCACTCAGCAGCTCTTTGGAGGAAAGGCCTGGCATCTACTTTCATAGAACCAGCTATCACTCACAGGTCTAACCACCCTACTGTTGAGTTACCTCCAGAAATAGCAACCCTGTAAGACAAAATCAAACTGCCCATAGGAATTCTAAGATCTCTTTAAACTATTAAAGAACAAAGATGTTAGTTTAAAGACTAAGATGTACTTGATTCAAGCCATGGTCTTTTCAATCACTTCTTATGCAAATAAAAGTTGGGCAATAAATAAGGAAGATCAAAGAAGAATTGGTGGTTTTAAATTGCACTGACAAAAAAGTGTTGAATATCTCATGGGCTGTCAAAAGAACAAACAAATCTGTCTTGGAAGAAATGCAACCTGGATGCTCATTAGAAGTAAGGGTGGTGAAAAATCTGTGGATTTGGACCACTCACCTTTTGTCTAACATGTTACACATACACCATTAAGGTATTATGAATGGGCAAATGTGGTTGTTCTTAGGTACCAACAAGTCCAATATGACTCTTGTTATTAGGTGCCATCAAGTCAAGCACAACTGATAGGAACCCTATGAACAAAAGATCTAATAAATAGATAGATGATAGATAGATAGATAGATAGATAGATAGATAGATAGATAGATAGATAAAAAATTTTAAAAATCTGAACGCTGTTCAGTCCTGCACCATCCTCACACTTCCTGACATCCCAGAGCCTATTGCACCTGTCACCATGTCATCCTCCTGGTTCATCCTCTTCTACCCTCTACCCTTCCCAATATCATGTCCCTCTCCAAGGAATAGCACCTCCAAGCAGCATGTCCAAAGTATCTGAGATGAAGCCTCATCATTCTTGACTCCAAAGAGTGCTCCAAATGCACTGTCTCCAAGACATATCTGTTTGTTCTCTTGGCTGTCCAGGGATGTTCAGTGCTCTTCTCCAACACCACGGCTCGAAAGCGTCAAATAGAGAACATGACAAAAAAAGGATATTGATTATTAAAGAGGTAAGTCAAATCTTTGAGAATTTGAAGGTCTCTTTGAAGAGAATAAGTTTGAGAAACATATGGTTCTTCACAAAAGTTTGCAGAAAATTTGGATTTTCATTCATTCATTGATGCACATTTTCCACCCATACCCTCCCTTCTCCCCTAGTTCACTTTCTTTTAAAAAAAAATGTTCATTCACACCACAACAAGATAAAAGTAAATAATCCAATAGACAAATGGGTACAGGATGTGAACAGACACTTCACTAAAGAAGACATTCAGATGGCTAACAAGTACATGAAGAAATGTTCAAAATCCCTAGCTCTAAGAGAGATGCAAATGAAAACAACTAGGAGTTACCATCTCACCCCAGTCAGAACAGCAAAATTTATCAGAACAGCAAGCAACAAATACTGGTGAGGTTGTGGAGAAACTGGAACCCTTATTCACTGTGGCTGGGAGTGTAAAATGGTGCAACCACTGTAGAAGGCTGTATGGCACTTTCTCAAAAAGTTGCAAATAGAGATACCATTTGACCCAGCAATTCTACTACTGGGAATACACCCCAAAGAGATCATAACTGACATCCAAGCAGATATATGCACTCCCATGTTTATTGCAGCTGTGTTCACAATAGCAAGGAGTTGGAAACAACCTAAGTGCCCATCAACAAATGAATGGATAGAGAAGCTGTGGTAAATTCACACAATGGAATACTATGCTGCATTGAAAAACAAGGAACTCATGCAATATTATTCAAAATGGGTGACCCTGGAGGACATTATGCTGAATGAAGTATCTAAGTCACAAAAGGACAAATACTGCATGGTGCCACTGTTGTAAAACAGGACTAACATAGGGGTTGGGGAGAGACTGAGAAAGATGGAATAAATAATGTATACTGCATTGAAACAGATGAGGGAGAGAACTGTTTAAAAGGGATATATTATTAGGTATTTTTGCCATGACAGGTGTCTAGATCGAAGTCTACATGGTGAAGTGGGCCTTGGGGAGGGCTTGTAAAACAATGAAAGAATTTTTGTTTTACTTTTACAAGAGGGTAGTCTACTAGGGGGATGGGTCTGAAGGGGGGGAAAGTGCAAAAATGAATGAATGGAAATCCAAAGTTTCTGTAAATTTTTACTGAAATTAATAATATTTTTTAAAAAAAGAAGACAGAATGAACAAAAAAAGAGTGAGCATTAATAAATCATATTAGGTTTGCACTTGGCCATTCATACACATTTCCTTTTGCAATGCTAATTACAATTGACTAAGGTAATTAATAGGGAACTCTGGTGGCCCAGTGAAGAGGAGTTGTGTTGGCAACTCCAAGACAGGAATTCACCAGGTGCTCCGAGGGAGGGGGATGGACAATCTCCTTTCATATGATTTATAGCCTCTGAGAAGTAACCAGAGGGTCAGCTGTTAGTCAGTTCCCATTAGATATCACACAGCAACAACAAGGCAATTAATTAAATAAAATAGCTGATCAATCTTTTCTTGTATGTTGCATTTCCCTTCTCCCAGTTTTTTTTTTCTGTGATTTTCATGAAAGTTGAGTTTTAAGGGAGCTCTGGTGGCCTAGTGGCAAGAAGCTGCACTGCAATCCCAGAGGCGGGTGGTTCGAATCCACTAGATGCTCTGCTGGAAAAGGAGGGGCAATCTCTTCCTGTACCAGTCAGATCCGATTTGAGGGTACACACACAAAATAATAAAATTCTAAAAGAAAAGTTGAGTTTTCATTCATTTATTCATTGCTGCACATTTCCCTCACTCCTCCTTCTGGATTCCTTTTATTTATTAATTTCTATTTCCTTCTCCCTTCCTTTCCAATCCTAGTAACTATTCACCCAAAACAAATTTTTAAAACACCAAGAGCATGAGGGAACTGATTCAAATCAGTTCCAAGTGCTGCAATTTGGGCAACACCCCCCCACACACACACATACACATTTCTGAGTGAGGCTAGGCTACATTTTTACATCAATGTCCAGGAAAATTTTGAGAACCTGCTGAGATTAAGCAGCTAACAATTGAGACTGCCATTTAGACATGTCTCCTTGCAAAATAGCTATTTCAGGGCACTGAAGGTGAACCATATAAATTGGGCCTGGAGAATTTTGGAGTGCCAAAAAGTACGGACCCCAAACCCACTGTGCCCAGTTAATTCTAACTTGACAAGGTCTTCAAGACTGCAAATCATCACAGAAGGAGACCGACTGCCCCTCTTTCTCTCAAGAAGCAACAGGTGAAAAAAAAATTTAAAAAATAAAAATTAAAAAAAAAAGAAGCAACAGGTGAATTCAAACTGCAGGCCTTTCAATTTGCAAAAGAAAACAAAACTGTTTTGCCACCAGTGAGCCTTAGAAAGTAAGGAAGTACTAAAACAAAAACAAGAACCAAAGAAAAAACCCAGCCCCACGGTGTTGACAGAGGGACATGGGAACCAACTGAAAAAAGGCTCCAAGTGGCCAAAGCTGGGACAATCGGGGGTGGGGTGGGGGGGGGAGATAAAGTAGTACTTTTTAAAAAAATTCATTTTAATGAAAGTTTACAGAGACTTAGGGTTTCCAGTCATTCATTGTTGTACTTTTCTCCCTGCTCATCCCCTCCCCCCTAATTCACTCTTCTCCTTGAAAAGTAAAAGAAAAACTCTTTCACTGTTATGCAATCCCTCCCCTCAAGTCCACTCCACTGTGCAGCCTTCATCCTGGACTCCTGTCATGAAAATAATACCCAATCATATGTCTCCTTTAAACAGTTCTCTCCCTCATCTGTTTCAATACAGTATAGCCATTCCTCTCCTCCTTCTCTGCTTTCCCTCAACCCCGATGTCAGTCCTGTTTTACAATAGTGACCCTATGCAATATTTGTCCTTTTGTGACTGAGATATTTCACTCAGCATACTGTCCTCCAGGGTCACCCATTTTGAATAATATTTCATGAATTCCTTGTTTTTCAATACTGCATAGTGTTCCCTTGTGTGAATATACCACAACTTCTCTATCCGTTCATTTGTTGATGGGAAAGTAGTACTTTTACTTTTTACTTTAATAGCGAAGAGTCTCTTGTTAGCTATCCCTGAATGACCTCAAAGGTGAGGGAGGGGGGGAGGGGGGAGGGGTTTGTGCGGGGAGAAGGGTGCAACAATGAATGAATGGAATCCCAAAATCTCTGTAGATGTTCATTGAAATGAAAAATAAACAACCTAAATGGAAAAAAAAAAAGACTATGACAAAGATAAAAAAAAATATTTCAGTGTTAGGAACTTACAGTTCAGTTCTAGTCTGTCCTAGAGGGTCGTTATGAATGAAAATAAAGTCTATGGCAGTAAAAAAAAAAGTTGAAGGAGGTAAACGAGGAGCTGAAAAAGGGAGCTCTCAGGGGAGCTCTGGTGGCCTAGTGGCAAGGAGCTGCAACTACAATCCCAGAGGTGCACGGTCGAATCCACCAGATGCTCTGCCGGGGAAGGAGGGACAATCTCCTCCTGTACCAGTCAGATTTGATTTGACGGTACACTCACACACAAAATAATAAAATAATTTTAAAAAAGGTAGCTCTGATCGCTTAATTGTAAGAAGTTGTGCTGCCAACCCAAAGGCATGTGTTTCAAATCTACTGGAGTAAGATGGGCAGTCAGCTCCGGCAGGATTTACAGCCTCTCAAAACCTGCTGGAGAGTCAGCTACAAGTCCGTTCTGACTCAAGGGTACGTAACAATGAAACTGCGCTGCAGTGGTGTCACTAGGAGATGGGGCTGCAGACGGCACCTCCTGAGACTGTCAGAGAGAATGGTACTAAAATGATCAAAAGGTCCCGGGTCTCAAGCATGCCCACCTGGCCTGCTTCTCTCTGTCACTCACTTCTCAGGGTGTGAGTGGAAAGTGGTGAGGGATGGGGATGTGGGAGGAGTATGAGAGGGAGGTCACTGGTGGGAGAGGAGGATCTCCACTTTGGCCAATGGGAGAAAAGAGGTCCTTCCCAGTGCTGGGGGCAGGAGTGCAAATAGGGGAGAAATACAAATAGGTAAGGACCATGCAACTCAGCCCAAAATAGAGGGTTTGGATGTGGGAACACACCCATGTTTATTGCTGTTCACAATAGCAAAAAGATGAAAGCAACCCAAGTGCCCATCAAGAAATGAATGGCTAGAGAAGCTGTGGTATATTCACACAATGATATACTACACAGCACTAAAAAACAAGGAGCTCATGAAATATTATACAAAATGGGTGACTCTGGAGGACATTATGCTGAGTGAAATATTTCAGTCACAAAAGGACAAATATTACATGATGCCACTGTTGTAGAATGGGACTGTCCTTGGGGTTGGGGAGAGACTGAGTAAGATGGGTTCAATAATGTATACTGCACTGAAACAGAGGAGGGAGAGAAGCGTTTAAAAGGAATATATGATTAAGGGATCAATTGTATGACAACAGAATAAGAAGTGCATAGTGAAGTGGACTGAGGATAGGAGAGAGGAAATTGTGTAACAATGAAAGAACCTTTTTATTTTTTTTTAATTTTCTTATTTTTGTGTGAGTGTACCGTCAAATCAGATCTGACTGGTACAGGAGGAGATTGACCCTCCTTCCCTGGCAGAGCAGAAAGAACCTTTTTAAAGAGAAAAGCGAACTGGGTGGGGAGACTAGAGAGGAAAAAGTACAACAATGAATGAAGAGAAATCCAAGTTTTCTGTAAACTTTCTTTAAAGTATTAGTGAAAAAAAAGACATTAGTTCGAAAAAAAAAGTTTTTAAAAAGCTACTGCATTGGGCCAATGTGGGGTGGAAGACCTCTCTAAAGCAAGGATGTCAGTTTAAAGGCTCCAGGGCCATGGTATTTTCAGTTGTTTTGTATGCTTGCAAAAGTTGAACTACCAACAAAGATAACAGAATCTCTTTTTCTTCTTGTTGTGTACAACTAATGTCTTTTTTTTTCTTTGTTGTGTACCATTGAGTCAGATCTGACTGGCACAAGAGGAAATTGCCCCTGAGCATCTGGTGGATTCGAACTGCATTCCTTCAGGATTGCAGCACAGCTTCTTGCCGCTAAGCCACCAAAGCTCACTGAGAACTGATGTCTTTGAACTGTGTGGTGGTGAAGAGTATTGGCTATCCCATGGGCTGGCAAATGATCAAACAAATCTGTCTTGGAAGAAATGCAGTCAGCATGCTCCTTACAAGCAAGGATGGTGGTGAAACTTTGTTTCATCCTTTGAGCACATTTTTGGAAGGGGAAAAAATCATGATGGGAAAAGACGTCTTGCTGGTAAAGGGAGAGGGTCAATATAAGAGTGAAAGATCCTCAGTGAGAGGGACTGACACGTGACTGCAGCAATGTGTTACATAATGAATTGTGGAGGGGGCCCTTGTGGGCAGCCTTCTTGATTCTGAACTATTCTAGGGGGGGGAAAGCTTTGCTTGAATAGAGAAATCGTTTTATTCAGTTCTCACACCTTCATTGTCATCCAGTTGGAACCAATTCTTAGCTGATTCTCCAGCAGGTTTTCAGAGGCTGTAAATCACACAAGCTGTTGTTATTGTGTATCATGGAGTTGGAGCCAATCTATAGCTGACCCTCCAGTGGATTTTCAGAGACAGTTAATCGCACAGGAAGAGATTACTCATCCTTCTCCTGCAGAACAACTGGTAAATTTGAACCATGAACCTTTGAGATTGCAACGCAGTCTTACCACAAGGTCCATTTTTTTTTTCTCCCAAAGAGCAACTGCTGGACTCAAACTGTTTTGAATTCACAGCACAACTGTTTACTCACCAGGCCACTGAGTTCCCTATCATCAAGGAAAGAGGAAAACAAAACGGGATAACTGTGAAAGTCTGGGATTCAGAGCAATCTCACCTTAAGATTTTCCCTCTTGCCATTCACTGTTCCTGAAAATGTTATCTTTGCTATATAGTCAGAATGTCTTATCTCTGGTGTTGGAAAGGAAGTAGTAGATCTCAGCTATAGATCGCAAGGTGGACAGGCCAGAGGCAAGCATAAATAAAAGCCTGCAGATAGATAACGAGGTCTTTCTCACCTGTTCTAGGATAAGAGAAAAAAAAAAAGGCTTCAACCTGATAGTGTCTCTTTCCATTGTCGTTCCGGACTGAAAAGGGCATTTTTTTTATTTTTAAAATTTTCTTGTTAAAAATGTTAGTTTCTCAAATCCACCAGATGCTCTGCTGGAGAAGGAGGGGCAATCTCCTCTTGTACCAGTCAGATCTGATTTGACGGTACACACACACACAGAGAAAAAAATAAAATAAAATAAAAAATATAATGAAAAAAACCACGTTAGTTTCTGAGAATGATTCGATGAAACACAATGTGAATGAAGAATAGTGTGAAACACAATAGATACGAACCTTGTAAGCAAACCAATACAAAAAAGAAAAAAGGCTAGTTTCAGGTTGCTACATGTTCAAATTTTGTAAATAAACTAGTATAACAAAATAATGCAAAATAAAATGTCTGTGAATGATTATATGAAACAGAATGTAAATGAATGACTGTATAAAACAATGTATATGAATATGAATGAAACATACTAGAAAGGTAATTTTTTTTTTCTTTCCTCTTCCTTCTTTCTTTTCTTTTCTTTTCTTTTTTTTTTTTTTGGTTGTTGTTGTTTTGTACCGTCGAATCGGATCCAACTGGCCTGGCACAGGAAGAGATTGCCCCTCCTTCTCTAGCAGAGCCTCTGGTGGATTCAAGCTCACCAGAGCTCCAGTAAAGGTGGTGGTTGTTGTTATGTGGTGTCGAGTCGCTTGCGACTCATAGCGACCCTATGTACAACAGCCCTAAACCCTGCTCTGTCCTGTGCCAGTTGCACTGCCTCCGACACACCCATCCCTATTACCCCAGTCACTTTATCAATCTTCCTCATCGAGGGTCGTCCCCTCCTGCGCCGTCCCTCCACCCTCCCAAGCATAATGTCCCTCTCCAAGGACCGGTCCCTTATTAAATGAAAATCAATAAAAATCTTTTTAGGCGAGCTCTGGTGGCCTAGTGGCAAGAGGCTGCACTGCAATCCCAGAGGTGAGCAGTTCGAATCCACCAGGTGCTCTGCTGGAGAAGAAAGGACAATCTCCTCCTGTACCAGTCAGATCCACTTTGATGGTGTACACATATACACATAAAATTTCAAAAAATTTTTTAAAAATTTAAAAAAAGTTTAGTTTCCCATTACTTCCTTGCCTGTTGCATATTGGGTTTTCATTCAATCATTCAGACATATTTTATAACATGAATTTCAGCACTTACAATGCACTCTTCCACTTCCAATCTGTGGTTCTTATTTCCTCTAATCCTTCTATCTTGCCTCTTCCTCCATCAGGCCTTTATTCTTAGACAAATGCTACTCTTTGGACTTGACTTGGTGTTTTTTGTTTTGTTTGTTTGTTTGTTTGTTTGTTTATGTGTGTATGTACCATCAAATCAGATCTGACTGGTACAGGAGGAGATTGTCCCTCCTTCTCCAGCAGAGCATCTGGTGGATTCGAACTGCACGCCTCTGGGATTGCAGTGCAGCTTCTTGCCACTAGGCCACCAGAACTCACCTGGACTTGACTTGGTTCTAAGGAGCTCTGGTGGCTTTGCACACAGGGAGATACACTGTGGCTCCTTGAGAGGGAGAAAGGCAATCTCCTCTGTGTGATTTGCTGCTGTGATGCGCCCTTGAGATCTGAATCCTGTCCTATCCTGGGCCATCCTCATCATCTCTGACACACTTAAGCCCATTGCTGCTGTCACTGTATCAGCTCATCCCTTTCCTGTAAATCACTAAAGATTTAGAGACTTGGAAACCTATAGTAGATTCGTGAGTTTGATAACATCTGATTTATTTTTTACCTTAACCTAGCAATTGTCTACAAAGAAATTTTTAAAGAGCAGGTGTATTGTAATTAATGTTCTAAACAAAATGTAGTTGGAAGGGAGGACGAGGAGAGTAAAATTTAATAAACAGATAAGTTGAGGGAAGAGAAAAGAAGCCATATGCAGTAAGAGGTTGACTCTTGACTATGTCAGGGAGTTCTGGTGTCCTAATGGGAAAACCCTATGTACAGATTGAGGCTCAATGTCAAGAAGACAAAGATTCTCACCACTGGGCCAATTGGCAGCATCAGGATGAATGGCGAAGAGATTGAGATTGTTCACAACTTTAGTCGGCTTGGCTCCACGGTCAACATTCTCAGCAACAACAGCCAGGAAATTTAAAGACATATTGCAATGGGAAAGTCTGCTGTTAGGGACCTCTCCAAAGTACTGAAGAGCAATGGTGTCACTCTAGAGACTAAGGTGCATCTGATACAGGCCATGGTCTTTGCAATCACTTGTTATGCATCAGAGAGTGGACAATGACTAGGGAGGATAGAAGGAGAATTGATGCCTTTGAGCTGTGGTGCTGGAGAAGAGTATTGAATGTACCATGGACTGCTAAGAAAACAAACAGATTCATCTTGTTGTTGTTGTTATGTGCCATCGAGTTGTTTGCGACTTATAGCGACCCTATGTACAAGAGCCCTTACGCTGTTCTATCCTGTGCCAACCTCCCCATCTCAAACACACTCTTTCCCGCCACTCCACTCAAAGAATTGATCCATCTCATCGAAGGTCTTTCTCTCCTGTGCTGTCCCTTCACTCTCCCAAACATGATGTCCCACTCTAAGGACCAGTTTCTCCTTGCAATATGCCCAAAGTTTGTCAGATGAAGCTTCAGAATCCTTGCCTCCAAGGAGTAGCCTGGTTTAACCCTCTCCAGGATGAATCTGTTTGTTTTCTTGGCAGTTCATGGTACATTCAATACTCTTCTCCAGCACCACAGCTCAAAGGCATCAATTCTCCTTCTATCCTCCCTAGTCACTATCCAACTCTCTGATGCATAACAAGTGATTACAAAAAACAACAACAATAAAACAAACAAACAAAAAAACCAAAAAAACAAAAAACAAGTGATTGCAAAGACCATGGCCTGTATCAGATGCACCTTAGTCTCTAGAGTGACACCATTGCTCTTCAGTACTTTAGAGAGGTCCCTAACAGCAGACTTTCCCATCATGATACTTTTTTTTTTATTTCCTGGCTGCTGGTGCCAAGAGTGTTGACCGTGCAGCCGAGCAAACTGAAGTTGTGGAGCCGAGCAAACTGAAGCGGTGAACAATCTCAATCTCTTCACCATCCATCCTGATGCTACCAATTGGTCCAGTGCTGAGAATCCACTTTAGGGTGTGGTATTTCCCTGGTCTGTCCCTCTACCTGTTTCTCTCTCTTCAGACCAAGGAATCCCGCCTGGGGAAACCCCTTAATAAAGCTTCTATAGCTTCCTTTCGTTCTCTGGTCCCTTCCTTGAGTCCTTGGCCTTATGTCCAGTGCGAAGACCTAACAATGATTACCTGTTTGAAACCTTTGACTCCAAAGCTCTCTCATTGCGGTGTGCAATTTGCTTGCCGTTCTTAGAAAATAATATTTTTCACATTGTTGCTGTTTGTTGTTAAGTGCCGTCGAGTCACAGGTGACTCATAGCGACCCTATGAAGGAGAGTCCTCAATGTTTGGGTGTCTCTCATCCTCTCTCCAGGTTCATAGGGTTTCCAGAAGCAAGTTATTACGGAAGTGGATTCCTTTCCTCCTTCCAAGCTTGTTTTAATCGGGAGCTCCACCCCACTCTCTGTCGGCATTGGGTAGCCAGATATTAATGCATTTGTCCCATCAATGTCACAGTGTTCAGACTCACAGCAACCACAAGTTACCGCTGTATAGCAATTTGTACACCAGGGCTGTATGACCTAGAGAAATGTCTGAACAAAAACAATGAAAGACAGGCCCAAAGGCCGCAGATTAAAAGTCACCCACCTTAGGCTTGGTAGCATTACCTTCTGTCCACTGGGCCAGCTTATCTCTTTCTCCATGTCTAAGTTATCATTGTTAAGTGCTATCGAGTCGTAGGCGACTCATAGCGACCCTATGAAGAAGAGTCCTCAACGCTTGGGTGTCTCTCATCCTCTCTCCAGGTTCACAGGATTTCTGCATGCAAGCTATTATGGAAGTGAATGGCACTCCTGCTTCCAATCTATGTTGTTGTTATGTGCCGTCGAGTCGTTTGCTACTCATTGTGACCCTATGTACAACAGCCCTAAACCCTGCTCTATCCTGTGCCAATCGCATTGCCTCTGACACACCCATCCCGAT
>NW_006399986.1:833619-902682 GCF_000299155.1 Elephantulus edwardii | reverse complement strand
AGTCAGATCTGTTTTGATGGTACACGCACAAAAATAATAAAATTAAACTAAATTTTTTAAAAAATAAAAGAAAAAAAATGGCGAGCTCTGGTGACCTAGTGGCAAGAAGCTGTACTGCAATCCCTGAGGTGTGCGGTTCAAATCCACCAGATGCTCTGCTGGAAAAGGAGGAACAATCTCCTCCTGTACCAGTCAGATCTGATTTGACACACACACACACACAAATAATAAAAATATTTAAATAAAAAAAGAAAGTTCATTAAAAAATAGGGGCGCTCTGGTGGCCTAGTGGCAAGAAGCTGCAACTACAATCCCAGAGGTGCACTTTTCGAATCCACCAGATGCTGTGCCGGGGAAGGAGGGGCAATCTCCTCCTGTACCAGTCAGATCTGGTTTGACGGTACACGCACACAAAAAAATAATAAAATTTAAAAAAAGTAAATATATTTTTGAAAAAATTAAAAAATAAAAAATATTTTTAATAAGATATCTTTGAACAGATGCTAACGACAATTGTTGAACATTTTGTGGAATGCCCAAAGAACAAACAAGCATGTCTTAGAGGAAGTGTTCCTTAGAGCCAAAGATGGTGAAACCTGACCTCCTGTACTTTGGGCATGTTGTAGAAAATGACATAATACTGAGAAAGGCGGAGGGTCAGCAAAGGAGAGGAAGACCCTCAAGGAGATGGAATGGAGCAATGACTACACAAATTGGCATGAACGAGGTGGAAATCATGAGGATGATGGTACAAGATAAGGCAAGATTTAGCATTGTTTTTCACAGGAGTCCTGTTTGATTCAAAGGCATCTAACAACAACAATACCAAGAGCAGCACACCTTTAAATAAATCATGGCTCAAAGAACAAAACCTAACTAAAATTATGAGGGGAAGCCTGTTTTATTATTATTAGTAGTAGTAGTAGTATGTGTCTGTACCATCAAATCGGATCTGACAGGTACAAGAGGAGATTGGTTCCTCCTTTTCCAGCAGAGCATCTGGTGGATTTGAACCACGCACCTCTGGGATTGCAGTGCAGCTTGGATTGCAGTGCAGCTTCTTGCCACTAGGCCACCAGAGCCTGCAGAGGTGAAGCCTGTTTAAATAACCTCTTTTGCGGGAAAGAAATTTAGGAGTCCGTGAAGAACTTGTCTATATTAGGTGTCTTTTGGATGTTGTCGTTGTTGTTAGGTGCCCTTGAATCAAGTAGGACTCATAGCTACACTATCTATGAACAACAGCTCTGAACCCCGTCTTATTCTGTGCCATCCTCATCATCTCTGACACATTTGTTCCCGTTGCTGCAAGTCACTGAGTCAATCTATCTTGTTCAGTGTCTTTCTCTCTTTCCCTGTCCCTCCACCTTTGCAAACATGATGTCCCTCTCCAAGGAATAGCTGTCAGGCCCTGACCAAGGTCAAGGAGGAGAATGAAGGATGCAAAGAACACCAACATGTCAACAAAGGCAGTGACCCGCTTGGCTAAACCACAAGGAGATGTCCCTCCTTTGCCTCCCTGAAGACCCTTTCTATAAAAACCTGTCCCAACCCACCTTAGGGCGCGGTGTTCCACTGTTCTGTCTACAAACCAAGGAATCCCACCCGGCCCGGGAGTCCACTTACTAAATCTGCTTTAAGCTTTCTTCTCTCTGGTCCCTTTCTTGAGTCCTTGGCCTTACTTTTGCAAAGAAGACCTAACAATAGCCTCTTCTAACAATATGCCCAAAGTCTCACTGAGACAAAGATTTGCCATCTTTGTTCTACAAGTAGATACTTGATTCTGCAAATACATAGCTTCATTATGATGTTTTATATTATGAACGGAGACAATAACAACAACCAAAACAACTGTACCAATTGCCATTTGTAGATTGTTAGTCATGATGTTACAAGAGAGAGTCGGACTGCTTCGGGGGATTTCCAACGCTTTATGGAAGCCTGTCTTTCTTCTTCAGTTAGCAAATAAGCTGTTAATCACTGTGTGTCATCAGAGCTGCTTTGCATCGGGTATTAAAAATATATATGTATCAGGATGGATGGTGATGAGATTGAGATTCTTAACAAATTTAGTTTGCTTGGCTCCATGCTCAACACTCTTGACACCAGCAGCCAGGATATTAAAAGATATATTGTGATGGGAAAGTCTGCTGTTAGGGACCTCTCCAGAGTATTAATTTTTTTCATTTTTATTATTTCTTTTTGTGTGTGTACCATCAAATCAGATCTGACTGGTACAGAAGGAGATTGTCCCTCCTTCTCCAGCAGAGCATCTGGTAGATTTGAACTGCTCACCCCTGGTGTTGCAGTCCAGCTTCTTGCCACTAAGCCACCAGAGTTCACCCTCTCCAGAGTAATGAAGAACAATGGTGTCACTCTGGAGACTAAAGTGCATCTAATACCGGCCATGGTCTTTGCAATCACTTGCTATACATCAGAGAGCTAGACAATGACTAGGGATGATAGAAGGAGAATTGGTGCCTTTGAGCTGTGGTGCTGGAGAAGAGTGTTGTATATATCATGGATTGCTAAGAAAACAGGTTCATCCTGGACAGAATTAAACCAACCAGGTTGCTCCTTGGAAGCAAGGATTCTGAAGCTGACATACTTTGGACATATTGCAAGGAGGGACCAGTCCTTGGAGAGGGACATCATGCTTGGGAGGGTGGAGGGACAGTGCAGTATAGGAAGACTCTCGATGAAGTGGATTGATTCAGTGACTGGAATAATGGGGGTAGGTGTGTCAGAGACAGTGAGAATGGCACAGGACAGAATAGGATTTAAGGCTATTGTACATAGGGTCACTAAGAGTCACAGGCAACATAACAACAAACAACAACAAAATATATATATGGGGCTCAAGTGGTTTCTAAGGACTAAGACAGATGTTTGCCATTGAGTGATTAATTAGTTAATGTTTCATTTTGGAAGGTGACCCTGAGAAAAATCTATGGCATAGGGAATTTTTTTGTTATTATTAATTTTAATGAGACTTTGGATTTCTATTCGTTCATTGTTTCACACTTTCCTCCCTGCCCACCCCTCCCCCCAGTTCACTTTTCTATGTAAAGTAAAAAAAAGTTGTCTCATTTTTATACAATTCCCCCCCAGTCCCCTCCACTGTGCAGCTTTAATTCTGATCTGTTGTCATGACAATAATACCTACTCATATATTCTTCCTAAACTTTTTTTAACTTAATAATATCTTTTTTTTAATAGGTTTACTTACAAAGTTTCTCTACATTGTGTTTCATACTACTCTTCATTCACATTGTATTTCATACTTCCTAAGCAGTCTAGGGGGAGGAAATGTTAATAGGTTTAGGGAGTGACCCAAGCTGTTATCTCTAAGTAAGCAGTAACTCTTGTAAAATGATCACTTAGCTTCTTTATGAAAAGGAGTTCTGTGAAAATAAAGCGCTCCCTGTTCTTCTGGGCTCACTCATTGTCTGAAGGGTCTTTCTTTTCTGTCCTCTTGCTTTTGTGTGTTTCAAATTTGAGGGAGCTCAAGTACTTTGAGAGCTCTGGTGGCCTAGTCTGTAGAGAAGTAAGAGGCTAACCCTAAAAGTTGGTTCAATAGGGTTTTAAATCACCAGCAACTCTGACAGAGAGTGATGGACATTTTTTTAAGCCTAGGATACTCAGTGGAGGGTGATAGGTCTTCATACAGGATGTAAGGCTAAAAACTAAAGGAAGGCACCAGAGAGAAAGAGAAAGCTTAAAGCAGCTTTATTAAGGGGGCTTCAGGGTGGGATTCCTTGGTCTGGAGAGAGATAGACCAGGGGGAAACCATGCCCTAAGGAGGATTGGGGCAGGTTTTTATAGTAAGAGTCTTCAGGAAGGGGAGGGAGGGACATCTCATTGTGGTTAAGCCAGCTGGGCCACGCCTTTCACTCCCTTTGTTGACATGTTGATATTCTTTGAATCCTTCATTCTCCCCTGCCACCTTGGTCCATTCCTGACTGAGAGTCAGCTACAATGAGGTAATACCTTGATGCTAGTAAAGTGCATTGAGTTATACCTTGTCAAAGGAACCCTGGATGGGTTACTGGGTTACACGTTGAGCTGATAATTGAAAGCTGAATGGTTTAAATCCACCAACCCCACCATGGGTGAAAGATATGCAGTCTCTATGAGGAAAAGATTTACAGCCTCAGAGACCCGACAGAGGGTCAGATTGAGTTATAATCCACTCCGGGGCCGTGAGTTTATTTTTCTCTGTGTTTATTGTGCATCTTGTAAAAGGAATTCTGGCAGTGATGTGGTTAAGAGCAGGGCTTCTTCTTATTAGATGCTGTTGCGTTGACTGTGACTCATATCGACCTTGTGAACTCTTCCCTATCCTGTGCCATCATGATTTGCTGTGATGTATTTGAACGCATCGTTACAATCACTGTGTTATTCTAACCTGCTGAGAATCTTACTCTCCTTCACTGATGCTTTGCCTTTCCCAGCCTAATGTCCTTTCAAAGACGGGTCCCTCCTAACCACATATCTGGGTAGTATGTTGAGATGAAATGTCACTATTCTTGCCTCTAAGGAGCACTCTTGTTGCACTTTCTCCAAGACATAGCGTGTTTATTTTTTTTGGCGGTCAACGGATATTCGGTGCTCTTCTCTAATACTACAACTCACAGGTATTAGTTCTTCTTCTATCCTCCTTATTCTTTGTTAAACTTTGAGACGTACAGCAAGTAATTGAAAGGACCATGGGAAAATGACATAGTTGTTCTTAAGCACTTTAGACAGTTTCTGATGGTAGATTTTTCTTTTTCTTTAGTTAAATTTTATTAATTTTAATGAACATTTACAGAGATTTGGGGTTTTCATTCATTCATTGTTGCACTATTACCTATACCCTCTTCCCCAGTTCGTTCTTCTTCCCCCCCCTTGAAAGTCTGTTTTAATTGTCCAGTTGCCACAGTGCTTGTCAAAGCCAGTTCTGATTAATCTCCTTTGTCAATGTGTCCTTTGCCATTCCCTATCACTCCTCCTTGAGAGAGACTTCACCCTAATTCATAACAAAAAGGGCATGGCGTATTCTCTTAGCTGCTTCCTGATGGTAGATTTTCCTAATGCCACATGTCTTTTGATTTCTTGGTTGCTGGTACCAAGGCTGTTTGTTGATTGTTCATTCAAGATGAAATGGGTGACTATTTCAACCTTTTCTCTATCTAGCATGACTTTGCCTGTTGGCCCAAGGGTGAGGGGTTTTGTTTTCTGGATGTTGGAATGTAATCCATACTGAAAGGTGTAGTGTTTGATCTTCTGGAGTAAATGTTTTAAATTCTCTTACCTTCAACAAGCAAAGCGGTGTCATCTGCATAACATGGTGTTGATGAGTCTTCTTCTGATCCTGATGCCACATTCTTTGTTATAAAGCCCACCTCCTCAAATGATTTGCTCAGCATACAGGTTTAATAGGTATGGAGAAAGCATAAAGCCCTTACATACATCTTTTTTAATTTAAAGCTAAATAGAGAGTTGGACAATGACTAAGGATGACAGAATAATAGATGCCTTTGAGTTGTGGTGTTGGAAGAGAGTCTTGAACATACATACCATAGACTGTCAAAAAAACAAATAGGTCTGTCTTGGAGAGGGTGAAACCAAGTCTTTCCTTGGAGGCTAGGATTTTGAAGCTCTGCCTCACTTACTTTGGGCACGTTGCCAGGAGAGATCAATCCTTGGAGATCAGGCTCGGAAGGGTGGATGGACAGCAAAGAAGAGGTAGGCCCCAAATGTGATGGATTGATACAGTAACTGGGGCAATGGAGGTTAGTGTGTCGGAATTAGTGAGACTGGCTCAGGACAGGGAAGGGTTCAGAGCTGCTGTCCATAGGGTTGCTGTATATCACAGGTGACTGAATGGCACATAACAACAATAACATACTATGATAGATTTGGAAGCAGGAGTGGCATCCACTTCCTGAATAATATGCCTCTGGAGATTCTATGAACTTTGATAAATGTCGATAGTTGTAGAGGGGCTTCAGACCTTTTGTTCATAGGGTTGCAATGAGTCGTGCTCGACTTTAAGGGAGTCAACAACAACAATAACAGGGTTTCATTGCTTTGACAAGAGTTCAGACAAAAACTTCTTGGTCTAGGTTATAACTTTTTTTTTTAATTTTTTTTTGTTTTATTATTTTTGGGTGCGTATACCGTCAAATCAGATCTGACTGGTACAGGAGGAGATTGTCCCTCCTTCCCCGGCAGAGCATCTGGTGGATTTGAACCGTGCACCTCTGGGATTGTAGTTGCAGCTCCTGGCCACTAGGCCACCAGAGCTCCCCTAGGGTATAACTTTTGCATGAGCACAGTTAAGCATTCTCGGATTTCTTTCCTCCCAATGTTAGTTGTCTACCTCTGGTGGCCAAGTGGCAATAAGCTGCACTGTAATCCCAAAGGTCCAAGGTTCTAGGCCACCAGCAGCTCTGTGGGAGACTGATGAGCAAACTCTTCCCATACAATTAATTAACTCCCTCTGAAAACCTGCTTTGGAGGGTCAGCTACGGGTTGATTCTGACTCTACCGTACACAACAAGGAAAAAAAAATATCATTACCAATGTTAGTTGTAATTTATTGTGACCCATGCAGTCAAACGGCTTTGCATAGTCAATGAAGTACAAATAAACATCTTTCTAGTATTCTCTGCTTTCAGTCAAGAATCATCTTACATCAGCAGTGATATCCTGGGGGATACAGCCTCTTCTAAATCTGAAAGATTGGCAGTCTTACTCCAACCACTACTCTGCAGGAGAAAGATGTGACAGGCATCTTCTGTAAAGATTTACAGTTTTAAAAAAACTCTGAGGGGAGCTCTGGTGGCCCAGTGGCAAGAAGCTGCACTGAATCCCAGAGATATACGGTTCGAATCCACCAGATGCTCTGCGGAGGAGGGACCATCTCCTCCTGTACCAGTCAGATCCAATTTGACAGTACACAGACAGAGAAAATAATAAAATAAAAATTTTAAAAAAACCCCAACTCTGGGAATAAAAAGAGCTCTGATGGCCTAGCACTGTAATCCCAGAGGTGCGCAGTTCAAATCCACCAGATGCTCTGCTGGAGAAGGAGGGGCAATCTCCTCCCGTACCAGTCAGATCCTATTTGATGATACACACACAAAAATAATAAAATTTAAAACAACAACAACAAAAAAATTCTCTGGGAATAAAAAAAAGAAATAAAGTAGCTATATTTTGCAAACATTTGAAAAAAAATTTTCTGAGGGTGTTCTATTCTGTCCTATCACATTGTTATGGCCAGAATTGTTTTCATATCTTGTAAAGGCTAATTATACAATTTTTAGAAGAACTTGAAAAATTTGGAATTAAAATTTAATATAAATAGCTCTGTCTCATCATTTAAAACTATTATTAGCTTTGTTCATAAATAATGGTTCATTGCCTTTGAATTGTGGTATTGGAGAAGAGTACTGACTTTTCCAATGAACTGACAAAAGAATAAATCAGTCCTAGAGCAAGCGCAACAAGGATGCTCCTTGGAGGCAAGGATGACGAAGCTTCATGTCACATATGTTGGGCATGTTGTTAGGAGCGGCCAGGCCTTGGAGGAGGACAGCATGCTGGGAAAGGTGAAGGGTCAGCGTAAGAGAGGCATACTCTCAACAAGACGGATTGACATGGTGTCAGTGACAGTGGATTGAAGTATGTCAGAAATGGTAGGTGTTTGCACAGGACAAGGTCAGGTTTAGATCTGTTGTTCGTAGGCTCATTATGAGTTCAAGTCAACTAGACGGCACACGTTGTTGTTGTTATGTGCTGTCGAGTCGTTTGTGACTCATAACAACCCTATGGACAACAGCCCTAAACTCTGCTCTGTCCTGTGCCAATCGCACTGTCTCTGACACACTCATCCCGATTACCCCAGTCACTGAATCAATCCACCTCATAGAGGGTCTTCCCCTCCTGTGCTGTCCCTCCACCCTCCCAAGCATGATGTACCTCTCCAAGGACCAGTCTCTCCTTACAGCATGTCCAAAGTATGTCAGACACAGCCTCAGAATCCTTGCCTCCAAGGAGCTGCCTGCTTTAACCCTTTCCAGGATGAATCTGTTTTCTTAGCAGTCCATGGTACCCTCAATACTCTTCTCCAGCACTACAGCTCAAAGGCATCAGTTCTCCTATCCTACTTAGTCATTGTCCAACTCTTTGATGCATAACAAGTGATTGCAAAGACCATGGTCTATATCAAACACACCTTAGTCTCCAGAGAGACACCATTGCTCTTCAGTACTTTGGAGAGGTCCCTAACAGCAGACCTTCCCATTGCAATACATCTTTTAATTTCCTGGCTACTGGTGCCAAGAGCCTTGACTGTGGAGCCAAGCAAACTAAAGCTGTGAAAAAAAATTATATATATATATATAGTAAAACTATAGTTTTCTCCAGCCTGCAAGACTGGTTGCTTGACCAGGAGATCTTAGTGTCCTTTCTGTCCTTTCTGTGATCTGTCTGTTTATCAGAAGAGGAGATGCATCTCTTAGACTAGCTGTTACCTCTTTGAAGCTGTTTTCCCGAATCATGTGTAAATTGTAACTCAATCTGCCTGTTTGCCTGGAAAGGGAGTATCTGGGTGTGAATGATTTTCTTTCAGATACAGAAATTCTTTAATTTTGCTAACAAAAGTTTATTGTTAAGTAAGTTGATGTCTCACCCTCCTATAAAAGCCCATGAACATTCCCAGAGGAGGAGGCAGTCTTGGAGGTGACTTGCTATCTCCCAGATCTGTGAAGTGCATTTATGGATATTGCCATCCCTTTGTCTTATCAACAACTGACTACGGAAAGAACCCCTTGTGTTCTGTAACATTATAAGTTCCAGTCAACTAGATGGCACATAACAACAACAAATAATAGGTTCATTGTCAATGTTGAAAAGGATCTCTGGTGGCATAGTTCATAGGGAGCTGTACTGCATACTGGGCCATTAGAATCCACAAATGACAGAAAGATAGATTGGCTTTTCTAGGGTAAGCCCAGAAACCCATTGGAGGAAGGTAAGCTAAGAGTCGGTTCCAACTCGAAGGCAGTGAGTGAGTTTCATTTGTTGCTGTTATGTGCCATTAAGACCCCTGCAACTCACAGTGCCCTTTGTAGAGCAGCTCTGAACCCTGCCCTATCCTGAGCCAGTCTCACTGTCTCTGACAAACCTACCTCCATTATTGCTAGTTACTGTGTCAATCCGTCTCATCCCAGTTCTTGCTCTCCTGTGCTATCCCTTCACCCTTCAAAGCATAATGTCCCACTCCATGGACTGGTTTCTCCTCCTGGCTACACACCCACAGTATGTGAGATGGAGCTTCAGAATCCTTACCTCCATGAAGCAGCCAGGTTTCACCCTCTCCAGGATAAACCTGTTTATTATAACTCTTGGCAGTCTATGGTGTCTCCAGTATTCTTCTCCAGCACCACAACTCAAAGGCACCAATTCTTCTTCTGCCAGCTCTAGTCATTGTCCAGCTCTCTGATACATAGCAAGTAGTTGCAAAGACCATGGCTTGAATCAGGCACACCGTAGTCCCCAGGCTGAGAGCGTTGCTCATTAGCACTTCAGAGAGGTCCCTGACAGTGGTAATTCATTTTGTTTAGTTTTGTTTTTAATCAATGTTAAAGGGAACCAAGGTGACACAGTCCCTTCCTGTGAAGGGCTACTAACCAAAACTGGAGGCAGTTCTGATGCCCTAGTCACTTTGCTAAAGAAAGATGGACAATCTCGTCCTATAAAGATGTACAGCTTTGGAAACTAACAGAGGGCACCGTGGGCAGGAACTCATTCGGCAGTTGTGGGATTGCAATTCGTGTTATAAGATGTCTCAGCAGCCTTGGGTCTATATAACCCCCGGTCGTTGTAATGATCCTAAAAATTCAACGCACATTTTTAAACTGCCTCCAAGGGAGAAGTACTGTCCCCTTGAGGGCCCGTCAACAATCAAAAAAACAAACTCATTAATTTCCTTCGAAGTGTCCCCTAGGGGGCGACATGCCCCTCGGAGAACTAATAGACCAGTAATTCATCTCCTGGGGAAATAGCTCTTGGGTTGTCAGTTATCAGGATCCAAAAGTACAGACGCTTGCTATCAGTCAGTGCCAACTCCCAGAGAAGGACATCGTACTTGGTGAACCAGAGGGTTCGTGAAACAGAGCAGGGTCTGCCTGACTCCTGCTAGCATCTTTTCAATCACTCCCTTCCTATGTGTCTGAAAGTTGAGCAAGGAATAAGGAAGATCTAAGAAGCATGGATGCCTTTGAATTGTGGTGTTAGGGAGCTCTGGTGGCCTAGTGGCAAGAAGCGGTGCTGCAATCGTGAAGGGGCGCGGCTCGAATCCACCAGATGCTCCGCTGGAGAAGGAGGGGCACTCTTTTCCTGTGCCAGTTGGATCTGACTCAATGGTACACAACAACAACAAGAAGAATGAATTCAATCCCAGAGGTACGCAGTTCGAATCCACCAGATGCTGTGCCGAAGAAGGAGGGGCAATCTCCTTCTGTACCAATCAGATCTGAGTTGATGGTACACACACACAAAATAATAAAATAAAAATAAAGGGGGAAAGAAGAATGAATTGTGGTATTGGCAAAGTATGCTGAGCACACCATGGACTGTCAACAGATGTGCTTTGAAACAGATGCATCTAAGATACTCCTCAAACACAAAAATTCTGAGACTTCGTCTCATATACTCCAGGCATGTTGCCACGAGGGGCTGGTCCCTGGAGGACATCATGCTAAATAGAGAGCCAATGAGAAGGCTCGTAACAATGGGCTCAAGCACAGAAGCGATTGTGAACAACGTTAGGACTGGACAGTGTTTTGTTGTATTGTCTATCAGGCAGCTTTGAGTTGGAGATGGCTTGATGGCACCACCAACCATCACCACTATCACACCAAAATGCCTCTGTCTGGTCAATTTTCTTCTCCTTTCTTCCCCAGGATGTCTCTAGAGATTGGAACCGGTGCTGAAACCTATGTGTGCTTCTTTCATCCTCTGTGAAATATCTTCTTTGTAAAATTCATCTCATTCACGCTACAAAGAATACACCCTAAAGCTGCCCCAGGAACTTGAAAACACAAATTCTGTCACCAGAATTATAAGAGCAGGAAGAAACAGCTACCAGGTATGTCTTGGCCGGCTATATGGGCATTAGAGAAAGTTCCATCTCAGAAGGGAACATGAAGATGGTTTTTCTCAACCCAGGACAGGTGGCTGAAACTTGCTCTCCTTTCTTACCAAGAAAATGCTACAAGTTTGATGAACTTCTAGGTATTGTGGAGGTGACTTGTATCATGCTTAAGTCACCCTGGTAACAAATTACGTAATGTGCTAACAGAAAGCTCAGTGGTTCAAATCCACCTGCTGTTCTGAGGGAGAAAGATGGTCAGTCCCTTCCCCACAGGGTTTATGAACTCAGAGACCTGAGGGAAGGTCTCTATCAGACTGAATTAATTTGTCAGCTGTGGATTTGGTTTTTTAAGTTCGTATAATGATGAGGAGTATGGTTTTCACCCATCAAGGCAGCTGGGACCTAGAACAAGAATAGGTTTTCTACCTGGCCAAAGATGGGCAAATGGTTCCGTCATTCACATCTTGTGGCCAGTAGATCTAGAGAAAGGTTTCAAAATGCATGGAGCAAGCAGGATGGTGGATATACTGTATTTATTATTGAGGGAGCTCTGATGACTTAGTGGTAAAGTGTTATGCTGTCAACCCAAAGACGGGTTTTGAACCCTCTGAAAAGCTGCTGGAGGGGGAACTATGAGTTGATTTCGACTTAACAGCATATAACATAACACTTGTTATTGAGTATTTAGTTTCATATTAACACTATTACAATAATGCCTTTTGGCTAGCTTTGGTGGCCTAGTGGCAAGAAGCTGCACTGCAATCCCAGAGGTGTGCAGTTTGAATCCACCAGATGCTCTGCTGGAGAAGGAGGGACAATCTCCTGCTGTACCAGTCAGATCTGATTTGACAGTACACACACACACACACACACAAAATAATAAAATAATAATTAAAAAAATTTAAAGGGGAGCTCTGGTGGCCTAGTGGCAAGAAGCTGCACAGCAATCCCAGAGGAACACAGTTCAAATCCACCAGATGCTCTGCCGGAGAAGGAGGCGCAATATCCTCCTGTACCAGTCAGATCTGATTTGATGGTACACGCACACAAAATAAAAAAAACAAAACAAAAAACAAACAAAAAAATTTAAAAAAAATAAAATGATGCCTCTGTAACAGTTTTGATGATTCCTTTTAGGTTTTGTTGTTAAGTGCCATTGAGTCTTGGGTTAAAGAGATGTGGCAGGGCATAATATATTAAGTGGTGAACCAAAAGGTCAGTGGTTCGAATCCTGTAGGCGTTAGATAGAGGCATTTCTGTTGAGTACACAACATACTTAAAGTTTGAATTGGTGAATTACAGTGTAGACAGGTGTCAGCTGTAGTTATGATGTTGTTTTGTGTTATTGAGTCTGAATCAACTCATAGTTGATCCTCCAGCAGTTTTTCTAGAGGTTGTCAATCATAAGGGAAGAGATTGCCCATTCTTCTTCTGCTTAGCTGTAGTTATTATTGGTGTTGTTTGTGTTGTGTTTCACAGAGTCAGAAATGACCCATAGCTGACTTTCCTGGCAGGTTTTCAGAGACAGTTAATCACATGGAAATAGATTGCCCAACTATCTCCTTTCTCTTTTATTGTTTTTTTGGTTTTTTTTCTAGTCAAGTTTATTTTATTTTGTGCATTTCTATTTTGGGGTCAGTTTCTGAATGAGGCTGTCACGTCTGTTAATTTAGAGTTGATTCTCCAAAGAACTCCCTTTACTATTTCTTATGATTGGTCTAGCTTTCATAAATTCCCTTTGTTGTTATGTTCTTCTATTGTTGTTAGGTGCCATTAAGTTGATTATCACTCATAGCAATGCTATGAGCAACAGATTTCAACCCTGTTCTGCCCTATGCCATCCTCTTCATTGCTGCAATCACTGTGTCAATCCTTTTCAATGAGGGTCCTCCACCTTTCCCGCATGACAACTCTTTCCAGAAAACAGCCCTCCTAACAACATGCCCAAAGTATATGAGATGAAGCACCATTATCCTTTCCTCTAAGGGGTTCTCTGGTAGATAGATACTGCCAGACTGCTATCCAAAGCAGCTGGACCAAATGGCGCTTACTCTTTTTTTCCACATCATTGTTTTTTTTTTCTTCTTTTTTGATTGTATACCATCAAAGCTTTAGTTTGCTTGGCTCCATAGTCAACAGTCTTGGCACCAGCAGCCAGGAAATTAAAAGGTGCATTGCCATGGGAAAGTCTGCTGTTAGGGACCTCTCCAAAGTGCTGAAGAGCAATGGTGTCTCTTTGGAGACTAAGGTGCATCTGATACAGGCCATGGTCTTCACAATCACTTGTTATGCATCAGAGAGTTGGACAATGACCAGGGAAGATAGAAGGAGAATTGATGCCTTTGAGCTGTGGTGCTGGAGAAGAGTACTGAGAATACCATGGACTGCTAGGAAAACAAACAGATTTGTCCTGGAAAGGGTTAAACCGAGTGGCTCCTTGGAGGCAAGGATTCTGAGGCTCCCTCTGACATACTTTGAACATGTTGTGAGGAGAGACCGGTCCTTAGAGAGGGACATCATGCTTGGGAGGGTGGAGGGACGGCACCGGCACCGGAGAGGAAGGCCCTCTATGAGGTGGATTGATTCAGTGACTGGGGTTATTGGGATGGGAGTGTCAGAGACAGTGCGATTGGCACAGGACAGAGCGGAGTTTAGGGCTGTTGTACATAGGGTCGCCATGAGTTGAGGCGACTCGACGCCACATAACAACAACCATCAAATTTAATCCATCTGGACAGGAGGAGATTGTCCCTCCTCCAGTGGAGCATCTGGTGGATTCATACCGTGTGCCTTTGGGATTGTAGCACAGCTTTTTGCCACTAGGCCACCAGAGCTCCCTCTCCAAATTACTGTTAACATCTGCTTCACAGAGATCATGTTACAGAGTGGAGGACCCAGCTGTCTTTGGACCCAAACCTGTCTCTAGTAGGAATGCAGATGGTCAGCACTTAATTTACACTAAACCAAACCCACTGCCAATGGGTTGGTTGCTACTCATACTCTCAGTCCAGTTTCCAAAGCTGTGAATAGTTACAGGAGGAGACCGCTTTCGCCAAGGGTTATTTCCATAGTCAATTGCCAATAAGACAAACGGATTGCAATATTCATAAGTGCTTTATTACAGATCTGTGGAGGACAGCAGGTTGGCCTCAAAAACTGCCTCCTCCACTGGGACAGGTCACCAGTCTTTTACACTAAAATCAAAGAATGTCTATATCTGAAAGAAAACCATTCACACCCAGATACTCCCTTTCCTGGCAAACAGGCAGATTAAGTTACAATTTACATATGCTTGGGGGGAAAATGGCTTCGAAGAGATAACAGCTAATCTAGGAGATGCATCTCCTCTTCTGATCAACAGATTAAAGAAAGGACACTAAGAATTCTAAGGTCAAGCGATTGGCCTTTCAGGCTGGAGAAAACGATGCCAGTTTTATAACTATAAAATACAGTTCCATAACTGATACATACATAGAGAATTCTGAACTTATCAGTACCACCCCATCAGAATGGCTGGTGGGTTAGAACTGCCAATATTTTGGTCATTAACCAGGCCACTTTTTAAAACTCATCCCCTCCAAGTTGACGAGGTGGATTGATTCAGTGACTGGGGTAATGAAGGTAGATGTGTCAGAGATGGTAAGATTGGCTCAGGATAGAGCAGGTTTTAGGGCTGTTGTACATAGGGTTGCTATGAGTTGCATATGACTTGAGGACACATAACAACAACAACAATCCCCTCCGAGTTAGAACCTACCTATAGCTGAATATCCATTGGGTTTCTAAAGCTGTAAAGCACATGCAAAGGGATTGCCCCCCTTTATCCTGTGAGGTCCCTGGTGGATTCGAACCACTGTAAGAGATGCTGCTGTCTCTGTGCAGCAATGTGACTCTCTCCTCACTATGTCCCTCAGGATTATTACATTTACGCTAGATTAAAAGCCTTTATCTGCATTAAGTAAAAGGGAACACCGTGGAATGAACCAGTTCAGGTACTTTCTCTCTGAAAGGAGTTGTTATGTGCCATCGAGTCGCTTGCGACTCATAGCGACCCTATGTACAAGAGCTCTAAATGCTGTTCTATCCTGCGCCAACCTAGCCATCTCAAACGCACTTATTCCCACCGCTCCAGTCACAGAATCGATTCCTCTCACCAAAGGTCTTCCTCTCCTTCGCTTCCCCTCCACTCTGCCAAACATGATGTCCCTTTCCAAGGACCAGTCCCTCCTTGCAACATGCCCAAAATATGTCAGACGAAGCTTCAGAATCCTTGACTCCAGGGAACACTCTGGCTTCACCCTCTCCAGGACAACCCTGTTTGTTCTCCTAGCAGTCCATGGTACATTCAACACTCTTCTCCAGCACCACAGCTCAAAGGCATCAATCCTCTTTCTATCAGCCCTATTCACTGTCCAACTCTCTGATGCATAGCACATAACTGCGAAGACTATAGCCCGGATCAGGCGCACCTTAGTCTCCAGCCTGACATTGTTGCTTTTCAGTACTCTTGAGAGGTCCCTCACAGCTGACTTTCCCAGTGCAATTCATTTCCTGATTTCCTGGCTGCTGTTACCAAGAGCACTGACTGTGGAGCCAAGTAAATTAAAACTGTTAACTATCTTTTTTTTTTTGTCCATTTTATTTGCACTGTTTATTACATCTCTAGAAAAAGAATCCCAGGATTTTTCCTCCTGTGTGTTTTCGTCTTGCTTCCTCGTGGTCCATGATGCCAGCTGAGGTTGTCAATACAATGAAACCAAACTGACGGGACGGGAGCAGATTATTCTGCCACTTTTCTACATCTTTGAGCTGCACATCAAATCTGGGGCGGATAACGCCACACTTGTTTAACCTGCCTGTGAGGTTGACAACAATTTTCCTCGCTCTGTGATCATCAATGATTTCAAATTCGCCAATGTAGCCATGCTTCATCATCACGGTCAGGAACCGCACGATGACTTTGGAGCACGGCCTGATGAGAACCTGGCGCTTGCCTCTCTTCTCGGCATTGTTGATGCTCTTGAAAGCGTTGGCCAGGACGTTCATGCGCACCATCGTGGCGGCACGGAAAGATGGCGGAAAGAGAAAGGGAGGGGCGAGCGCACGGAGTTATGGGAACTGTTAACTATCTTAATCCATGCTGATGCTGCCAATTGGCCCAGAGGTTAGAATCTTTGTTTACTTGACATTTAGCTTCAGTCCATATAGGAGGCTGTAGTCTTTAATCTTCTGCAGCAAGCGCCTCAGGTCCTCCTCAGTTTCAGTAAGCAGGGTTGTGTCATCTGTGTAACACACGTTGTTGATGATTCTTCCACCAATCCCGGTTCCACATTCCTCCTCGTATAGCCCAGCGTCTCGGATGATCTGTTCTGCATACAGATTGAAAAGGTATGGAGACAGAGGAATAATTTTTAAAATAACAAGAAAATGGAAGTTTTTCATATTCACACTTATCTCTAGAAATGGCTTGCATATTTATTTTTCCTGTATGAAGTGGGCGGACTAGAGCCATCAGATTCCTGCTGGTTGATTCGAACCACCTGTCTTTCAGTTTGTAGTGCAAACTGCCTACCAGTTATGCCATCAGAGCTCCTTGCTACACTCATAAAGTCGACAGCCTTGAGAAGGAGAAGGGAAGCAAAGATTAGATTACAGCCTTTCCTTAAAGGGGTTAGTTCCACTTGATGAGTTCCATTAACTTGATGAGCATGGGCTTGTATATGGACTTCACCTTGGGAAGGAGTAGTGGCCAGATGTGACTAATAATACAGATTCTCTGTTTCTCAATCTATGTGCTGTTTAAGAGGTATATTCATTCTCTTGGCATAAATCCATGCAAATGTATCTTTCTCATTTAAGCTTTTCTATTTTCTTTTTTTATTATTAGCTTTTTTGAATGCTGAATAAAAGAATTCAAATAGGATAGTATATAGCCCCCTGGGAAGCCTCTATAGAAGGGAAAGTGTTGGATAGAAAAAAGAATTGAGAGAAAGAAGCTGGTCCCTAGAAAGGAACAGGACTTTATTGCATGGTCTGAAAGGGGCAAGCTACCATAAACAGGGAAGGTCAAAATGGCACGAGCGCAGACAAGGACAGTTTCTTTTTATAGGAGTTTTAGGAAGCACTAGGGAAGATAGTATCTTGCTCAGTATTTGGGACAGAGTGTTCTGTCAATTAACTTGGGTGTGGGCTTTTGCATTAGGTCTGAGTCTTATCAGGATCTACTCTTCTGGTCTGGTCACCTAATGAGGAGATAGACATTATCAGGTTTCTTCAATCAGGCCTGGGGCAACTGCAACATTCTTCCTCCACAAAGACCCTAAGGTGTTAAAACAAAACTATAATCTCTCTAGTGACCAATTCCTCCTAGTCTGAGAATTAGTTCTCAGATGAGTAGTGGATTCTGCTGTTATCTTCCATTTTGAAAAGAAGTCTTTTAGCAGCAGATGCAACCAAAACAAAGCGACATCAGCTATTTTATCAAGAATGTTTATTTCTTTGCTGGGAGGTAGTAAATTACAACCCCTACAAAGATCTTTTTTCTTGTTAGTGTTGTCCTTGAAAGAGCGTCTAGTATATGACAAAATTAACACTGCTCAGCCCAGTTCCATCCTCACAATTTCTGCTGTGCGTTGGCCTATCATTACAGACACTGTCCACGCACTTCATCATTGAGGGTGTCTCCTTTGGTCACCCTCCACTTTTCCAAACGTAATGCCTTCTTCAGGGATTGATGCTTGTATATGAGATGAAGCCTCACCATCTTCACTCACCAGGCCCTTTTTACATCACTTGCCCACAAGTGTTTTTCCTCCCAGTGCCTACAATTTGAGAACTTCTCCCCTCGTACCGGAAATAAGCTATTTCCTGTTTGCAATCACATGGAGGTGGGGGGACAACTCCCCAGTCTGTCCTGATCTATTTCTTCGCCCCTTAGAGATAGCAATTTTTCAGCTCCAAATGATAAGAAATAGTGTCCCCAAGGCCCTTTACAGGGGCTGGCAGACAAAAGGAACTCTTAAAACTACTGAGTTCTGGATGCAAATGAAAGGAACTGAAAAAGTTTCGCTAGAGACAATGGAAGGTCAGTTTTATTTAAAACAAAAACAAAAACAAAAAAAGCAACAAAACACTAGAAAAGAAAATCCTTGGTTCCCTATGGCCGAGCCTATGACCAATTACGTAGACACTGAGCTTCGTTCTCTCCATCGATAAAAAAAGAAAATGGAAAGAGCAGCGATTCTTTGGATGACTTGGGTAGAAAATTCCCAGGATTGCACACTTTTTAACAAGGTCGAGTGCTCCTGTGTTAAGAGTTGAGAGCTTTCCAAGTGCCACGCCCCAGTACTTAAAACTCCCCCAGAATTAGGGCTCAAGTCACGCCTCTTTGGAGCTTCCCACTGGTGACGTAATCTCCGGGACTGCTCCGCTTCTCTCTGGAAACCTCCGCCTTCTAGCCCCAAGATCTCCAGTTCCAGCCTTCGGTTATTTTTTTTTTTCGTTGTTGTTTATAGCCTAAATTCCTTCTCATGCTTTCCCTTAAGGCTTTTTAATTCTACCGCCTGCCCTCCAGCTAGTACTTTTGGGTTCTTCCCATTTTCCCTCGGGCAAATTCCTTAAAGTACTTTACTCTCTTAATCGCCTCTCTGCAGCTCTGTCCTGTTGGGGCTTATTTGGACATAGGCCCATTATTCCCACTCAGCATCTTTCGGCTGTTTCCGCCTCCTACTTCGGCCTCTACATCATCTTCGGCTATTTCCGGAAGCTGGCCGGGTCCCCCCTCCACCCCACGTCTAATTCCCGATTATGCTTCGGCTACGCTCGACTTTCCCCCATAACTTGGCATCCTCTCTGTCCTACGCCGCTCCATCAATTTAGGCTCTTGGTCGCTCGCTTCGCCTTTACAACCTTCGGCTTTTGTGGCCTCGGGGCGGGGTGGGGGTGGGGGCTCCTGTGGCCCCTTTCGGCTTTTTCCGCCTCCACCTCGGCCCCAGTCGGCGGTTTCCGCCACGCCTTCGGGCCAGCGCCCTCTGCCCCTCTCCTCCACGTGACACGGCCTCCGCCTCCACCGCCCGGTTCTCCCTCCCACCTCGCCCTTCCTCCCGCTTCAGCCTCTCGGCTCGTCTGGGCCGACCCGCCATTTTGTGTGAATTCCTGACTGCGGCGGGGGCCTGGCAGCCGGGGCGGGCAGACAGACAGACAGACTTGACAGTCGGCCCGTCTCCACGGCCCATTTCCTCTCTTCCCCATAATCCTTTTTTTTTCCCTCTTCGCTGGCTCTCCTCTCTCCCCGCCTTTCCCCCTTCGCTTGCTCCACCGCGCGCGGCTCGCGCTAATTACACCCAACCACCCACCAGTGTCCGTGTCCCCCCCGGGGCTCCCCACTCCCGGGCCCGCGGGTGTGTGTGCGTGTGTGAGGGGCTCTCGCCCCGATGAGGGCCCCATGCCCGTGAGCGAGTGACCGCAGGGGCGGGCTGCGGACAAAGCAGGCGGCGAGCGACCCGCCGAGGCATAGGCCGCGCGGCCTACGCGGAGGTCGGCTCGGAGGTGATTCCGAAACCCAACAAAATATATTATCCGTTCCCATCAGGAGCTCTCAGCCGAAGTGTCCCCATCCCGCCACGCCCAAGCAGTCCTTTTTCGTGCACTTAAATTCCCCCCACCCAAAAAAAAAAAGGAACTATGGAGGCCGCGCCCGGGACCCCCCCGCCGCCGCCATCAGAGTCGCCGCCGCCGCCATCGCCGCCGCCGCCATCAACGCCTTCGCCTCCTCCGTGTTCCCCCGACGCCCGCCCGGCCACCCCGCACCTCCTCCACCACCGCCTCCCGCTCCCTGACGACAGGTCAGGCCCCCGGCCGGGCCGGGGCAGCGTCCCCCGGGGGGAGGAGGAGGAGGAGGAAGGGGGGCAGCCGCCATGTTGGGCCGGGCCGCGGAGGAGGAGGAGGAGGAGGAGGAAGGGCGGGGTCGGTGGGTGTCTCTCGCTCGCTCGCTCTTTTCTCGCTTGCTTTCTCTCCCGGCCTCATGCGTTTTCCCCCCCTCGCGGCGCTCGCCCGCTCTCCCTCGCTCTCGCTCTGTCTTTTTTGGGCGCCATGCTGAGGGGAAGGTGAGGAGGCGCCCCTTGGACCCCCCGCGCCCGCCCGCCCGCCCGCCCTGGGGAGGGGGCGCCGGCGGGGGGGACGGCGGAGGCCCACGGGGGTCCTGGCTGTCCCTGCGCCCCGAGCTGGCAGCCGCGGGTCCGCCCGCCCGTCTCCTGGCTCGGGATGGGGGAGGGGCTCCTGGACCCTTTTTGGGGGGGATTGAGCGAGCACAGCCCCACTCTTAATGGTTTGGAGTTGGGAGGTCTCCCAGTCCCCGGCAGTATCCTTTCTCCTGGGGGAGGTACACCCTGCCCTACATAGAGAGGTAACCCTAGTTTGGTTTTTTTTTTAGGCAGAAAGTAGGGGTTCGCTCAGCCCTTTCTATCCTAATGGTGCCCCTTTGGGTTGGGGGCAGTTCTCGCACTTCTTAATTTTTATTTTGGCGGGAGGTGTTTCAGAGTTATTCCTTAGGGTGCAAAATTGGAGGGGGAAATCTCCCAGTCCTTGTTTTTTTTAATAGAAGCCTCAGTTTTTTTTGAGAGATTCCTCCCCATATATTTCCTTATGGGGAGAAGACCCCCTTTTACTTTTCCTAGGTAGAGGACGTGCGGAAGGGTCCCTAGTCCTTTTTTGGGAGGGTAAGGTTTGGTTTTCCGGCTTTGGAGGAAAAGGAAAGTTGATCTTCATTTTTTTAAAAAAAATTTTTTTTTTTTAAATCCTCATCTTTTTTTGTATGTGGTATCCCCTTCTTTTAGTCTAAAAGGGGTTACCATTCCTTCCGAGCAAGGAAACAAGGTTTCCTTGTACAAAGGCAGAGGCTGAGAGTGTCTCTTACCCTTTTATTAAAGTGCGAAACGGACTCCCCCCACGCCCTTCCCAGGCGGGCGATAATGGGGCCAGCCTAGTGCCTTTTAGGGTGAGGTTGGGGGCCTTCCCGTTTCCTCCAGCTCAAGCAAGCTGCGCCCACCCGTGTCTGGCAGGGTGGGGAGACCCAGGGGCTTTAGCGATGGAAGGAAGGTGTCAGGCGGCAGGAAGGCTAGTCTGGGGTGGGATAGAATGCTCTGGACCGATGGCTGTCTCGTCGCAGCCTGGGCTGGGGAACAGAGAGGACCCTCTTCTAGACTGAGGATCCACCCAAGGCCTCCCCATCCCCTTCTCCCCACTCCCACCTCCCCTTCTCCCTTTCTCATTCACAGACCACACTTTGCCTTTTAAAAGAAATGCCACCCACATTCAGAGACACAAGTGCAGCAGTTTGGTGAGCTTTTACAACAAAAAAAAATTTTTTTTTCTGTTCTGTTCTAATTAAATGTATCGTCTTGGGAATCGCAGCCCATCGCAGCCTGCTTCCAGTTCAAGGAAATAAACAGATTAGCAAAGGTCTGTTGGCTAAGCCCACATCGGGTTCCTGGCCCCCCTCTCTGGGGCAGGTGCATTACCCAAAGGTTTACTCGACCTCTAAGGAGTTCTCTTATGTCAGAAGTGTATGTCTTACAATGGGTTGGGATGGTAAGTAGCCTCTTTTATTTAGTAATTCAATTACCTCCCTCTTTTTGTCCCTTTTCCTGCCTGCTTTCCTCGCCTTTAGACCAAAGTGATGCTTAAGAAAGTGAATTTATGTGTTCAAAATCAGGAGTCTAATAATCCTCTCGAGCCCTTTTAGACTTGCACATCCTTTACAGTTTAATATTTTAAATTTTACCGTACACAGTTTCTTAAAAAAAAAAAAAAAAGTGCATTACTGTAACATGACAAAAGCCTATGTTTTAAAACAAACCCAAAAAAGGCCCTTAGGATTTCAGACCATTGGCATCTCTCCATTGCTTTGTCTCCAACCTTCATCTTTGAAGAAAAGTCTATTTGTAGGAGACAAGCTTATTAAATTTGATTGATAGTACTTGCATCCAAGTTAATATTGATACCCACCCAAAGAAAAAGTTGTGGTTCAAATAGCTCAGATTCCTCATTTTTCTGCACTGTCTCACAGTAATGGATGTTTAAATTGAGCAAGTCATTTGTAACGTACTGTTTAAGCACAAAATCTGTAAAAACTGTGTCAAGACCCATCTCTTCCCCTCGCCTGTCTCCACTCCTTTGTTTGAAAAAGCACATGTCTCTGACAGTGAAAAGTGGATGTAAATGAGTTACAAGCCCCAGTCCTGGTGGGGAAGACACTTCCTCCAGCCCCCCCCCCCCCAGTTCACCCCCTACACGTAACCCAGGGGGTAAAAAAAGCAAACAGCGGCAGAAATGACTTGCAGAATCAAATGTTATACTTCCAATGTGTTTTTCAAGCATAAGTTTCTCCACCCAAAGCCCCCAAACACGTTGAAGTTCCTTCAGTTTTCCATCTTGGCCCACTTTCAGTTGCTGACATAACTTCGTACGATCAAGCTTTCCCCCCTGCCACACACACAAGCCATTTCCCTCAAAAAAGTCAGCTTCTGTTTCCTCTTCCATTCTGACCAGAAGCAAAGTTCACTCACACAGAGATGAGGAAACACCAGAGCTGGCAATTGACGCCACTTGTTTTGTTCTTCCTCTTAATCTGTTCGCCACTTAACTGCCAAGAAACTGGTATTGGAAAATCAGTTACAGGGGAGGAAATGACCATGTCTGCCCAGCACAATGTCCTGAAGGAAGAAAAAAAAAAGTGTCCAAAGCACAAATGAACACACAAACCAGTCACTTTGCAAAAGCAGCTGAAAGCATATGTCTCAAGTTTCCTGTCCTTTCTGAAATTCCCTCTCTAGGAACCAAGAACCCAAACTGGATGCTAAATGGACCAACCTTCCAAGGTTCAAATGCTCTGAAGTTGTAGAAGGACGCGTCCTTAAAAAAAATGTACGTTTGCAGTGAAATGTTGAAGGAAATTGAGTTGTTCACTCCCAGCCCCCATAAATTGAAAACCAGCTTTCAGCCAAGCTGGAGTTAGAATTTTCCCCCAATGTTTTTTGAAAGTTTTTATTCAGCCTTAATCACACATAAGAGTTACTGTTTTCTGTGCTTGAGGAAATCTCATCCATCAAGTCCAAGAAGCCCCAGTAATCTGTCAAACTATTTTAGTAATTGCTGGTTTTGATATGTCACAGTACTGCCTTTTCCCCCCCCCTTCTTCCCAAACTGATGTACCAATGTTAATATCAAATCAATGGATGTTGCAAAAAAAAAGGATGTCACTCAAAATTCCTGATTTAAGCAAATTTTAAAATGCTCATATCCTTTGAAATTATTGTGTTTTTTTTTTTTTTTCTGGATGCAGCATTTAATCTGAAAACAAGTCCAGAAAAATCTCCCAGTGGTTACAAAATGATTTGTGACCATTTGGGTCATTATGACTCTTTTTTTTTTTTACTACCCACTTCAGTCCCTTGTATGCTCTTCAAAGCAAAAAAAATTAGAATTCCCTAAAAGGGCTTCTGATTCAATTTGTTGTGCCTTCTTGAGATTTCTCTTTGCTCTAAGCATTTAAAATTTTGATTCTTTTCAAGCTCAGTGTGTTATTATTTAGAAACAACTACCACCAGCCAAGAAACTAGCTTTGAGAATGCCACTGCTGAGGCATTGCTTCAGTTGGGAGGCCTGGTCCCAGGGGAAAAATTGTTTATCACCTGTGGAAATGAGGCTTTCCTGGCTGTTCACTGTGAGGTGTTGGAGATGAGCAATTGACTGAGCTGGTCTGTTCCCTGTCAATGTAGGCAATTTGGTGTGGGGCTGGGTTAGTAATTTATCAGCTAAGAATGTCTCCTCTGCTCTTTGCTCTTAAGATAGGTCTCTAATCTCTTCCCTTCCTGGTGGGAGAGAAATGGTTGGCTCTGGTCTGCCTTCTGACTTTACGCCTATTACGTTCTTTTGGTTGTCAAGTCCCTAGAAACATCTTGATAGGCCAGATCCTGTTACAGTAAATACCTCTGTGGCTCAAATCACTAATGAAGCAATTTCCAGGGCTCTCTGGATGGATGGTTCCAGGTCAAACATCTTCCAGAGAAGTCAGTTTTGGAGGTTTCTGGCCTGTAGTAGGAGGTGGAATGATAGGGCAGAAGATTTCTGTGTGAGTTGTGAAATAGCCAAGCTTTGTGGCACTCACCTGTACCCTGACAGGCGGACTGCTGGCACCAGAGGAGAAAAGTGATACCTATGGAAATTTCTGACTTTTGATGTTTAATCAGCCCATTCAAGGACTTGGTGGGAGTCCTCTCTCTCAGGTCAAACTAAATGGTTTGAGCCCAGGTTCCTAGTTAACGGGATAGTAGGGGCTGAGACAATCTGTCAAGTTGTCTCAAGTCAATTTGAATGTTAAGTTAAAGAGTGTTTGGGGGGGATAGGATTGGCTTTCCAAATTGTCAGGCCTCCTCTTTGCTGCAGGCCGGTTGTTTGTGGCATAGATTTGTAGTTGGCCAAAGTTTTTTGTGTTGATTTAGGAAGGAGGTGAGATTAAGTGGTGGAGAGTCTTAAAAATAGATTTCTGGCACATCACCCATGGGGGTGACTTAGTTGATGGATACAAACGAAGCCATGGTGGCGTCCTTCTTGGGGTGGACTTGGTCACCTCTTGTTGCATTTTTTTTTCTGTTTTGGTATCAAAACACACGATGTTGGCTCTGAGCACCGTGTGTTCCTCCTGGATAAATTGCTCTGGATATAGGCTCACTCTTGGGTGTGTTTTTTGGTCATTTTTTTGTCCCTGTGAATTGGTGACTCAGCTCCCGATTTGTTAGGTGAGTGGTGACATCTCCTATTGGAACACTGGAGGTGGCAACAGGATATGGAGGCAGGCGTGTGGGCTGTGGCGTCAGATAAGGCTGTGTTCAGAGCTGGCCCCTCCCCGGCAGTCAGCAGTGGGTACCGCAGATAATGCCCACTTGTCAGGGTTGTTGCAGTCAGATGGGTACACATGGAGTGCCCACACAATGGCCGGCATTCAGTGGGTCTTGGTTTCCGTGTTGCCTTGCCTTTCCCTACTCAAGAGAGATTCTAAATAGAACTTTTACAGCCTGGTGTGTAAACAGAGGTCGGAATAGCATCTCTGTTTTTGGAAGGAAGTCAGCTTGTAGGGTGCTGGCAAGTCCATCGAAAGGAGCTGGTGGGGGTTGGAGCTAAGTGGAAGCCATTTTGCAACATGTCTTGTTTGCTTAATGTCCTCATTAGGGGTGTCAAAACAGCCTCACCGTCTCCAGCTTGTGCTGACACTGCCTGCCTGCCTGCCCTCCCTCATCCTTTGCAGTTAGAATCCGAGTCCTGAAGCGGCTGTGGTGGGCTTCCTGAGAACTGGGAGAGCAGGGTTCTAGAATGTCATACCCCCTCAGCAAGTCCTTTGCTTCCTCCCTAATGGCACAGTCGGCTGTTAACCCAGAAAGGTCAGCAGCCCAGCTGCTCTTGAGGGAAAGATGTGGCAGTCTGTTTTCATGGATTATGACCTTAGACACCCTGTCGAGTCACTATCACTTGGAATGAGGGTAAAATAAAATCCCCCCCACCCCCGAGTCTCTGAGATAAATGAGGAAGGCTTGTCACAGATCCAAGACTCGACTCTCACTGTAATTTGACTGTGTCAGTTAAGGCTTTGTTTATTCGGCACCCAGACTTGTCTCATGCTTTTCTGGGAGCATGCAAGGAACTGTCCTCCCTTGAGCACTTGATTAAGAGCTGAGCAAGGGCTAGTCCTGCTGTTTGGGGCCCCATTTCCTTCCCTTGTGTGGACTTGGCTTCTGCAGCTTCTGGCCAAGATAAGTTGTTACTGCAGCTCACTGACCCACATAAACCTAACTTGACTTGGCTGTCAAGTCCATTCTAACTCTAGCCACTGTAGGACAGAGTAGAACTGCCTCGTAGGGTTTCCAAGACTGTAATCTTTATGGAAAAGGGGACCTAGTAGTGTCGGGGTTAAACACTTGGCTGTTAACCACAAGTTTGGTGGTTCAGATCCACCAAACACTTTGGAGGAGGAAGATGTGGCAGGCAGCTACTGTCAGCATTTACAGTCTTGGGCACCCTGGGGGGCAGTCTGAAGGGTCTCTCTGGGAATAAGAAGCAGCTCAGTGGCATTCAAGTACAAGAAGTCTTATTGAGAAGGCTGGAAACTGTGTGATTCTGTTTATGACGTTCTGAAAAAGTCATTCCTTAGAAGCGACAGTGGCCAAAAACCTTTCATGCACTTCGCACGTGTTGACAGAAGGGACTAATCCGTGCAGGAGGCCATCATGCTTTGTAAAGACAGTTAACAAGCAGCAGCCCATCCAGGAGATAGACTGACAAGTGACTGCAGCAGTGGGCTCAGACACAGTGGTGCTTATGAGCAAGGGGAAGGAGCGGGCAGTGTCTGTATCACATCACAGTGAGTCAAGTCCAGTGGAAGCAGGCTGCCGTACTTCTCTCCCTCCAAGAGGCTGGTGGGTACAAACCTCCAGACTTCTGGCCAGTTGCTGAGCGCTAACCATTGGGCCACAAGGACTATGATCTGTAGGCCCAGTCTATTCCATTCTCTGTTTTTGTAAAGTTTTACTGAAAACTGGCTTCTTTGCACACAGAGTGAATTTAGAGTTAAAAGAACCCCGTGAACTGGTGAGCCAAACACTGGGCCCTAGGATCCCACCCATCCCCACTATGGCTGCTCCTTCCCAGCTTTTTAGAAGGCCAAATTTTTGAACTTATGAACTGAAGGGGTTTTCATTTGTTTGAAGTAACCTGAGACCTCCGGAGGCCCCACGCAGAAGCCGCTGACCCAAGGGAGCAGGGCCCAGCATGCGTGTCACTTGGCTGGTTGTCTGTCACAGGCAGCTTGGACGGCTGCCCTCCTCATTTTCCTAACAGACACCAGGGCTTAGGTTTCCCTGGGATTCAGGCCCCATCACAGTGTGGGGCCCCAGAGCAGTGATAACCAGAGCCTCTTAGCAGTGGAGAACAGGCCCTGGGAAGGGACCATGGCCTCGGCCCCCCTCTGCTTGGTAGAAACTCCATTCAGTCTTAGCCCATCAGAAAGCTCTCAGAAAACACTTGACTACAGACAGCCCGCCTCAAGAGATTGAAACCACTTGGGATTGTGGGAGTTAGCTGGTTAATTTTCTGTGGTCTGTATTGATGAGGTTGGAAAAAGGGCACGGTTATCTGAGCTGGAATTCTTACTCATTTGGAATGGACCACTCTGATCCCATGCTGGGCCCTTCCTTGGACATTGACATGGTTCAGTTAACTGAGATCGTCTTCCTTGTCCACTCTCGAGGAACCCATAGTCAAGTTGAAGCCCAGCGCTTACAGCTTGAATCAAGTTGATTCTGATTCTTGACGGCTCTGGCTCGTTGTGATAGGGTAGAAGGTTTTCCTGGATGGAGTCTTTATGGCCTTTCTTTATGCCATGACACTGAGTTCATACCACTAACTTTTAGGTTAGTAGTTCTATGTGTTGTGTTTAAATGCCAGTAAAGTCTTGTTTATAGCTACCCCAAGTGACAGAGTAGAACTGCCTTATAGAATTTCTTGGGCTGTCATCTTTTTTAACTTTTTGTTAGATTTGAGTGAACATTTGCAGAAAAAGTTGGGTTTTTTTTTTTTGTTCAGTTGTTTGTAGTTAACATGTTTCATTGCTTATAATTCTCCCTTGATGGCAGCACTCTTCCCAGTTGCTACTATGTTTCCTATTTTCAGTTGTCCTACTTTTCAATCCTTTCCTGCCTTCTGAGATCTTTGCTACCTTTTGATATATTGTATTGTTCTAAGCAGTGTGTTTTTGCTGGAAACATTGGTCATCTTATAGGTTTGACTGAAAGTTGAGTCATGAGGAGTAATTTCACTTCTAGACTTGGAAGGGTGAGGAAATAACCATGTTTTAAGGGGGTTCCACTGGTTTTTATCAGACCCGTAAGCCTGGTTGTTTTATAATTTTGTTTCATCTAGGCTGTAAAAATTTATTTATTTATTTATTTAATTTTTATTATTATTTTAATAGACATTTACAGAGGTTTTGGATTTCCATTCATTCATTTTAGGCTGTAATCTTTATAAAATTAGATTTGTAAGATCTTTTCCGCTCATGAAACTTGTGGGTGGGTTTGAACCATCAGCTTTCTGCTTAGTGGATGAGTGCCTAACTGTTGTGCCATCAGGACCCAAATAGTTGTGTATAGATCATTACAGTTCTTTATAAGACATTTTAAGTGGTGAACAAACATTTTTTATTTTGTTCACATTTGTTAAATAAAATACTAGGTATCCTAGGTTTGTGTCTCTTAGAAGGTAAAATACTGCCTTTGGCAGATTTTGTTGAATGTAACCAAATTGCTTCCTTGGAAAAAAAAAAATAGTTGCCATCCATGAGATATCTTAGATCTAGGATTAAATGTTTAGACGTTTCCATTCTTACTGTGATGTGCGGCCGAGTTAAAACCAACCCAGAGCTGACCCTCCATTGAGTTTTCAGAGGCTGTAAATTACTTGGGAGGAGATTTCCCATCTTTTCCCTCAGCAGTTGGTGAAACTGAACTGCTTGCCTTTGAGTTGGCACCGTAACTCCTTGTCCACTATCTATAGGCCAGCAGGGTCATACTGTGCCATAGGGTTTCCAAGGTTGTAAATCTTTGTGGAAGTGTCTCTGCTGAGATAAAAGGTGTTTTTTTTTTTTTGCCAGGCTATACCCTAGAGAAACTCCTCTTGCATCTGATTAATGTGATGGGATTAAGGGGTGTGGCATTCTACCCTTAATCTTCTTACTGTTTGGTTTATCAAGTTAGGTGATATCATTACATAGGCTCCATATTATATCATTATGTACAGTTTTGGAGGGACATTGTTTAATCCTTGATTTTGCCAAATGTCGTCGTCGTCGTCTTGTGTTTCACTGAGTTGAAGCCGACTCATAGCTGCCCCTCCAGCAGGTTTTCAGAGGCAGTAACTCACATGGGACGAGAATGCCCATCTTTATCCCTGGAAGCGGTGGATTCGAAACCATGTGCCTTTAGATTGGCAGCACATCTCCTTACCACTAAGCACTACGGCTCCCTACCGAGTGTCTTAGTATCTTGTTCTGTCAGTTTTTCAGAATAACGTTTCATAGGCTATCTCCCTAACTAATGTGCAGATCTTCTTTTCCCCAGTGCAGTTGTACATCTCAGGATGGGAGTTGTTTTTTTCTTTGTCAGTTGATTTGTTAAATAAAATGCCCCTTTCCAGATCCTTCTGGTCTCAGGGTAGATGCCAGGTCAGGGGTGGGGGGTGAGAAAGTCCTGGGTTTGAGTGCCAATCCTGTTCTTCCTGTGACCCAGAGGCAAAATTCTTTCCACCTCTGAGTCTCAGTTGACTTATCTGTGAGAGAGGATGCAGCCTCGGGTTCAAGCAGAGCAGTGGCTGTGAGGATGGTGGGTCAGGCCTGAGCGTACTCTGTTGTCCATAGTGTGTCTAAGAATCAGAGTTGACTTGGTAGCTCCTAGCAGCAATTGCTGTCACATGTTTGTTGTTGTTACTCTTTTTTTTTTTTTAATTGTATCATTTTTACGTGTACCGTCAAATCAGATCTGACTGGTACAGGAGGAGATTGCCCACTCCTTCTACAGCAGAGCATCTGGTGGATTTGAACCACATACCTCTGGGATTGCAGTGCAGCGTGTTGTTGTTACCCTTTAGTAGGTTCCACCTCTTGGTAGCCCCACGTACAGCAGGTAATGCTTTGTCCAGTCCTGTGTCACTGTCACGATTGTTGGTGCACCTGAGTCCTTCATAGCAGCCACTGCCTGTTGTGTTGTCATCCTTACTGTTTTCATTGGCCAGCCTTTCCCCCGAATCTGTCCTAACCTGAAGTGCCAGTGAAACCTAGGAGCTACACTGCCGACACTAGACACATGGTTCAAATCTCCTAGCTGCTTCTCTGAAGAAAGATGGGCATCCTCCTCCTGTGTGTTTTACTACCTCTAAAAACCTGCTGGAGAGTCAGCTATGAGTTGGTTCCAACTTGATGGTGTGTAAAAACTAAAGACAGCAAGGGTGAAAGTGCTGGTATTTGAAATAGCAGTGGCATACTTCCTAATATCGTAGCACCATGCAAGCCACGACGGTACAACAAACTGACAGGTGGGAGGTAGGTGTGTGTGTTAGTTCCTTTAAATGAGAGGTGAGCACAGCCTCGCGCTAGACATGTTAGCTGCTGTTGTAGAATGTTGGCACTGAGTATTTGCTGCTTTGGGTCTTTATGACCCCTGAGCACCAGGCACCTTTGGCCCTTCGTAGGTTTTTTGTTTGTTTGTTTGCCCTTGGTTGTTGCAGATGAAAATACAGGGCAGAGTGGTTAGTCTTTACAGAGGGTAGTGGAGGGCCCTCAACCTCAGATGCCAGCTCTCTGCTGGGAAATGGACTTCTTGAGGACCCCGTGAGTCTCTCCCCATGCTGTTGGGGTTGTCCCAAGCACCTGGGGCATCTTTTTTCTTTTCCAGCTGCGTTAGGGAAAGTTTCCGATATATGCAGGAAAAAGTAGTGTAGTGAACTGCATATGTCTAATAACGGTTTTCAATAATTATTTCAGTTTTGCCAGTTTTGGTTTCTCTTACTCCTCGCGCGTCTCTGTTGTGTGTTTTTAAAACAACTCCCAAAGCTCATCTCATTTTACTCATAAATACTTAGTCTGAGTCTCTTAAGGATTTTTCTTTAAATATAGCTACAAGACCATTTATCATTCCCAGCAAAATGAACAGTAACTACTTAGCTTCTCAGGTACCCAGTCTAGTTTCAGATTTCCACTCTGTGATCCCATGTTGACGCCAGGTTGGTTTACATCGTCTCCCAGCCGCCTTCCAATCCGTGGAGGTGAGGAGGGTTCAGGATGCTGGTGGTTGGGTATCTCTTCTGCTGTGGTTGGTGTGGGCTTGGCTCCTGTTGCCATGGAGATGATGCTGTCACAGACGGGGGGGTTATGACACAGGAGAATGCTGAGGTGCAGTGAGATAGAGAGCCACTTGCTCTTCATTTCTGGTTGATGTGCCTAGATAGTAAGGACACTGAAAAATGTGGAAGACCCAGAGGTTTAGTTCAAGATTTTCCTGGCTCTGAAAGCCCCTCAGTGAGGTTTCCCACCCCACTTCCCCAGGCAGCTTCATCATAAACCAGGGGAAGGTGGTGGCGCCTTTCTTAGGCACGAGTGCCAAGCCAACTTTTCTCAAAGGAGAGACTCCCGCCTCAGCTCCCAATAAGCGACCTCCTGCAGGGTCCTGTTTGGAGACTCTGGACTCCTGCATCTAAGCTGGTTGTTAAACATTTGAAGAGGTGGAGCCTCCTTGTAATTTTTGTAATTTTGTCCCTGCTTAATGGGCCATTCCAAGCCTACCCAGGCAATTTGTTGAGTGTTTGGGTAGTTAATGATCATAACCTTGACCTTCACATTAACCTAGCCGCCTCTTGACAAAGGCTTTCATGATCCTCAGGTAACAGCCACTGCTCCCATGAGTTCCCATCTTTGTGGGGTTCCCCCCCCCTTTTGTTTATTTCCTGTAAACCTGGTAGATCCATAAACCCGGGCCCCTTTCAGTGTCTTGAGTCTCTAGAGAAAATGTCCATGTGGCCAAGCTTCATTTCCAGAGAGGTTCTCTGTCCCATTTTCCCATTAGCCAGCCCTGCCTACGCCTTTCCTTTAGATGAGAGCTGAAGAAAGGGAGGCGTCCCAATATGTCAGTTCTGTCAGCAGGATTTGTTGAGAGGGAACAGTGCAGGCAGGCACAGTAGGGCTGGGTTGGGGAAAATAGGCTGGCCAGTCATCAGCAGGGCCACCAAAGAGGAGTGCTCCACTTCCATCCAACACCCTAGCCTGATTAGAGTTCTCCATGTAGAGGTGCCCTGCACCTGGGTGGGCCTTAAGTCCCATGTTGTTAGCCTGCATTGAGTCAGCTCTGACTCGGAGCGATCCCATGGACTGAAGAACAGAAGCCTGGCCTGCACCTCTCTCCCAACCTCAGCTGTGCTCGAGCCCATTGCTGCGGTCACTGTGACCGTCCGTCTTACAGAGGGTCTTTCTCTTTCTCTCTGACCCTTTACCAAGCATGTCCTCCAAGGACTGACCCCTCCTGGTATCTGTCATGCTCAGAGTACAAGAGGCAAAGTCTTTGCAGCCTCACTTCTCAGGAGCGTTCCAGCTGCATGCCTTCATAGACAGACTTGTTTATTCTTTTGGGCGTCTTTTCAGCACCACAACTCCAAGAAGCAATTGTCCTCTGTTCTTCCTTATTACTGTTCAGCGTTCACATGCGTCTGAGATGATTGGAAACACAGCGGGTTGGGGCAGGCACAGCTCAAGGTGATAGGTATCCTTGCACCTTAGCACTTTGAAGGGATCCTTGGCAGCAGGTTTGCCCTTTGTAAATCACCTTTTGATTTCTTCAGTGCTGCCTCCATGGGTGTTGATTGTGGAAAAGGAAATCCTTGACAAGTTGAATCTTTTCTCCTTTGCTTCATGGTCCAGTTGTAAGGGTTTTTTTGGTTCTCTTTTGGTTGAGCTGTAATCCATGCTGAAGACTTTAGTCTTTAAGCATCACCAGTAAGTGTTATATACTGTCTGGTTGGAACTCCTAGCTGACTCTCTGAGGCTAAATTGCATGAAAGTCAGTTACCCATCCTTGTCTTACAGAGCAGGTAGGGGATTCGAACTGTGTTCCTTTGGCTTGGCACCACAGTTCCTTACCGTTAAGCCACTAGAGCTGTTACTTATCAAGGAAGCTCTGGTGGCTTAGTGGTAATGAGTTTTGCTATCAACTCAAAGGTACATGGTGTGAATCAACTATTCCTCAGGAAAAAGATGGGCAGTCTTTCCCCATTTGATTTACTGCCTCTGAAAACACACTGGCAGGTTAGCTATGAGTCAGTCTGACTCGATGGGACATAACAATTAATTATTGGGCCCTTGCTTTGTCCTGGTGGTATGACAGTTGTATTCTGAGCTGCTACCTGAAAGGTCCACAGTCAGTCTGAACCCACCTGGTGGCTCTGTGTCCTGGAGAAAAGACCTGGCACTCTGCTCCTGTAAGATTTACAGCCTCACAAACCCTCTGGAGGTAATTCTCTGTGTGTGCTGTCACGACCAGTCAGAATAGATTCGTGGCCCTCGACAACTTTGTACCCAGGCCCCCACTGGCATAGGCTTGACCCATATTGTGTTCTAACCCCCACAACCTCTTGAGGTAGATGCCGCTCTTATCCCATCCTACAGTTAAGGAACCCAAAGCCCAGCCTAGGTACCAGCAGCACATGCCTCTTGTTCTGAGGAAGCTGCGTGGCCATTTGGGTTTGTTTGCTCTGAAAAAGAACAGGAAGTGTGTTGTCCAAGCCTGGATGACTGGATGGTTCCAGTTTACCGTGGGGGCACAGGATTTCTTTACCAAGTGCTGTGGCTGCCCAGCCCATGGAGTATGATATCTCAGGGTCAGTGTATGACGCACGGCTCAGTGGCCCTTCCTTCATAGTGGACCTTCACATTGATTCTCTGACCTCCAAGGAAGAACCCAGAACGAGAGTTCTGAAAATGGAACCCAAAGTGTCTTGGAAACCAGTCCAGATGGCACCAGTCCAGGCACTGCCTATGGGCACAGTGTCAGCCTCTGCCTGTTTCCTCTTGGGGGTCAGTTTCAAGCCCAGTTCAGGGTTGATTTTCTGCGCCCCCCAGGGCCTCACAGTCAGTCCTTGAAATGGCTCAGTCTCTGCCTGGTCTGCCCCTGTAGGATTTTCTCTGCCAGCTAGTCCCAGAGGGCTTGGCAGGTCTGGATTTCAGCGATTAGTGCAATGGGGCTCCCACCAGTCTTCTTGGGGGATTATGTCACAGTCTATTAGGCAAGCTCCCTCTGGTATTTAATCCCACTCTGACATGGATTGTGCTGGCAGCCTGCTAAATGGCCTCGCTTAGCCGTCTTGTGGTGGTGGTTGTGGCCCACAAGGTGTCTCCCCTCAGTCCCCAGGCCAGATGTTTAAGTTTTAACCTCTGTTTTTAAACAAAACCTGGCTGTTTTGTGGCTACAACTGTTGTGTGGTGATGTTGGTGGCCTGCAGGGTGCCTCCCTTCTGTCCCCAGGCCAGTTCTCTGTTGAACAGAGCTGGCAAAAGGTAATAAGTGGATGTGTAAGAAGGAGAGCCCTGGTGACATGGTGAATTAAGCACTCGACTACTAACTGAAAGGTTTGTGGTTCAAACCCATCAGCTGCTCCACAGTAGTAAGATGTGAATGTCTGTTCACCTAAGCTTTACGGACTTGGGGCGCTTATGAGGCAGTTCTCCCTGTTTGGTTGCTGCATTGGGGTGGATGAGTCAGCAGTCGGTTTATCTTAGTTTTGGATGGGTCCCTGGCTGGCACAAATAGTTCACATGCTCATTGTTAACCAAGAGGTTGGAGTTTCCAGTCCACCTGGAGAAGCTTTGGAAGAAAGGCTTTGTGATGCCCTCCTGAAAGAGCCCAGCCTGAGAATCCTCTGGATCAGAGTACTGCTCTGACAGGCCTGGGGTCACGGGCAGCCAGCTTAGTGAGGCAGGACGTGGCGCTGGGAGGACTTGTGCAGTTGTAGGGGGTCACCCTGACACAGCTCCTGCTGAGAGACGGGGCCCATGGCCCTGAGACTCAGCAGTCAGTCAGCTGTCTCTGTCCCCCCTCAACAGCCCTGTCTCCTCCATAAACCACCAACAGTTTTCTTCTTTTTAAAATCCTGTTTCTGTCTCTGCTTTTCCCAACTCTGTCCAAAGCAATTTCCAAGGATTTATCTACAGTTTCATCAAACAAACGTGCATATTCCAGGCTTGCTGGATCCCAAAACTCCACTCCTGGGGTAGCTCAGGTAGTAACTGTAGGGGTCTCTCTCTCGCTGGATGGCCTTGTGGGAAGATTAGGATGCTGTCCTTTGCGTTGCAAAGGCTTTCTTCTAGAATCATCTTAAAGTTCTTGGAGTTCTCGTGTCATCTGTTGTCACTCTGAGGGGTGTTAGATGTGGAGCCGCCTGACCTTGGTCCAGACAGTGGAGGGCATCATGTCCAGGTAGGAGCCTCAGATGGGTCACTTGCTTCCTTCCCCCGTGACGCTGGTCCGGCCAGTTGGAGATGGCTCTGTGGCCTTGGCTCTTGTTTGCATCTTGTTGACCTACTAGGAGGATGCAGATCAGGAGGGTATATGACTGGCATCAGTCAGGTTTCGAGGAAACCTCTGGGTTGGACCTGCAGACACAGTGTCGCATCGGCAGAGGGAGCTGACAGTGACTTCTGGGACAGGGGGCCATGGAGGAGGTGGACGAAGAGTGGTCCCCAGTTCTCTCTTTGTCTCCCCTATTGTAGAGGTCTCAGACTTGGAATCAGAAAACACGCAGTTCCTGGCTTTGGCCTTGTTGCCTGCCTGCTGGCTGGCTGTCCCCATGCATTCTTCACCTTCTCTTTCTTCTTTCCTTTTTGTGCCCTCGTGTCTAGATCAGAAATTGCCCATCTCCCTACTCCTCTGGCTCAGCCAGGGGCTTTATTAGTCTGTTTTTCTAAGGGTCCAACTGCCTTGTCTTCCCCAGACTACCCTGCTCTGAGTTTTATTGATGGCATTTTTAACTTTTTATAATGAATTGGGAGGTTTATGGAGCATGTCGGTTTTCTGTCCAAAAGTTCATATACATTGTGTTCCATGTGACTGATTACTTGCTCTGAATTTGCTTTTTGTTTTATTTTTTTAAAAAACAATTCTTTTATATTGGTTTGCATGCAGAATTCTCATACATTGCTGTAGGGTTTTGTATACTTTCTGCCCAGTGTCACCTGCATTCCTGCTCCAGGTCCCCCTTTGGCTTCCCTTTATACCCTGGGCACTTGAGAGTGATGTTTGTCCTCAGAGGCTCAGCTCAGTGCCATGGTGTCATCTGCCTCTCTGAACCTCCCTGCCTGCATTCCTGTGAAGGGTGGTGAGCCCTCCGCCCTCAGGGTTCTCACGGGTGTGCCTCCACCCAGGGCCTGCTTCAGTGACCATTCTCCCTGCGTGGGTGTGACTCCCAGTGGCCTGGGGAAGTGTGCCATGTCACCAGGTGACAGCTTGGCATTGGAGAATTTGGTTTTCTTGGTTGGGAGGCACTTTGCGTCTTGGGGGAGGCACCCCTGGCACCAGTGGGAGCCCTGCACCCAGCTTGTTCGGTGCGCGCGCCCAGCTGGGAGGGACCTCAGTGACTCATTGAGAAGGTTGACCTCACCCGGAGTCAGCCATCCTGTCAGGGCAGCCATGCACTTCACCAGGACGTCACCTCAGGCACATACAGTCCCTAGCCTGCCTTGCTGCCTTTGAAACGTCGCTAGGAGCTTTGTGTCCAGCATTTTGCTTGTTGAGAGCCGCCCTTGACTTCTGCCTGGGGCATGGAAGGAAGGGGGTTCTGAGCTCCTTGGGTTTAAGCTGGGCTGTCCATCCATCTGCCCATTTGTGCCCTTTGAATGGGGAGTGAGTACTAACAGAAAAGCCCTTTGAGGTGGACTCAGAGAGGTCATTACTGGCTTGTTTTCCGCAAAGCCTGGGAGAAGCTTTGGGGGCTGCAGCTGGTCGCCCTGGCCAGCTTAGCGGCCAGTTCCGCGCGTCTGGTTCGCCTCTTCGGCCCCAGGCCAAGTGCTGTGTCTTCTCTCCTCCCACATCTTAAGGAATAGCGCTATGGAGAATCTTCGGCATTCTCTCCCAAAACCCACGTGTGGTCACTCATGAAGAACTTGGGAAAATGTATTCTCCTTTTCTGAACCAGCTTCTGTACTTGTGACAACTGTGTCTGTGGATTTGGCTCAGAAACTGGGTCCTTTAACCAGTGGCTCGTTTCTGCACCTGGTTACCCCACTCCACTCCATCCTACCCCTCCCACCCCCATTCCATCCCACCCCACCCCCACTCCTACCCCCGATGCCCAGAATGTTACCAGCAGCATCCATCCTATTCAGAGTTTTTAAAGACTGAGGAGCGGGAATGGCAGGAGGGGGCAGACAGAATTGAAGGAACCTGGAGATTAGTTGAGCTAGTTGGGTAACAGGAAAAAGGGGAGGGATATGATGCCTTGGGGGCTGAAGTCAGAGGAGGAGGGGAAGACATAGAGCAGGCCCTTCCCGTAGCATGGGGTCACCCCAGGAACCTGTTTGCTGGTCTTCTTGACAAACCGCAGCTCAGGCCCTCTAGTCAGAGTCCCTAATGTAGGGCGGGTGGGATCTGAGGGCCTCTCACTGTCCACAGCTCTTACCACCCCAAGACAGAATGACCTCCAGCTCAGAGGCACCCCTGTACCTTCTGAGAGATGCTCTTCGGAGTCCCTGAGATAAGATAACGTCTGTGGTACAGCGGGTTTCAGAAGTCCCCTGATACAGAGCTCTCTGGGCATTTCAGGGTTTTGTGGGGCCATTGAGCCTGATGCGACCCCAAGACAGAATTTCCTAGGCTCATTTGACCACAGATCCCTGTGAGAAGTATTGGTTAAATGTGTCTTAGTGTTAGTGGTTCAGCCCCTCAGTGTTGCTCCTCCAAGGGACACGGTTCCTTGGCAGGAAGGACCAGGTTTGGGGTCATGGCCTTTCTCTGTGTGACTGCTTTCGCCCTCAGCCTCCCCCGGGCCAGATCAGCACCCCGGCCCTGCACTCACTGGGGCTCTGGGCTTGGTTTGTAGGGAGGATGGTGAACTGGAAGAAGGTGAACTTGAAGACGATGGGGCCGAAGAGACCCAGGACACCTCTGGGGGGCCAGAGCGGAGCCGGAAAGACAAGGGGGAGAAGCACCATAGTGACTCAGATGAGGAGAAGGCCCACCGGCGGCTGAAACGCAAGCGGAAGAAAGAGCGGGAGAAGGAGAAGAGGCGATCAAAGAAGAGGAGGAAATCCAAGCACAAAGTAGGTCCCTGGGACGTGTGCCAGCCACCCAGAGCCCTGGGCCAGGTGGCTTTTCCGCCCCAGCAGACACTTAGTGATGCGTTCTCCTGCCCTAAAATGACTAGAGCCCTTTTTTGGGGGAAAAATTGGCAGCTCACGCTTAAGTGCCACTAGATGCCCTTAGGTGCCGTCTCTCAGAGAGCCCAGGGCCTTTTGGCACGTTCTAGCATCATTTGTCCCGGGGCTGACCTTCCTGGGGTGGCCCTGGCTGGCGTGCAGCACAATCACCAAGTCCACTTGCCCTGTCATTCCAGCGCCACGCTTCGTCCAGTGATGACTTCTCCGACTTCTCTGATGACTCGGACTTCAGCCCCAGCGAGAAGGGGCACCGGAAGTACCGGGAGTACAGCCCACCCCCCTATGTACCGGTGAGTCTGCTGCCTGGACACAGGCTGGGCTCTTCCTGCTTTGTTGTGGTGAATCATGTGTATAGAATCAAACCCGGGCTGTTTCCCCCGCATTTACATGTACGGTTAGACAGCATGGATTCATTGTGTCGTGTGGTCATCGGCAGTATCTAAAGTCTCCAGGCTTTTCCATCCTCGGTGTCCGGGGCAGCTACGGTCACCTGTGCTAGGCTGCTGGGGAGAGGTCAGCTGCTCGGCGGGAGGAGGACGTGGTAGTCAGCTCCATTACGGTGGGCAGTGGGCAGCCTTGAAAACCTGACAGAGGAGAGTCGCCACAAGTCGGAATTGACTTGAGGACAGTGGGTTTGGCTTTTTGGATCCTATGAGGAGCTTTGGTGGCACTGTGATTAGGGCATTTGGCTGCTGAGAGTTCTTTCCAGACACTGCCCAGGAGAAAAGTGAAGCTGTCGGCTTCCAGAAAGAGAAAAGCCTCAGAAGGCGTCTGGGGCAGCTCTCCTCTGTCCTGTAGGCTCCCTGTGGCTCGAGTGAATAGCAGTGGGTTTGGGTTTTTGGGTTTGGTTTTGTTTCTTGACAGGGATTGGCACTCTCTAAGCTCTAACTCCCCCCTCTCACACAAACAAACTCGACGTATCTGCTCTGTTCTTGCATATGTGATTGAAGTGGGATCCTACATGCTTTGTCCTTTGCATCATCCTTCTTTCATTTGTTCTGGGCATGCATGTATAGAACAGGACATGATCCTGTGGGATTAGAGATGCTGCTTATCCCCGTTACACAGGTGAGGAGACTGAATGTTCCAGTTGCACAGCTGACTCTTCCCACTGTTGGAAAATGACATTCTGTAGAACATCAGCAGGCTCGGAACTGAGCTCTTACAGACCACCCCTACCATGCCCCCTGCTTGAGTGAAAATTTCAGTGTGCTCTTGAGCTTGCAAACCATTTTTTCCTTCCCATTAGTTAGAGCCAAAGGAGTAAAACCCAACAACTTGGATATCCAAGTTTCAAGAAGTAATTTTTTAGAAAAAAAAGTTCTTTTCTTGGTTTGCATACAATAACTTGTTTACATCGTGTTTCATTCAACTCCCTTGTGTTTGTTTGGGTTTCTTTTTGCCCCCTCCCTCCACCCACTGTGAAGCAGTGTTTTAAAGTTAATTGCTTTGTAGTCAGTAGCCTTTATCCGAGTGGGTTATTTGTCAGGAGACATTTTAGCTGAGATTGCTCTACTAATGTAGCATCAGGCCTCAAACCTGTGGTAACCACAATGCAGGAAGCAGGTGGAAGCCGGCTCACACAGATCCTGCACTCGGGGTTCGAGGATTTGAGATCTGCGTCCTTCAGTGCATGCTTGTATGTGCATGTGACATGTCTGTATGTGTGCCTATCTGTGATCCCAGGTGGTGCAAATGATTTTCAGAAACTTTGGCCTCCCAACCTGAATGTTGGTGATTGAACCATGTCCACCCAGAGGTGCCCTGGGCGAAAGGCCTGGCTGTCTTACTTCTAAAAGTCAGTCATTGAAAGAGCACGTAGAGCTGAATTAGCCAACCTGGTTGTGGTCGCCCTGGGTCAGAGTGGCAGCTGATTGGGTTTTTTGTTTGTTTGTTTTTTAAATTTTTATTATTTTTGTGTGTACACCGTCAAATCAGATCTGACTGGTACAGGAGGAGATTGTCCCTCCTTCCCCCGCAGAGCATCTGGTAGTTTGGAACTGTGCGCCTCGGGATTGCAGTTGCATCTCCTTGCCACTAGGCCACCAGAGCTCCCTAGCTGATTGGTTTTGTTGGCATCTTGGGTGGTTGGGTTTTTTTTTCTTTGCCTGTCTAACTAGCTCACGTCTTTCTGTCTTCGTATTTGTCTGTCTGTCCACCTGTCTTCATCCAGTACAACTTGACACTAGTTTACTTTGTAAAGCCAATCCTTCTAGTTGCCTTTCTGGCCAAGAGTTGAATTCTCAGACCTCGGGTTTGTTTTTGAGTGAGGAATGTTCTTGAGTTTGTGAGGTCTCTCTGCCCCCAATCCCTGGGAAGCACCCACTTCTCTCTACCTCCAGCCCCTCTCCCTAGTTCTTCAGGGACCATGGAGTCTGTACCTCACTTCTCTTTCAAGTTGTGAAGAGCAAGCATGTCTGTCAGTCCCTGGAGAGGTCTGCAGAGTCCCACAAACATGTGTCTACTTGGGGAACAGTAGGGCTCATGGGGTCAGGCATTCAACTCAGCCCTCCTCCCCATTTCTCTCTGGGCCCGGCAGTCCCACCAGCAATATGGCTCGTCTCACCCCCCATCCCTGCCCAAGAAATCCTACTCCAAGCTGGACAGCAAGGGCTATGGCCTGTACGAGGACTACGAGAACGAGCAGTATGGAGAGTATGAGGGGGACGAGGAGGAGGACCTGGGCAAAGAGGATTACGATGACTTCACCAAAGAACTCAACCAGTACCGGCGTGCCAAGGAGGGCAGCGGCCGGGGCCGAGGTGAGCTGGGGCTGGGGCCAGGGCCTCTGTAAGCAAGGGAGTGTCTGCTGGGTGCCAGGCAATACCCTGGTGGTGGGCCCCCTCTCCTGGAGCCTCCAGCCCAGGAGAAGAGATTCAGGGTCATGAAGCGAAGAGTAGGTGTAGCCTAGAAACTTGTGGCCTTGGGAAGGACTGTGTGGCCCAGGGACCTGCAGGTGGTGGGGTAGCCCGTGTTGCCAGAGACCTGTGGGTAGTGGTGTGGACCATGTGGCTTGGGGACCTGTGGGGGTGAGGTGACCCGTGTGGCTCGGGGATGTGCGGGTGATAGGGTAGACTGTATGCCCTGGGACCTGTGAGTTGGGGGATGGACTGAGCTGGGATGGAGCCAGGCTAGTGTAAGGGCAGACAGGCTGCTGGGAGTATTCACAGGGTTTGGGTTTCTTTCTTTTCTTTTTTTTTTTAATTTTACTTTATTATATTGTGTGTGTGTGTGTGTGTGTGTGTGTACCGTCAAGTCGGATCTGACTGGTACAAGAGGAGATTGCCCCTCCCCCAGCAGAGCATCTGGTGGATTCGAACCATGTACCTCTGGGATTGTAGTGTAGCTTCTTGCCACTAGGTCACCAAAGCTCCCTAGAGTTTGGTTTCTTCATTGCCCCAAAGTATGGATCATTTTTAAAGGACACGTACTGGTGTGGTGGTTACACATAGAAGTCACTGAAAAGTTGCCTGTTGACCCCAGCAAGCTGCTGTGCAGGAGAAAGATGTGGCAGTCTCCTTCCATAAAGAGTCCCAGCCCTGGAACCCAGGCAGCAGCGGGACTGGGTTTGGTTTGGGTTTGGATTGTTTTCTGTGCTGTGAGATACATAGTGTGTGTAGCGTTAAATCAGAGTAAGTTACATAGAGGACTTTTTTTTCTTTTACCTCTCTTGAGCCTTCTGAATAAATCTGAAAAGAACCCTCATTTTAACATCCCTCTGACCTTGGTGATGCAGTGGTTAGAGGTCCCAGCTGTCAGCAGTTGGAACCTGTCAACTGCTTTATGAGTGTTGTCTTATGAGAGAGATTCATAGCCGTGTGGACCCTGTGGTCCAGCTCGACCCTGTCCAGTAGAGTTGTGGGCTGGAATCTGCTGGACAGCAGCGGGGTAAGGGCCCAGCCTCCCTCAGAAGCTGTGGTGGCACAGTGACTAAGGAACGTAGTTACAACCTAGACACCCCTGTTGGGCTCTGTCAGGTGGGATCCTTGGGCATCAGTGTAGGGCACATAGCCCAGTGAGCTTGCTGTCTGCTGTGACTGGTTAGCCGTGGGGTGAGAGGAGGGCTAGAGCAGGGTGAGTGACAGCAGCTGCCCAGCTCTCACCATCCTCCCACCTGGCAAGGTGTGGCTGACTGCAGGCCTCCTGTGGTGGCCACACCTCTTGACTTTGACCTGTGGCCCTAGGAGGACTGTAGGGAGGAGCTGAGACAGGATGACCCAGCCTGACTTCTTGGTGCCCTTTCCTGCCACAAAGATGTACCCATTCCAGCTGGCTCCTTGAACCCTCCAGCTCAGCAGGCCTACCCTACTGTGCCTCCCACCCTGGCCCAGCTTGCCTTGGTGGCTGTTCAGTCTTAACGTCAGCAGTCTTTCTTATGCACCTGCCTGGAACAGGCCCCTCTCTTGGGGTGCTTTTGGGGCCAAATGTCCTGGGGGCCCAGCATGTGCAGCACTGTGTGACCTTTCATTTTCTAGGTGTTGAGTTGGCTGCGATTCGTAGTAACCTGTATCCTCACAATTGCTACTGAGGCCACTGTCACACTGAAATAGAGGAGATGTAAACATCATCTTGATAATACTTCCTTTAAGCTAATCAAAATCTGGATCCACCAGTGGCTGTGAGGGAGGAAGAGGAGTCCTCCCATCCCGTGACATTTACAGCCTCCCAAAACCTGCCAAGGGTCAGCTCTGATTTGGTTCTGACTCAACGGCAGTGCGTTGAATTGAGATCACTGAGGTCATCAACCAAGAGTTGAGCTGACTCAAACTCACAGCATTGTGTTAATCAGATAACAGTATTTTTAATTTTGTGATAAGTCTCTGAAATTGATACATGTTTCCACTCATGATGTCTCTGTTTGGACTAGCCAAATGTCAGGTCTCTCAGGAGCTCCATGTGGTGAGGGGCAGTACGCCACCCTGTGAGCACTCACAAGTACTACAGTAGGCCTGCGTGTGGTCTGCCAAAGCCAGGAAGACTTCCTGGAAGAGGAGGACAGTGATTGATCTCAGGACAAGCCATGGTTGACTTGTCTCAGCAGTGGATCCTCTTCTGGTCTTGCTAACATTTGTGCATCTCCCCACAGGCAGCCGAGGCCGTGGCCGAGGCTATAGGGGCCGAGGAAGCCGTGGAGGGTCTCGAGGTCGAGTCATGGGCCGGGGCGGCCGAGGCCGGGGCCGGGGCGTGGGAGACCACCCGGAGGATGAGGAGGACTTCTACGATGAGGAGATGGAGGTGAAGGCACCTTCAGCCCTCCTGGGGTGGCGGCTGGGATTTCTGGGGTGCAGATATCATAGAGGGAACCTGTAAGATGGAGGTGGAAGCACATGGCGTGGGTAGCCTTGCTTTCAGCAGGGTGACTTACGATCTAGGGTGGATAAATGGAAAAGAACAGAAGGGTGGGCAGAGAACAGTCACTTCCACCCCTGCCCCCACCAAGCCTCGGTTCTCATCCTTGGGAGAATGCTCACTGTCCTCGTGAGACATTTTATAACCTTTTTTCAAACCACCTCCTTCTCCCTCACATGTACATACACACAGATGAGAGGCACCCAAACTCAGAGACTCCTTAGGTGTGGTGTGGTGGTGGGGGGTTGCAGGTGGAAGTCCAGCCCTCTGACCATGGAGTTAGGGCCTCCGGAGTAAAGCACCAGGGCTGAGTGTGGGAGGGTCCAGCTAGGAAGCCTATTGACAACCCCCCCCCCCTCCGTCCTTCTCTCCGAAATCCCAGTATGGAGACAATGAGGAGCCGATGGGAGAGGACGATTATGACGAGTACTCCAAGGAGCTGAACCAGTACCGCAGGTCCAAGGACGGCCGAGGACGAGGTGGGCACGGCCTGGGAGCTGACGGACTTTGCTGGGTGCTCTGCTTGACAGCTGTGGGTCTTGGTACCAGCTAAGCGCCGGCACTGACGCTGTCTTTCCACCCCACAGGTTTGAGTCGAGGCCGAGGCCGGGGCTCCCGAGGCCGAGGCAAAGGGATGGGCCGGGGCCGCGGCCGTGGAGGGAGCCGTGGAGGACTTAATAAGGGCATGGATGACGACGACTACTACGACGAGGACATGGGCGTGAGTAGGCGCTGCCCCGCTCTGCCATGCTAGGCCAGCACCCCTACCTGGATGTGTTTCTTTCGTAATTGAGATTGAATCTTTCCTTTCTGTTGGAAGAGAAAGCCATATAGAAGTATAATTATCCTAACAAAATTTTTTTTCTATATTTTTAGAAAAAGTAATTTTTTTTTCATTTTTTGTTGAAAATATGCACAGCCAGCTCTACCTGTCCACATTCTGCATGTACAGATATTGACACCACTGTTGACCATTGACAGCAATGGGCTCTTGCCCTCACAGAGCTCATTGTAGGCAGTGACCTGTCCAAAAATGTCCTTGTCACACAGACACACTCCTGTCAAGTGAACACACCTCTCTGTCCACCAAGGTTTTTGTCAGTCAGTCCACTCAGATCCATGTCCACTCTGTCTTCCTGTCCCTTTCCTCACTCCACCCTGCTCTGTGCCCCAACAGGACAGCGGTGGGGGTAACTACCGACGGAGCGACCATGACAAGCCCCACCAGCAGTCGGACAAGAAAGGCAAAGTCATCTGCAAGTACTTCGTGGAAGGGCGCTGCACATGGGTAAGGGCCATGCACTCACAGGCACCCGGAGAGAGCCCGGCTGCTGCCCACCCGCCTCCCACCCGCCATCCCACCCGCTGCGTTCCACATGTGCCTTTCAACCCCATGATTGCTTGGTGGCTGCTGTGCCTCCGGGCCTCGCACCCCCAAACTGGGAAGAATAAAATTGGGTGAAGGGTTCATTTTATTTAGACAATATTGTTCTCCCCAGAGGCATTTGCTAATGTTGAGTTGTTCAGAAATGCTGGAGAGGCTGGGAAATGAAGTATTTTCATCTGCTTGCATCCTTCCCCAAATTTTGTGATGATACTGGGCAGGCGACTCACACTGATTTCTGTATGTTACAGAAGTGACTGTTGAGGATAGTGAAAGTAGAGAAGTCCAGGAAGAGCTGGGAGGAGGCTTGGGATGGGAGGCAGGGAGGTGAAGGACACTGTGAGGCTGCTGCGACCTGAGGCTGTGCTCCTCTGGGTCTCCCCCTCCGAGGCTATTCCCTCCCCTTCCTGCACTGATAGTGATCTGTGTCACTGAGCCTCCACCTCCCCTCACCACTTCTCTTCCAGGGAGATCACTGCAATTTCAGCCATGACATTGAACTACCAAAGAAGCGAGAACTCTGCAAGTTTTACATCACTGGTTTCTGCGCCCGTGCTGAGAACTGCCCCTACATGCATGATATCCTTTGCCATGACCCACATCTGGCCTGAAGGAAGGGATGAGACCTCCTCTTAGTGGCAGTGACCATGGGCCTCCATGCCAGGCACTGTGTGTTATGTCTCACTTACCCTGCTGCTTGAGGCTGCTGTTCCCATTCTCCAGATGAATACACTGAGGTGTACATACATACTCTCTGTGTTCTTCACATATGCTCCCAAAACTCACTGGTAGCTTTCTGAGATTTCTCCAGCTGACTGTGTCACTTTGGGCAAGTCGCCTAACTTCATTGCCACTGTGGATCGGGGACACAGCTCCCAGGCCAGCATGGGGTGGGGGGCGGGGGGAGCTCAAAACTGAGGATCACTTGAGGTCTGTTCATCTGCCTCTTGTGCCACCTTGAGCTCCCATTTATGCATTTCTGAAAAAGACGGGCTCTCTCCTCAAGTGGGGTCCACAGATGAAATGTTTCCCTTAATTTTCTGTGCACGTGATTTCCCATGTAAGCTCTACCACACGACAGGGAACTGCATCAACGGGGACGACTGTATGTTCTCCCACGACCCGCTCACAGAGGAGACCAGGGAACTCCTGGACAAGGTGGGTGCCACCTGCTGTCCTGCGGGGATTGGAGTCCTAGTTGTATTGGGATCCCAGGCTGGGCCGTTTTCAGGAGAGTTCTGGAACTATTCTTTACTGCAGGGAAATTGGAGGGGCTCCCAAGTCTATGTTATCTCTGGCCAGGGCAGTGAGGGATAGCACTAAAACACCCCAAATCCAAATTGCTGTTAAGGTGCCTCAAGCGTGTAGTGACCCTGTAGGACAAGGTGGAAGTGCCCCTAGGATTCCCTGGAAGCAGGCTGCCTTGACTTTCTTCCAAGGAGTTGCTAGCTGGTGGAATCAAACTGCCAACCTTTCATTTAGCAGCCAGTCACTTAACTACCTGCTCACCAGCTCCACTTGTTGTGGGGCAGCTCTGTGAGAAGAATGTTGACCGATGTGTCTTCTGTTGTATTTTGTGGGTTTTTAGCGGTGGCTTAGAGAATACCCACCAGATATGCAGAGGGAGAGACTTGGGACAGTTTGATTCTGATGGAAATGTCCAGTGTTTCTACCTAGAACTTGTTGTTTGCTGCCGTCATTTTATCTCACAGCGGCCGCCTCTGCGACCAATGAAATGTCACCTAGTCCCGCTCTGATTGTGATTGTCGGTGTGCTCTGTGGGTATCGCTGTGTGTATTCAGTGCCTTTTCAGCCCAGCAGACTCACCTTCTCATACCATGACGGACAGTAGTATTCTGTTAACAAACCTTAAAATTTCCAGTGGCTAGTGTTTTTTGAGATGTTATTACCAGGTCCTCCCTCTTTGTCTTAATCTGCAAGCACCGCTGGAACCTGTCCACTGTGGGTGACCCTGCCTGGATGTACAGTACTAGTGGGATGGCTTCGTGCACCAGGGCAGCACATCGCCCAGTACTGGCAAAATGACGGAGGAACTATGCTAGGCAGTAGAGGAAGCCCAGGGAAATGCAGATTGTGGACGGGGACACTTCTGGGAGCCAGCATTTGAAATCCATCCTCCTCTCTGTTGTTCCCCCTGGGAATCTGGATGTAGGACTTGAGGGGTCCCCAGCCAGGCCTCGGTACAGTTTCCTGAGGTGCCTGCAAGGGTCAAATGGGATAAGAGAAAACTTTAAAAGACGCTCCTTCTAGAACTTGTAGTTCTCGGAATGTTTTGTTGTTGTTGTTATGTGCCGTCGAGTCGTTTGCTACTCATAGCGACCCTATGTACAACAGCCCTAAACCCTGCTCTATCCTGTACCAGTCACACTGTCTCTGACACACTCATCCCGATTACCCCAGTCACTGAATCAATCCACCTCATAGAGGGTCTTCCCCTCCTGCGCTGTCCCTCTACCCTACCAAGCATGACGTCCCTCTCCAAGGACCTGTCTCTCCTTACAACATGTCCAAAGTATGTCAGGCGAAGCCCCAGAATCCTTGCCTCCAAGGAGCAGCCTGGTTTAACCCTCTCTAGGATGAATCTGTTTGTTTTCTTGGCAGTCCATGGTAAATTCAATACTCTTCTCACAGCTCAGAGGCGTCAATTCTCCTTCTATCCTCCCTAGTCATTGTCCAACTCTCTGATGCATAACAAGTGATTGCAAAAACCATGGCCTGTATCAGACTCACCTTAGTCTCCAGAGAGACTAGGAGTTTTGTTGTTGTTTTTTTTTTTTACTAGGAGTTATTTAACTCCACAAATCCATCCTACATTAGCCGCACTGTCTAAATGGTGGTCAGTGTGACGTGGAGGGCCTTGGGCACATTATGTAGAAGGAAAAGTGAAACAACCCCCATTTGTCACTGGCAAAACAGCCCTGGAGAGAGTTACTGTCTTTTCCGAGGTCCTTTCAGGTGCCTGGGACCTTAGGAATACTAGAGTCTGTCTGTGACTCAATTAACTGCGTAAGGACTCTGAAGACTCGCCTCCGATTTGGAGAACACAGCACTGTGGCTCATGCCTGCCCCCTGCTGGTGACCAGCAGTTGTGCTCCAGATGAGCCGCGTCCCTTAGGACACAAGCCAGGTTTCCCTGAAAAATTCCTCACAACTAAATTTTTTTAAAGTAAAAGAAAACAGATGGAATTAATTTAGTGGTATGTTTCATTTAACCCAATAGCCAAGTGTCCCGTCAGCAAGCACTAGGTAGAAACTCACCTGATGGCCATCAAGTCAGAGCCAACTTAGCTGACCCTCCAGCAGGTTTCCGAGGCTGGACCTCACACGAGAGGAGATTGCCCCTATTTCTCCTGAGGAGCCGCTGGTGGGTTCAGACCACCAGAGAAGTATTAGGGTAGCACAACTTCTTATGCCACCAGAGCTCCCTAATTGATACAAAAAGTTAGTAAAATAGTGGACATTATTATTAGTACTAGATTTTGAAGCCTAGAGTATGATTTACATCAGTAGTCCGTCTTCCTTGCAAACAGCTCTGTGCCAAGTGCTCCATAGCCAGGGAGAGGATTACCACAGTGGCTACAAAAACGGGCTTGGGTGTGACAGCGGTCGTGAGGATGGTGCAGGAATGGGAGGTTCAGGTTGGTGGGTCACTGCGAGTCACAGCTGACTCGACTACCTGACAACAACGTGACCAGGGGTCCCCCCTTACGCTGATGCCCTGAACTGGACAGGGTAGCTTTCGGTGCCATGAGGAAACCCCACAGTGAACCAGATCCGTGCACTCCCGCCACAGTGGTGCTAAAGCCTCTGTTGCAGAGAAGTCATGTTGCAGGAGGTCAGCCCAGAACTCACCTTCTGCCCGCCCACTGGCACTGCTGGTACTGCTCATGGGGCGTCATTCGCACCTAGGGACGCCTCCCTCCTGGACTCCTTCCAGAGCGGTCCCCTGCACCTCACCCTGGGGCAGAGAAGTTCATCTCTTTCCTGATGGCCAGCTCAGAGCGAGCAGTGTCAAGGCTGATGGACGGCACCACGTGATAGGCCACTGAGGGGTCTCGGCCTTGGGTGTTGTTGGGGACCAGCGCCCAAGGGACACTGCTGGCTACAGCTGTTTGATTCTGAGGAAGCCTGACTGCTGCATAGACAGGGCTGCTCGCCTAGCTGTGATGGGTGCCACTGGATGCTCACACCCTGTCCCCTCTGTCCCCACAGATGCTGGCTGATGACGCAGAAGCCGGTGCTGAGGATGAAAAGGAGGTTGAGGAACTGAAGAAGCAGGGCATCAACCCCCTGCCCAAGCCACCACCTGGTGTGGGCCTCCTGCCCACTCCACCTCGCCCCCCGGGCCCCCCAGCCCCGACCTCTCCCAACGGCAGGCCCATGCAGGGGGGCCCCCCGCCCCCACCTCCACCCCCACCACCTGGGCCGCCTCAAATGCCCATGCCTGTGCACGAGCCACTGTCCCCGCAGCAGATGCCCCAGCAGCAGAACATGTATAACAAGAAGATCCCCTCCTTGTTTGAGATTGAAGTCCGGCCCACAGGGCAGCTGGCAGAGAAGCTGGGCGTGAGGTGAGTGCCAGCTGGCAGCCGGACCCTCAGGGCGGGTCCAGGCTCCCCCGAGTCCTTTGTCCTCAGGTGGTCACTAGGAGCCTACCTCTTCTCAGAGCTCTTCTAGTTCTGGGCCTTGAACTTGGGCTGTCCCTCACAGGTACCATGTCTCTCCTCCTAGGTTCCCTGGACCTGGTGCACCCCAAGGACCTATGGGCCCTGGGCCTAACATGGGACCCCCTGGACCAATGGGGGGACCAATGCACCCTGACATGCACCCAGAGATGCATACAGACATGCACCCAGAGATGCATCCAGACGTGCACCCGGACATGCCTATGGGCCCTGGCATGAATACTGGTCCCCCCATGGGGCCTGGAGGTCCCCCAATGATGCCCTATGGCCCTGAAGACTCACCACATTCTGGAATGATGCCCTCCATCCCACCAGCCCAGAACTTCTACGAAAACTTCTACCAGCAGCAGGAGGGCATGGAGATGGAGTCAGGGCTCCTGGGGGACTCAGGTAAGCGGGCGAGACCAGGGTGGAGTGGGGTGTTGGTGAGAAGCTGGAGTTTCCTCTCAAGTTGTACATTTGTGTCCACCTGGGGTCTCTGTCGAGGTAGAGAGGTGCTCTCTGATGAGAGTAACGGATTGATCGAACTTCTTTTGCGTCATCAGACTCCCTAGAAAGGGGGAATACGGGGGTCAGGGTAAGCGGTGGTGGGCATAGAGGTGGACGGCCCCATTGTGTGCTGGCAGAGCAGGTCCCACCGGGTGACTCAGGCTGCCTATGTTGCCCGTGATGCTGTTTCTGGAATTGTGATCGATTTCCTTCCTTTCTCACTGATAAAAGATAGCCTACTCGTCACAGCTGAGCAGCCTGGCATCAGGATGAGGTGAAATGAGCCGGGCCAGGGTCACCCCACAAGGGAGGACACAGGTGCTAGGTGCTCCAGGCTCTAGGGGGTCACAGAGCAGGACATCCCTGATCACTGCCTTAGTGACATCCCAACTAGAGGGATGCAGAGAGGCCACTGTCACTGAACAAGGAAGCTGCCTAAGGAGAGGAGGGAGTAGACTGGAGTGAGCGGGGGAAGTGGGCCAAGCGGGGCCAAGTCCCTCTGTGAAGTGGATGGTACGTGAGGAGAAGGCTGCTGTGATGAGCACCCCATGCCCAACTCATTGAGAAGAGTGCACGCTGCGCGAGGGCGCCCGCCTCCACTTCTGCTGGTGGGGAAAGCAGTGGGTTGTCAAGGCTGAGAGTGGGATTGAGAGATGGAACTGCCGGGATGGCTGGCCAGAGCAGGTTTGGGGTTTTGATTGGGAGCTGGCACCATCGTGCCAGGATAGTTCAAAGACAAACAGAAGCATGAGGGTCCCTGCTTGGACCAAGACTAGCGGGGGGGTGACCATCCATGGATGCTGACTCTTGGGGAGAGCCATGGTAGTACTGGCAGGGGGTGGGTGTCAGGACTCCACTGTTGGCACTGGGCGTGTGATGCCTGTCAGTTTGTTGACCCAGTGGACATTTGGAAGAGGTAGTTGGAGGGGAGCCGGGGAGAAGACCAGGCTGCAGATGCCAGTGTGCAGGGCTCTGGCCGGGGGTGGACTTGGTGCGGTGAGGCAGGTGAGCCAAGTGCCACCGCAGCCATCAGCAGAGCAGGCAGCGCTTGAGAAAAGGGACAGTGGACACCGACCAGAACCACCATGAAGAGCTGTGTGTTGGATGTGCGTGCAGAAGGCGGACAGGCGAGAACAGTAGGTCTCTAGCGTGTAGCTCACTTTTAAAAAAATTAAGATAGTGACAAAATCTACCTCTAAAGTGTGCAGTCTGTCGGATTAGTCACTAGACCCTGTAAACCTCTATTGAGAGGACAGTGAGGTAGTGATGCTGTGCCCTGCAAAGGCAGGCCAGTCCCCTGGAGACCCGGCTCCCACAGCTTCATGTGCTTTCGCAGGGGGGGTGAGCATACCCTCTTTCTGGACAACAATAGTTCCAGTTGCTGGTGTAAAAATGTGCTTGGTTTTAACCTCCTTCTTGTGATCATCAAACCAGTTGTGGTTGTCCTTGCATTTTGTACCCTAGAGATGTAGTGAGTCACTGTTTCCACCAGTATTTTATTTGTGTTTTAGGGCTAAGTTCACAGAGAAAATGAGGCTCTCATTTTATATTATTACACGACTTGTTCCTTGACATCAGTTACATTGATCACCCTGTGTCAGCATCCTTATTATTTCCATTTTCTGGTTCCATGCATGTCACCCCCTGCCTCTTTTTAGGGTGCTTAATGACCCTCTGGTTTTGTAGAATTGATTATTTAAGGGAGATTTTTTGAGGGCGATGAGGGACCCAGTGGCTGCAGCAGTGGGTCAGAGTGTGGCAGATTGTGAGGACAGCTTGGAGTGAGGCAGGCCTTCCCTCTGCATGAAGAAGGGAGTCTGTGTTATTACGTGTTATAACCCAAAGGTCAGGCCTCTCTGCTGGCTCCAGTCTCCCAACCACTCCTTAAAAAGATAGGCAGTCTCCACCCATCGGAAGCCTAGTGAGTTTTTGAGTAACCTGTTATTTAGATTAAGGTTGATCTCAAGAAGTGGCTTTCATTCCAAGTTCAAAGGGTGTTGGAGTTCTTCTAGTCCCTTACCAGCTAGTAAGTCTTCCAGGTTTTGGTGTGTGTTTGAGGAACTTTGTCCTACCCTTTTCTGGCCTCCTTTCCAGGAAGTTGTGTTATCTCTGGTCAGAGCAGTTGGTGGTGTGGTGGCTGAGCACTGTCCAGCTCGTCTGCTCTCTGGCTAGTGGAAGTTGTCTGTGTGAACATCGGGCTGTGGACTCCTTTCTTCTTGAGCCTTTGGTTCTCCTGGAGCTTCTCCTGACAGGCAGTTCCATGGTAGAGGGACCCCTTCCCTGATGTGTCTCAGGCTCTGCGTCCACAGAGTGACCTGGAGCCAGCTCACCACCGAGCTACACAACAGAGGTCAGAGGACAGAAGAAAGGGACCATTCACTTTTCCCAGTCACCGTGCTGGTTTTGTATGTGAGCTGCACTGGGTTTTGGTTTTTGATAGTTGGGGTAGTTGTGACCCCATTAGCACTGTCCTCTGCCCTCCTCAGTGTCAGGAACGTGGTGCTCTGGAGTCGGGTATGACTCCTGGTGGCATCTCATGACAGAGCAGACCGGCAGATCGGGTTTTCTGGTTACGGTCTTTATAGGAGCAGATTGGCTGGTCATTGTCCTCAGGATCTGCTCTGTGGGTTTGAACCACCAACCTGGTTCGGTTTGTAGCCAGACACTTTCTTAGTCATTACACCAATGGGGCTAAGAGTTGACCTGAACCTGCAGCTCCCCCTTCAAGGTGGGTCCCCATTGTTGCTCCGGGTGCTGGGTGCCATCCCAAAGGGTGATGGTGGCCCATCAAACCACATGCACGTAGATCCCCTCCTCTTGTCAGGTGAGGCTGAGTCGATTAGGATTCGTATTGACCCCACAGAACAGAACAGCGCCTTCAGGTTTCCAGGGCTCTGTCTTAATGGAAGCCAACTCTCATCTTTCTTCATAATGAATGATGGATTCAGACCCCAACCTTCTGGTTAGCAGCCAAGCACTTTAAGCACTGTTCCACCCTAGCTCCTTCAGATTGATGCTTCCCAGGGGACTGACTCCCCGCTGGACCCCATGAGTGCGATCACGTGCTTATAAATGCGTGGAGCTGGTAAACCTGTGAGGAGGAAGGACGTCCTGTGACTGGCCTGTTGCCTATTTCTGTTGTCTTTGAACATGGCTCAGTGTGTCTTAGGACAGAAGGTGAATTTTCTTTTCCCTTTTATTGAATAGAGGGATAGAGAAAGAAACCTTGAAACCATTGCTCGTCATTAGTCAGCAGCATGTGCTTTTTGAGGGGGACCATTCATCCGGCTCCCTCTCCCCCAAGTCCTATTATTCCCAAAGGGTGCATCTTATGTCTGTGCTTTTTACAGATGTGCAGACGTCTGTCCTGTGTTCACCTCATCCACATCTGCCCAGGTCCCCCAGCGCGCTTTGTGGATACACTAGCAGGGTGGGGATGCTCTCCATAGTCAGGCTTCCTGGGGTCCCCAGGTCTGGTGGCCCTGGGACAGCAGTGGGGTCGGGCGTTACCGCTGAGGGTGAGGGTGCTGGCAGTGGTGCCATGGGCCCTGTCCAATGCGAACCCTGATTCTTCCCGCCACAGAGGACTACGGGCACTGTGAAGAGCTGGCTGGGGGCCCTGGGGAGCACCTCTTCTCAGACCTCCCCTTGGAGTCTGATAGCTTCTCTGAGGGCGGGCCCCAAGGCCGGCCAAAGCCAGGAGCTGGTGTCCCTGACTTCCTGCCCTCAGCCCAGCGGGCCCTGTACCTGCGGATCCAGCAGAAGCAGCAGGAGGAAGAGGAGAGAGCGAGGCGGCTGGCTGAGAACAGCAAACAGGACCGGGAGAATGAGGAAGGCATGTGTCCTCCCCGGGAAAGGCCTCCCAAAGAGCACCCAGATTGGGGTCGTGGGGCTTCATAAAGGCGAGGAGCCTGTGGTCAGGGAAGACCCCTTCCTGGGTCACATATCCAGGCTGAGGCTGCTTGCTGCATGTCCCTGAGAAAATTGGATGGTGGCACAAGAAAGTCAAGGCTGCCTTTGGTGCTGGGCTCGGGGGAGAGGACTCCATCAAGGAGGAGTGGGCTCGGGGGAGAGGACTATCGAGGACTGGGGGGAGGACTCTATTAAGGAGGAGTAGGTGAGGAAGGACTCTTATCAAGTAGGAGTGGGGGAGAAAGACTCCATCAAGGAGCAGTGGGCTGGGCTTGCTGGAAACAGTGGTTGTAGCATCTGCTCTAAACTGGGTCCCCAGGAGTGGATAGAGCTGCTCACTCGGGACAGATGTCTAGTTAACACCAACCATCCACTGAGTTGGTACCACAGGCTCATTCTGGTTTACTCTCCCTGGGTGGGGTGGGGTATGTGTTGGGGTTGTGGGGGTACCTGATGGCAGTGGGATAGCAGGGAGACAGAGCTGAGCAGGGGTGGCCCAGGCTTCACTCCCACCGCTCCCTGTTCCGCAGACTGTCTCTAACCAGCTGTGGTGCTGCAAGACTTCCCTGTCTAACCCTGGGACTTGGGAGAAGTGGGGCCCACCCTCCTTGGAGATGGAGAGGGCTTGGGGGTCCTCCCGTGAACCCTTGAGCCCAGTGACTTCTGGGATGAGGCACCGCGACAGCCGAGTGGGTGCACCCGTCGGCTTGAACAATAGAACCTTGGAAATCTGGGGGGGGTTCTTTGCTGTCTAATGGGCACCTTCACAGTGCTTTCCCCCATATACCACAGGGGACAGAGAGGAACAGTGCCTACACATGATGATGGGGGAACCTTAGCCAGCAGCCTGTGCTTTGCCCTCCAAAATCTTCATGGTATCCCCAGTGGAGGGGGGATCTCAGGAGAAGCTAAGGTTCTGAGGGAGGTGAGGAGGGTCTTCTGCCTCTGACTGGCCCTTCTGCTCTCCTTCAGGCGACACAGGAAACTGGTACTCGAGTGACGAGGATGAGGGTGGGAGCAGCGTCTCTTCCATCCTCAAGACCCTGCGGCAGCAGACATCCAGCCGACCCCAGGCCTCAGCTGGGGAGCTGAGCAGTGGCGGGCTGGGGGACCCCCGCCTCCAGAAGGGACATGCCACAGGCAGCCGGCTGGCAGACCCCCGCCTAAGCCGGGACCCCAGACTCAGCAGACACGCCGAGGCCTCCAGTGGGCCGGCATCTGGGGACTCCGGGCCTTCTGACCCCCGGCTGGCCCGCTCACTGCCTGTGCCCAAGCCTGATGGCAGCCTCCACACCAGCCCCGCGGGCCCTGGCAGCACCAAGGGGTCCGGGCCTCCCTCTGCTGAAGAGGAGGAAGGGGAGCGTGCTCTGCGGGAAAAGGCCGTGAACATCCCCCTGGACCCCCTGCCCGGACACCCCCTGCGGGACCCACGCTCGCAGCTGCAGCAGTTCAGCCACATCAAGAAAGATGTGACGCTGAGCCGGCCCAGCTTCGCCCGCACGGTGCTCTGGAACCCCGAGGACCTGATCCCCCTGCCCATCCCCAAGCAGGATGTGGTGCCACCTGTGCCCGCTGCCCTGCAGGCCATGCCAGCCCTGGACCCCCGGCTGCACCGCTCCTCCACCACAGCGCCCCCTAACCCCCGGCAGCGCCCTGGTGCCACCACAGAGCCTGGCACGTCCGTCTCCAGCCTGCCCGACTTTGAGCTCCTCTCTCGTATCCTCAAGACTGTCGGCACCAGTGGCTCCTCAGGGGCCCCCAGTGAAAAGCCCAGTGACCCTCGGGTGCGCAAGGCCCCCACTGACCCCCGGCTGCAGAAGTCAGCGGACCCTGCCGGCACCTCCCGAGCAGCCAAGCCTAGTCCCACAGAGGCACCGGCACCTGCTGGCAGCCCCAGCGGCGGCTCCTCGCCCCCAGCCATTGCCCCCTACGACCCGCGTGTGCTGGCAGCCGGTGGCCTGGGCCAGGGCAGTGGGAGTGGCCAGAGCAACGTGTTGAGTGGCATCAGCCTCTACGACCCCAGGACTCCGCATGCCGGGGGCAAGGCTGCAGAGCCGGCTGCTGATGGGAGCACGCAGCCCAAGGGCCCCGAGGGCAATGGTAAGGGCACCCCCACCGCCACCAAGGCCAAGGAGCCGCCCTTCGTCCGCAAGTCCGCCCTGGAACAGCCTGAAGCCACCAAGTCTGGTGCAGACGGGTGCCCGGCCACAGACCGATACAACAGCTACAACCGGCCCCGGCCCAAGGCCGCAGCGGCCCCCACCACCACCACTGCACTGACCCCGCCACCAGAGGGTGCCGCACCGCAGCCTGGGGTGCACAACCTTCCCGTTCCCACCCTATTTGGGACTGTGAAGCAGGCACCCAAGACTGGCACTGGAAGCCCGTTTGCTGGCAACAGCCCGGCCCGCGAGGGTGAGCAGGACGCAGGCTCCCTCAAGGATGTTTTTAAAGGCTTTGACCCCACTGCCTCCCCTTTCTGCCAGTAGTGCAGGGCAAAGCTCATGCCCTCCATCCGCCCCAGGCCTGACCCAGACTTGGTAGTGGGCAGGGCCTGGTGTCTTGGTCTTCTTTTTTTTTTTTTCTTTTTTTTTAAGTAGTACTTGCTTTGAAACATAAATTGTACATAACCACCTTCAGTTGTGGTCAGTGCTGCGGGCTCTCGGGCTCAGGCCTCTGCCTCGGACAGAGGCCGGACCCCCTCCCCTCTGTGCACCAGTGGCTGAGCGTTCCCTGCCACCCGCATCCTGAGGACAATGGGCAGCATGCTGAGGTGGACAGAGGGCAGCCGAGGTGATGGGGCAGGACCAAGGCCTTTCTAAAATGGAAATGCCTGCCAGCCCCATGCCCTCAGCAGAGGAGGCGGACCACCTTGAGAGTTGGGGAGGCAGAGCAAACCAAGAGCCACCCAGTTCCAGAGCTGGGAGGCAGCCCTGGCCTCTGCCATCTCTTAAAGAGATTTGCCTGGCAGCTGCCAGCCCTCCATCTGGAGTTGGTCTTTTAAAGCTGACACCCTGCTCAGTCCAGAGGCTCCAGGGTGAGAGATGGACACAGACGCGGGGGCTGGTGGCAGGAAGAAACGCTCCCATGGTGGCAGCTCCATGACCCCGCCCCGTGTGTCGTCAGTATTACCTGTCCTGTCTCGGCCACACCCCCTCATCACTGATGTGTCTGCACTGTGCACCCTAACCCTAACCCCGCTCCCTGGAGACAGCTCATGGATCCGCGATGTGGCCACTCCCACCCCAGGCTCTCACCCCCAGAGGTTGGGGGTTCTTGAGAAAGTATTTCATCCCTCCCCCCTTCCCGTCTCTGCACCTTTTTGCACCACGTCTGTAGAACTAGCAGTATCGGAGTGTGTGTGTGTGTGTGGTTCCCCTCCTTTAAGCCGGGTTCAGAGGTGCAGTATGGTGTTGGATGTGTGGACAGGACCTGAGGGGAACGGGAGAGGCTGCAGCTAGGGCGACAGCAGCTCTGCTAAGTCTTTTTAAGGAGCAGGACACAGCCAACCACAACTGGGACAAGAGCAGAGGTCCCCAGAAATCGGCTTATCTGACACTCTGTTCCTGTCTCTTATCATCTGCTGCCCCGCTCAGGGCCCATCTCCTCCTCACTGGCAGGGACCTGGTCCCCAACCAGAGGCACCCCCCCCTTGCCCTTGGGGTTTTGGGGCCAGAAGCAGCATGAGGAGGCCTGCTGGCATGCCTGTCAGGTGGGTTTACTTTGTCATTTTGTGTGTTTTGTTTCATTTTGTTTTGTTTTTAAACAATCATTAGTGAGATTTTTGTCCCTTCAGCCTCCAGTGTTGGCCTTGAAGCGGGAGCTAATGAAATAAAAGTCTAGTGTGGTGGTGGTCTGTTCGTTCACCCACCTCCCCAACTTTGAGCCTATTCTTTTGTAAAAAAAAAGAAAATGAACTACTTTTTTAAAAAACAACCACTGAAATCTGTGGATGAACTAGAAGCTAAATCCCTCCTCCTGAAATTTTACCCAAGAGCCTCCTGGGGGCAGTGACTTCACCTGCAATTCCCGTTTGCCATCAAGCCGGAGCTTTTAAAGAAAATGAATTGTTCTCTAGCCAGGATTGTAACAAAAGTGTAAATACGATGTCAGGGCTGAGAGTTGATGGTGCACACATGTATATAATGTACTGTATTTTTACAATGATCGCCGCATGACTGTCCCGCCCCCTTTTTGTACTTGGTATCTGTCTTCCAGAGCGTCACCTGCCCTCTCTCCTGTGGTCTCTTAATCCGGTAATTGTATTACTGCCATTAAAGGATGCAGTTATTTTAAAAAAAGCCTGCTGGCCTGGTCCCTCTATCCCTCAGCTGACCTTCCCTGATCTGAGAGTATGTGTATGTGCTGAACCTTGGTCTCAGGAAGATACTGAGACACTTGAGTTTATCTGATGTTCTGATACCATTGTGAATTTTTCTGTTACTGTTATGTGAGTGCAAGTTTCCAAAAGCAAATTAGTTTTCCAACCAACCATTTCCCCATTTTGTTTTATTAATTACTATAGCCATGGTATTACCACACTACCCACTCCCTCCCTGTGAGTCCCGTTTCCATTAATTCTTGCATCCTCCCCTGTACCACCTCCTGGCTGCCCTTTCCCCCCTTACGTGGTTGGCTTTTCTGAGGAATGAGTACCTCACTGGTACTATTGGTCACCTCATGGACCCATCATTTGACTTGAGTCATGGAACAAGTTTTATTCCAGGCTGGAAGGGTGGACACTGGGAGTTTATGCCAAACAACTAGACCTCCCTCCAGTGGACCGCTGAACTGCTGCCTGTGACCACAACCCCTGCTGCCTGAGCTCTTGTCAGGGCCAGTCTCACGGTGTCCATGTTAAGAGGTACGGAGACCACTGTACTGAACATAAGGCCCTGTGACAATGTGGGACAAATGGTCCTCTAAGGAGATGTAGAGCGTCACGGAGAGGGGAGCCCTAGGGTACAGTGAATGAGCCCCTGGCTGCTGAAAGGCTGCTGCTTGGAACCCAGCCAGCTGGTCTGCAGAAGAAAGGCCTGGCAATCAGCATATGTGACTGTTACAGGCCAGGAGACCCCATGGGGCAGTCCAACTCAGCCATCATGCATTGGCATTGATTGAGCACCCATGAACGTGGCAGGAAGCAGTCTAACTTCACCAGAGGAAAATCAGGGATGAATCAGCGCACGGCTGACCCTGCACCCGTGGCCACACCTCCACCCTCCAGCCTTTTCACCAGCTCTGACACCATGCACTCTGCTCCTCCACATAGCAGTTAGATTCAAGATCAGGGATTTCTTAGGGCAGTGCTTCCTCCACTGTGCCCATAGCAGCCTTCTCTGAAGCCTTCTGTCCCCTTGCCCTGACCTGCTTAAGCAAAAGGTTTTGCTTCATCAGTTGTCCCAGAGGCATCTTTCATGAGCAGGCCTCCTGCCAGGACCAGGAAGCCCACTGTACTGCCTCCTGGTTCCTCTCTCCTTTGTCTCAAGTCTGGCAGCATCTCGACCCTGTTATCCAGGTTCCCTCCTAGTTCTTGGCAGCTGTCAAGTTCTCATCTTTGCTCTCTTTCTCTCTTAAAAAAGGTGGGACTCCCCATCCACAAATGAATGGATAGAGAAGCTCTGGTATGAAATACTACATTGAGTTGAAAACCAAGGAACTCATGCAATATTATTTAAAACGGGTGACCCTGGAGGACATTATGCTGAGTGACATATCAGTCAAAAAAGGACAAATACTGCATGGTGCCACTCTTGTAAAACAGGACTGACATCAGGGTTGGGGGGAGACTGAGAAAGACGGGTTCAATAATGCATACTGCATTGAAACAGATGAGGGAGAAAACTGTTTAAAAGGGATATGTGATTAGGTATTATTGTCATGACAGGATTCCAGATCGAAGGCTTGGAGTGGACTTGGGAGAGGAGGGGTTGTAGAACAATGAAAGTTTTACTTTTCAAAGAGAAGAGTGTTCTGGGAGGGAGGAGGTTGGGCAGGGGGAAAAGTGCAACAATGAATGAATGGAAATCTCAGTTTCTATAAACTTCCATTTTCATCTTTATGGACCCTTATTTTCATTTTCATGGTCCTGGATAAAGGAGTATTGTTGTTGTTGATTGCCATTGAGTTGAGCATGACTCATAACCACCCTAACGAACAAAAGACCTGAAGCCTCTCTAGAACTATCATCATTTATTCAAGTTTCATAGAGTTTCCAGAGGCATGTTGTTTAGGAAGTGGATGCCACTCACACAACACTAACAAACAGTAAAGAATTTGCAAAACACTGAATGGTGGTTAAGTATCAAGTTAGAACCAACTAACTTATTGCTGACCTTCCAGCAGTTTTTTTAAAAATTTTTTTATTTCATTGAAAATTTACAGAGACTTCGGATTTCTGTTCATTCATTGTTGCACTTTTCTTCCTGCCCACCTCTCCCCACCCAGTACACTCCCCTCTTGGAAAACTAAAAGAAAAATTCTTTTGTTTTACAATCCCTCCCCCCAGGTCCGCTCCACTATGCAGCCTTTGCTCTGGACTCCTGTCATGACAAAAATACCTTATCACATAACCCTTTTAAACAGTTTTCTCCCTCATCTGTTTCAATGCAGTATACATTATTTATCCCATCTTTCTCATTCTCCCTCCCAACCCAATGTCAGTCCTGTTTTACAACAGTGGCACCATGCAGTATTTGTCCTATTGTGACTGAGATATTTCACTCAGCATAATGTCCTCCAGGGTCACCCATTTTGAATAATATTGCATAAGTTCTTTGTTTTTCAACGCAGCGTAGTATTCCATTGTGTGAATATACCACAGCTTCTCTATCCATTCATTTGTTGATGGGCACTTAAGTTGTTTCCAACTCCTTGCTATTGTGAACAGAGCCGCGATAAACATGGGTGTGCACCAGCAGGTTTTAAGAGGCTGAAAATCACATAGGAGAATATGGCCCATCTTTCTTCCATGGAGCAGCTGGTAGATTTGAACTATCTGCCTTTGGGTTGACAGCACAATTCCTTACCCAGGAGGGAGGAACATAAATGAGAAAGAAATGGAAGATCAGATAAGCACTGTCACTTGGAGATTTTACTCAGGGACACAGACATGCAATAACGTATACAATCTCCTGAATGAAAATCTTACTTGGTTGGTAAACTTTTATTCACAACAGTTGTCAAGGATTGCATTTTACCTTGTTCTGTGGTCCAACTCCCATGGAAGCAATCTCAATCTCTTTACCGTCTATCATGATACTGCCAATCAGCCCAGTGGTGAGAATCTTTTCTTGATGTAGAACTTCAATCCATATGCAGGTTGTTGATGAGTCTTCCTCCAGTCCTGATGCCACATTTCTCATCATAGAGCCCAGCCTCCCAGATGATCTGCATATAGATTGAAAAGGTGGGGAGCTCTGGTGGCCTAGTGGCAAGAAACTGAACTGCAGTCCCAGAGGAACACGGTTCGAATCCACCAGACGCTCTGCCAGAGAAGGAGGCGCAATATCCTCCTGTACCAGTCAGACCGGATTTGGGGGGCCCGTTCCAAAAAATAAAAAAAAAAAAAAAAAAAAAAAAAAAAAAAAAAAAAGAAAAGGTATGGAGATAAGACACATCCCTGGCATACACCCTTCCCAGTTCTGAACCATGCAGTGTTTCCTTGCTCTGTTCTGATGACAGCCAGTATACAGAGTCATTATACCAAAAGGAATTGGACGCAGAAGAAGTTAATGAAACAACATACAAACAAGAGCCTGTGGCGATGAAGAAGTTCAAGCTGCTCTGAAAGAATTGGCAAAAAACAAGGCCCCAGGAATAGATGGCATACCAATTGACATATTTAAAAAAAAATAGACACTGCCCTGGATGTGCTCACCAAGTTGTGCCAAGAAATCTGGAGGACAACCACCTGGCCAACTGACAGAAAGAGATCTATATTTGTTCCCATTAGAGTGTGGTAATTATCGAACAGTACCATTAATATCATTTGCAAACAAGATTCTGCTGAAGATTATCCAAAAATGACTGGAACAGCACATCAACAGAGAACTGCCAGAAGTCCAGGCTGGATTTAGAAGGGGTCTTGGTACTAGGCATATTGTAGCTAATGTTAGATGGATCTTGGCTGAAAACAGTCCCAGAGGAATATCTATCTGGGTTTCATTGAGCGTTTGACTGTGTGGATCACAACAAGCTGTGGCTGACTGTGAGAAGAATGGGAATCCCAGAACACAAAAGTATAAGATTAAAAGAAGAAGAAAAAAGTGGAGATTTGCTCAAAGGGCAAAGTTGGAGGGCAGTGACTTTGACGTCACCTAGGAAAGGTGAGGGAGATGCAGGGCTCACATCCTTTTCCCCTGGAAAAGGTGTGCTCTGACCTTTTATTCCCAAATGCTTTGTCATCTTTGCAGCACACCAGGCAGCATCGGCTGTCTCAGGGGAATTGAACGAGACTGCCTGCAGGTCGCTCACTGGCCTGGGAACAGCATCAGGTCTTCCTTATATAGTCATGACGTGACACGTTATTTCCCTGGAGTTTGGGTTTTTTTGCCCCTTTATCTGTTTCCTGTCGGAAGTGAGCACTCGGTGTGGCAGGTCTTGTTTTATCTTTCTGTTTGTTTCTATTTTTCGCTTTGGGACACTTTTAGAGGGCCGGGGAAAGCCCTGGAGAGCTGACTTGTGCAGGCCTGTTATGGATTCTGTCTGAGCCTGGCCGGATTGCATTCTCCGAGTTCACTGAGGCGTTCCACTCTTTCAGGGGCATGTGCACCGTGCGTACATATCTGATGGACGAGCGTTCTATGCAACGTGTCCCAGCAAGAGGAGGCCGTGGCTATTCCTCGCGGGGGGATTGGTAACGGAGTCAAATTGTTCCAAAGCTACTTACAAGGCATTTTGCTGAGAGTTGTGGCATTCCACTTTCCCCACAGGAAAGCAGTCATCTATTCACAGATGAGAGACAGCCACAAGCCACTAAGGAGCTCTGACGGCACAGAGGAGTAAGTGCTCATCTGTTAACCAAAAGGTTGGCGGTTTGAATCCACTGGTCCTTCTGCAGGAGAAGGAGACGGCAGGCTGCTCCTCGAAGATTTACATTCTGGGGCTTGTTAGGAGTCAGAATCTAGTGGATGACAGTATGTTGTTGTTGCTGTTGTTGTGATTATGTGCCATTGAGTCACCTACAACTCATAGTGACCCCATGTTCAGCATCTCTGAAGCCTGCCCTGTCCTGAACCAGTCTCAGTCTCTCTGACACACCTACCCTCACTACCCCAGTTACTGTATCAATCCATCTCATCTGGGGTCTTCCTCTCCTGCACAGTCCCTCCACCCTTCCAAGCCCTCTCCAAGGACCTTGAACATAGTGCCAAGAAAATTAATAGGTCTGTCTTGGAGAGGATGAATCCAGGTTTCTCCTTGAAGGCTAGGATTTGGAAGCTCCGTCTTAGCAACCCTTGGGATGACAGTTGTTGTTGTTTAGTGTCGTAGGCGACTCATAGTGGCCCTATGAACATAAATCCTCAACATTTGTGTGACTTATCCTTTCTCCAGGTTCATAGGGTTTCCAGAGGCAAGCTATTACCGAAGTGGATGCCACTCCTGCTTCCAAGCTTGTTTTAATCGGGGCACTCCACCAAACACTGTCCACCATGGGAAACCATTCTCACATTTTTTTTTTTAAATTTTATTATTTTGTGTGCGTGTACCGTCAAATCAGATCTGACTGGTACAGGAGGATATTGCGCCTCCTTCTCCGGCAGAGCATCTGGTGGATTCGAACCGTGTTCCTCCGGGTTGCAGTGCAGCTTCTTGCCACTAGGCCACCAGAGCTCCCCATCCATTCTCGCATTTGACACATCAGTGTCACAGTGTTCAGCTTTACAGTGACCACAAGTTAGCTCTGTATGGCAAGTGGACACACCAGGGTTATACCACCTAAAAGACGGTTTGGACAAAAACAATGAAAACCAGGCCTGAGGGCCATGGATTAAAAGTCACCCAACTAAAAAAAAAAAGTCACCCACCTTTGGCTCGGTAGCATCACTTTCTCTCCACTAGACTAACTGGTCTCTCTCTGTGTTGTTATTGTTGTTCAGTGCCGTCGAGCTGTAGGCGATTCATAGCGACCCTATGAACCAAAGTCCTCAACACTTGCTGACAGTATATAATGTTAATATATGTCTATACATCAACAAGTTTTACTCCAGCCGTGTCATGAACGTAGACTCTACTTTGACGAGGCAGCTCTACCCCCGGTCATGTTCTGAATGCCTCCAACCTGTGGACCTCGTTCTCTGTCTCTGTGTCGGACGATGTTCTGCTGCTGTCCACTCAAGGGCTCATTATTTCATTACTGACTGGCCAGGTTTGCTTCCTTGCTCTTGTCACATATCATCACGTCAGCACTGACCCCCGGATGACCCTCCTGTGGGTTTTCAGAGGCAGTAAGTTGCACAGGAGGAGATCACCTGCCCTGCTCCTGCCAAGCCTCTGGTGGATTCGAACCACATGCCTTTGGGATTGCAGCGAAGCGTCTCACCACTAGGCCACTGGAGCTCCTGAAGGGCAGGCCTGCTGCCGTCTGTCTTAGTGTGGAAGCTCCTCAGAAGCCTGTCCTCTCCACTGTAGGCAGCCTAGCTGACATTTGGACGACCAGTGGCATAGCTACAAACACCAGAGCCACGTAAAAGTGATCACAGAACAACACAAAAGCAGGCAAGTGGTGGCTGACTGTATGCGCCTGTCAATTTTTCGGCTGAAAGTGCATCCTGGGAATTAGTTTTTCTTTCAGGTCCTAAGAGTGACTAAGGAGTCTTGAGTTTCTACCAGTCTCTATCAGACCAGTAAGCTGGGCCAGCTGTATGTTTCTGAGTTTTGTTCCAGGTTCCCCCTTCACCCCACTCTATCCAGGATCTGTGACCTCTTTGGACGGTCAGCAGCGGGGGCCAGGCACCGTCTAATACTTCTGGTCTCAGAACAATGAAAGTTGAGGTTCACATACGTGGTCCATCAGTCCTTCGGATTATCAACGATCTGCGTTATGTGGATGACACAACCCTGCTTGCTGAAACTGAGGAGGACCTGAAGCGCCTGCTGCAGAGGGTCAAGGACTGCAGCCTCCAATATGGATTGAGGCTCAATGTCAAGAAGACAAAGATTCTCACCACTGGACCAGTTGGCAGCATCAGGATGGCTGGTGAAGAGATTGAGATTGTTCACAGCTTTAGTCTGCTTGGCTCCACAATCAACACTCTTGGCAATAGCAGCCAGGAAATGAAAAAGACATTGTGATGGGAAAGTCTGCTGTTAGGGACCTCTCCAAACTACTGAAGAGCAATGGTGTCTCTCTAAAGACTAAGGTGCATCTGATACAGGCCATGGTCTTTGCAATCACTTGTTATGCATCAGAGAACTGGACAATGACTAGGGAGGATAGAAGGAGAATTGATGCCTTTGATCTGTGGTGCTGGAGAAGAGTATTGAATATACCATGGACTGCTAAGAACACAAACAGATTCATCCTGGAGAGGGTTAAACTGGGTAGCTCTTTGGAGGCAAGGATTCTGAGGCTTCCTCTGACATACTTTGGACTAAGGAGGGACTAGTCCTTAGGAACATCATGCTTGGGACAGTGGACAGACATCGCAGGAGGGGAAGACCTTCTATAGGGTGGATTGATTCCGTGACTGGGGTAATTGGGATGGGAGTGTCAGAGACAATGAGATTGGCACAGGACAGAGCAGGGTTTAGGGCTCTTGTACATACGGTCGCTATGAGTCGCAAGCAACTCGATGGCACATAACAACAGCATGTATCTTGGTTTTTCTTCCTTCTTCTTCACTTTGGACAGCAGAGACCAGCAGTTGCCTATTCTAGCTATTTCATAGAAATGGGATCAGACAAATACTCGTCTTTTTCTGTCTGGTTTCCTTAACTCAGTTTAATGTTCCTACGCCTCATCTTTGGGGTAGCACGTTCTCTGTTTCCTCTTAACTCAATCAGTATCTCACTAGGAAGAGAGAAACGGTCCTAGGTATTTAAAACAGGAATAGAATACAAGGAAATCAGATACCAAGACATTGCAAGTAACAGAGGGAGAGATCGGATTAACACAGATGAGTGTTTAGACTTGCTGGAGTCCTCAGGGCCCGGAGCAAAAGGGAAAGTAAGATCTCCAGAGTCTTCTGTGCTGCTGAGGCAGGAACCAACCGGATCACCCTCTAGAAGGAGGATTTGTCCAACCGAGAGCCTCTGAGAACCCCTCAAAGAGGAGGCCATTCTCTGCTTATCTGAGACACAGCCCACACCTGGTGCTGTGTCCCAACCCTCAACCCACCAGGGGGACCAGCCTGCAGTCAGAGTGAAGAGACAGAGCAAGTCAGGGCAGGAGGAGGGACGCAAGTGGGAGAAGGAGGGGGACATGCCCCATTTCTTTTCTGGAAGAATTTATCAAATGAAAATATTCATGTGAAAAAAAGAGAAATTTTCTCCTCTACTGACTGCATCGGTGTGAAGTGGGAAAACTCAAACTCGACTCATTGCCATCAAGTTAGAACTGACTCACAGCTGACCCTCCAGTGGGTTTTCAGGGGCCATAAATCCCTCAGGAGGAGATTTCCCTTCTTTCTCTCATGGAGCAGCTGGTGGATTTGAACTGCTTGCCTTTGGATTGGCAGAACAACTCCTTACCTACTAGGCCACTAGAGCTTAGGGTCAATATTTGTTAGTTTTCATTTTGCTATGCTGAATATGGAGAAAGGACAAAAACAAAAAAAACACTACCACCACTGGTGTCCAGGTCTTTCATTCATGGGGTCACTATGAGTCGCCTCCAACTCGACGACACTTAACAATAACAACAGCAACAATAACAACAACATAGAGAAAGAGAACAGTTGGCCTAGTGGACAAAAAGCCATGCGCCCAAGCCAAAGGTGGGTGACTCTACTCCGCGGCCCTCAGGCCTGCCTTTACTTGTTTTTGGTGAAACATTCTTCTAGGTCGTGTTACCCTGGTGTGTCCACTTGCTGTACAGAGGTAACTCGTGTTTGCTGTGAAGCCGAACCCTGTGACACTGATGTGTCAAATGCAATAATGGTTACCCACAGTGGACAGGGTTTGGTGGAGCTCCCCGATTAAAACAAGCTTGGAAGCAGGAATGGCATCCACTTCTGTAATCGCTTGACTCTGGAAGATGGAGAAGGGATGAAAGTTATATCGGTGTCCAGGTATTTTGTTCATGGATTCTCTGAGTTACCTCCGACTTAACAGCATTTAACAACAACAACAACATGCTGACCATATACATAAACCTGGATGCCATTCCAACAACTTCTGCACGTTCAATTCAGTAACGTTGAACTGGGTAACCATTCCCAATGTCGTTTTCCACATCAGTCCACCCCATGAATGTAACACATCTGTGTAATTTTCAGGTAATTCGTATTAGAAGCACAGGTGTAAACACGTGTAGAAACAACCCACCAGACAGTGTCCAGATTAGTCTCTTTTTTTAAATTTTTTTTTAAAATTTTATTATTTTTGTGTGCGTGTACCGTCAAATCAGATCTGACTGGTACAGGAGGAGATTGCCCCTCCTTCCCCGGCACAGATTAGTCTCTTTAAAGGAGATTTGTTTTTCTCTGTCCTGACTTTTTTTCTGGCATGTGGGTTGTTTTTCCCCCTCGCTGTTTCTCTTTACCAACCAAGAATGGGAAGAATGTGTCTCAAATAGTTGGAGGCTCCACTTGATTCTAGTTAAATGCTTAGTGTTTATGGCCTCGTGAACTCTCTCCTCAAATGTAAAGGCTTTAATGGATCCTGGTCTGTAAACGATAACATGCAAGCCGTTCTGAGTAGGAGATGAAGGAGGAAATAGCGAGAATTGTCTAACCTTGTAGGGCAGAATTTAAGGATAGCGTTAACCATGGAAGGTTCCTTCCCTCAGCAGAGGATTTAAGCTCTAGACAGATATCACCAGAGACTCATTTAAAACATCATCTGGTGTGCCAGCAATCACTACTGAATGTTTTGACCAAAGATTCTAGGGACGAATCTTGATCAAAAGGGGGGAAATATAGAAATGTTCCATTCATGGAATCTGGACTTTCTGGAGCTGCTCAAGTTGGATGAATGCCTAAAACTAATGCCCTGAAATGATCTTTAAGCCTTACACCTTAAACCACAAATGTCCTGTGAAACCAAATAATAAGTAACTAAGTTCTCTGTGAGTCTTAACATCAATAACAATGTAACAACTCTCCCTTGAGTTTGCAAAGCTATAAATCTTAGTGGGAGAGAGGGGAATCTTAATAGAAGGAGATTACGCATCTTTAGCTCTTGGAGAAACTAGTGGATTTGAACTTCTGACCTTGTAGTTAGCAGCTCTACTCTACCTGGGCTGCTTTGTGGAAGGCTGGAGACCGGGCTTTTTCGGTTAACCGTGAATAATCCTCTACCACCAAGGCTCCTTATGAACTGATTGATAAACCCATCCAGAAAACCAAACCTCATTCCCCTTGAGTTGGTTCTGGCCTGACAGAGCAGAGCTGCCCCGTCGGTTTTCTGAGGCCGGGTGGACATGCTTTCCATGACCAGACAGTTTCAACCTTCTCTCAAGTGTTTAACTCAGTGAGACAGAGTGGCTGTGATTTCTCCTTTCCTTTGCTGCTTTTTTTATTTAGAGAAAGTGATTTAACCCCACCCCCACTCATCTATAAAATGGGAGTGATACTGTGACCCGTGGCCTAAGGTCATTTTGAGGACTTGATGAGGGAGGCAAGAAGCTGCAATACTTGATGTTACACAACAACAAGAAGATAAACCCACGGAAAGCAGGATTATGTTACCTGACACAAGACTGACCTCACAGATGTTGTTCTGTGCTGTCAAGTCAGAACCAGCTCAGGGCTGACCCTCCAGCAGATTATGTTGTTGTTGTTGTTATGTGCCGTCGAGTCGCCTGCGACTGACTCATAGCGACCCTATGTACAACAGCCCTAAACTCCGCTCTGTCCTGTGCCAATCGCACTGTCTCTGACTCTCCCATCCCAATTATCCCA
>NW_006399986.1:827864-833116 GCF_000299155.1 Elephantulus edwardii | reverse complement strand
CTTCCTTCCTTCCTCTCTCTCTCTCTCTCTCTCTTTCTTTCTTTCTTTCATTTTATTTGTTTTTATACTAGGGAGCCTTCTAAGCCTTCCCTTCCAAGGTTCCAATGAGAATAATTAATGCACATACTATTCCTAACATGAATCTTGGCAAAAGGAATGCCGTAAATAAATAAACGCTGCTTATTCTTTTTCCTAAAGGAGCTCAAGTGACCAAGTGCATTTCACCTTGTGGTTCTTGTTGTTGTTATGTGCCGTCGAGTCGCTTGCAACTCATAGAAACCCTATATACAACAGCCCTAAACCCTCCTCTGTCCTGTGCCAATCTTATTGTCTCCAAAATGTCCATCTCCATTACCCCAGTGATGGAATCAATCCATCTCATCAAGGGTCTTCCTCTCCTTCACTGTTCCTCCACTCTCCCAAGCATGATGGCCCTCTCCAAGGACTGGCCCCTCCTTACAACATGTCCAAAGTATGTCAGACGAAGCCCCAGAAACCTTGCCTCCAATGAGCAGCCTGGTTTAACTCTCTCCAGGACAAATCTGTTTGTTTTCCTAGCAGTCCATGGTATATTCAGTACTCTTCTCCAGCACCGCAGCTCAAAGGCATCAATTCAGGGGAGCTCTGGTGGCCTAGTGGAAGAAGCTGCAACTACAATCCCAGAGGCTCATGGTTCGAATCCACCAGATGCTCTGCCGGGAAAAGGAGGGACAATCTCCTCCTGTACCAGTCAGATCTGATTTGACGGTACACTCACACAAAAATTAAAAAAAAAAGCCATCAATTCTCCTTCTATCCCTCCCTAGTAATTTACCAGCTCTCTGAAGCATAGCAAATAATGGCAAAGACCATGGTCTATATCAGGCACACTTTAGTCTCCAGACTGACATTGTTGCTCCTCAGTACCTTGGAGAGGTCCCTGACAGCAGACTTTCCCAATGCAATTCATCTTTTAATTTCCTGGCTGCTGGTACCAAGAGTATTGTTGGTAGAGCCAAGCACACTGAAGTTGTCAACAATCTCAATCCCTTCATCATCTATCATGATGCTGCCAATCGGCCCAGTGGTGAGAATCTTTGTCTTCTTGATGTTGAGCTTCAATCCATATTGAAGGCTGAAGGCCTTGACCTTCTGTAGCAAGCGCTTCAGGTCCTCCTCAGTTTCAGCGAGCAGAGTTGTGTCATGTGCATAATGCAGATTGTTGATGAATCTACCTCCAAACACCAACGTGCACAGGAAAAGAGAACAATCCGTGTGACTTGTTTTATTAGGGAGAGCTGGAAGGTACCAGAAAATACCTTTGAGTGATGCCTATACATTATTCTGACAGAGACCGTGTATCTTGACTGCTCATTCACGGCAGCAACCGCTTTCACTCTAAGGAAAACGAAATAAAACACCAAGAAAACAAAGATCTTATGACTGGGTCAAGAGACAACATTATGATAAACGGGGAAAAGATTGAAGCAGTCAGTGATTTCCTCTTGCAACCCTGTGAACAATACATTGGAATTTTGTCCTCTATCCTGTGTCGTTCTCATCATCTCTGCTATATTTGTTCCCACAGCTGCAGCGACTGTATTGATCCAACTCGTTGAAGGTCTTCCTCTATTTTACTGACCGTCCACTTTGCCAAGCATGGTGCCCTTTTTGGTTTCCTGACTGTTGGTGCCAAGAGTGTTGATTGTGGAACCAAGCAAGAGGAAATTGTTACCAATCTGTCTCTTCTCCACCTATCACGGTATTGCCAATTGGCCCAGTGGTGAGAATCTTAGATTTCTCAATGTTAAGAAGCAATCCATAGTGAAGACTACAGTCTTCAATATTGACTTACTTCATATCGACTTACTGCAGTAAATACCTTACTTAGGTCCTCCTCGGCTTCAAGAAGCAAGGTTGTGTCATCTGTATATCACAGATTGTTGCTGAGTCTTCCTCCAATCTTGATGCCACATTCCTCCTCATAAAGTCCAACCTCTTGAATGATGTGTTCCATATATAGTTTGAAAAGGCATAGAGACATGATGTATTCATGACACACTCCTTTCCTGATCTTGAACCATGCAGTGGTTCCTTGTTCTGTTCTGACAACCATCTTATGATCCAAGTATAAGTTTCACATAAGCACAATCAAGTGTTTTGGGATTCCCATTTGTTGCAGACTGAGGGTCCCAAAGAATGAAATAATTTTATAATTATTAATAAAGAGACAGACTACCAGGAATGATATAGAATAGAGAGTGTGAAAAACAGGGGGCCAACAGTCCCCTTGACTGAAGGCCCCAAGCCATGCTTCTCTGAGTATTTATTTAGAATCATAAGGAAAGTAAACAAAGTAAAATCATAAGGAAGTACAAAACAAAATCAAAGGATCATGGTGAAGTCTTTTACAAATAAGGGCAAGTTCCTCTTTATGCTAATCTCAGGAGGGAGGGATTCAGTTGATACAAACTAAGAACAATGTTGACTCTTAGGGAACACAGTGCTACAAGGTGACCTTCAGCTTGTATTAAGCCTCCCTCATTTCCTGATATAGTATTTGGTCTACAATTAGTAAATTTGATATTCGGCTTCCCTCACCCATTCTTCTCAAGGTTAGCCACAATTTATTCTGATCCACACAGTCATAAATGCCTTTGCATATTCAATGAAATCCAGATAGACATTCCTCTGGTACTGTCTAGTTCCAACCAAGATACATTGGACATTGGCTATGATGTCTCTAATGCCACAGCCTCTTATGAACCCAACTTGCACTTCTGGCAGTTCTCAGAAGGTTGTTAGGAAAGGTTATTCCTTGGGAAAGGACATCATGCTTGGAAAAGAGGAGGATCAGTGAAAGAGAGGAAGACCCTCTGGGAGAAGGATCGATACAGTGGCTGCAGCTGTGGAAACAAATATATCAGAGATTATAAGAATGACACATAGGGGAGCTCTGGTGGCCTAGTGGCAAGAAGCTGCAACTACAATCTCAGAGGTGCATGGTTCGAATCCACCAGATGCTCTGCTGGGGAAGGAGGGGCAATCTCCTCCTGTACCAGTCAGATCTGATTTGATGGTACATGCACACAAAAATAATAAAATAAAATTTAAAAAATATTTTTTAAAAAAAGAATGACACATGATAGGACAAAGTTCTGATGTGTTGTTCAGGAGGTCGCTATGAATTGACTCAATGGCAATTAACAACAATAATTGTTTAGAGTAAATAGTGGCTACAATTAGGGGAAACCTAGGTTCTCAACAATAGCTTTGGTGGTATAGTGCACATGTTATTCTGTCAAGGCTAAGGTTGGTGGTTCAGATCCACCGTGTGCTCAGAGTGGAAAAAAAATGGGCATTCTCCTCTGTAAAGATTTATAGTCTTGCTACTTTGGGGAGAAGGCTCTTCGAGAGTTTTTTTGTGTTGTTGTTTTTTTAAAAAAATAATAAATTCACTTTTACTTTCACCTTAAAAAAATTATAATCTTGATGGCAATGAGTGTAGGTGCCCAACAACAGGGCCCCAGAGTAATTCCTTGTTGTATAGCCTTACAGTGCATCAATATTAATCATTAAATGTGCTATTGTAGAGTGGTCTAGAACAGGATGGCTAGGGAATGAGTGGGAAGGCGGGTGAAATAGTTATCATTCGATCCTTTTTTTTGTTTTTTTTTTTGCCTTTGCCAAAATATTATTTTATTCTCAAAGTCACTTGAAAGACCCCAAGTAAGGAGATCTATCACACACCAGGCGTAGATTCCAAACCCACATTCCTCCAGCCCCCAGCCTGGGTCTCTGTCAGGACAAAAAGTTGCTTTCTTTGGTAATTCTTGGCTTTCACTTCATGAAGAGGAGCTCTTTTCCCGTAAGCCATCTTCATTTTTTTTTGTAGAGTAGAGCTTTATTTTCAGGAAACAGTGCATTAGTTGGGTGTGGGTATTTTTTTAAGAACCGCAAGGTGGATCTGATGTGTTCTACGAAGTGAGGGGGCTCGGCCAGAGGTGAAGTGGAAAGGTTCTCTAGTATTTGCTTGTCATCTTGCTGCAACCAGAAATCCACATGTGGAAAAGGCATCCAGGAGTACGGTCCTAGGCGGAGTTGCTCTGTCTCTGCATCATAAATGCTGATCATTGGTCCTCCTGTCAGAGCACGGGCAGCACGCAGCTCCTCCGGTCCTCGGTCTTGGAAGGAGGCTCTGTAAATCTCTGCAGTTTTTATGTTGACAGCAATGCCGTAAATTATTGGAAAATGGCTTTCATTTTCTTCCCGGTCATTTAATTCTGTCACACATAATGTCACTAAGTGGATATCGTCTTCCTGTCTGTCAAATTCACCTTGCAGAAAACCAACTGCTGAGACAGACACCTCAGCCTCGAGCCCAGAGGAAACATGTGAGAAGTTGCTGAGTGAGTTTTTGTGACAACTGCCTATCATCACTGAAACCGCCCACAAGGTGCACTTCGATCCTGCCGCATTTTGTGGGCTCAGAAAAGGATTTTATGGAGTTGATGATCAAGGGGACCTCGGCTTTGGTGTCGGATCCATCACAGTGTGTCAAGCAGGTCGCCCCATTACCTGTGTGCCTCAGGACCACAATGTGACAAGTGGTGGCATCATCAGAACCCAGAATGGAGATGGAGCCATCCTTTGGGGAGGTCACTGCAAACTCTCTCTGCTGAACATACAGAAGGCCCTGGGGTCCCACTTGTTGAACAGACTGACCTCTGAGAAGTCTGGCTCTTTCCTCCAGAGTCGGATGGGCACGGACGAGGTCCCCGGCGGGCTGCGGCAGCCGCACTCGCTGCCCCTCGACCAGCAGCGGCATCGCGGAGGCGGCGGCCTCCCGGCCCGGGCTGCCCACCGCCCCTCCCGCCTGGCGGGCCCCCGCGGGGGCTGCCGGGAAGTGGAGTCCGCACGGGGGCGGTGCGGGGCCGAGATGGCTCACGGGAAACTCGAAAAGACGCCAGGGAGCATTTTAGGGAAGAGACCGCGCCCGCTGGGGACGCTGGGAAATGTAGTCCGAAAGGTTTGGAGGGTTCTCGCGTGACCTTTCGTTTACAAAGGTCTGTCTAGCTCAATGCTGATGCCAACCCAGCCAGAATGTGAGAGCTGCATCTGACTTTCTCCACTTAAATCCCTGCTCTACTGCTTCTGTTATGTGACCTTGAGAAAACCATCTGACTTTGACAATTGGCTATGCTGCATGGTAGAACTGTATTGCGCAGTAAACATAAACCATCGTAAATTATTCTGAACTTTGCTATTCTAAC
>NW_006399986.1:826401-827764 GCF_000299155.1 Elephantulus edwardii | reverse complement strand
TTTATACGGTTTGCATTTTGTACCATGTTTAAAATTGTTGTTGTTGTAGTTAGGTGCCATCGAGTTGTAGATGACTCATAGCGACCCTATGAACGAAAGGCCTGAGCACTGTTCGTACATATATTTTCTGGAGGCAAGCCATTTCGGAAGTGGATGCCGCTCCTGCTTCCAGGCTTGTTTTAGTCAGGAAGCTCCAGCCAACACTGTCCACTATGCGTATCCATTACCACGTTTGGCACATCACTGTCACAGTGTTCAGCATCACAGCAAACACGGGTTACCTCTGTACAGCAACACAGAGACCAGTGCTATACCACCTAGAACAGACCTTTAAAAAATCTAAATAAGGCACGGTTTTTCTCTGGTCTGTCTCTTTCTCTAGACCAAGGAATCCCACCCAGGAGCCCCATTAACAAAGCTGCTGCTTCTTGTTTTGGGTTTTTTTTTAGTTTTTTATTTTTTGTATGTGTACCGTCAAACTAGCATCGAGGACTCTCCTTCATAGGGTCGCTATGAGTCACCTGCAACTCTACGGCACTTAACAACAACCACCATAAAATTGGATCTGACTGGTACAGGAGGATATTGTCCCTCCTTCTCCAGCAGAGCATCTGGTGGATTCAAACCGCGTACCTCTGGGATTACAGAGCAGCTTCTTGCCACTAGGCCACCACAGCTCCCTTTAATAACGTTTCTTTAGCTTTGTCTCTCTGTCTCTCTCTCTCTCTCTTTATTTTCTTTGAGTCCTTGGCCTTATAGCCAGTGCAAAGACCTAACTAACATCCTGGTGTGCATAATCCAGAAGAGGAGTTGTGACGTGTTACGTCCCCACCCTCTTTTGGGGCAAGTGTGACACCCCTCATCTCTCTCTCTTCAACCTACAAGCTTGCTCAGTCTCAAGACATTGAATGGACCAACTTAACGGTGAACCAGCTGTTATTACATTCGTATTCTCCACTGGCTACTGATGCCAGGCCATCTCAATCCAGCCTCTAAGCCCCAGATCTTCACCCCTGTTCAGCAGGAAGTAGTTAGAAAGAATACGTAGCCCTTTTTTTTCCTCACTAAAGAGGCTGGATGTCAGGCCTGGACTAAGGTTAAAGGAAGAGCAAAAGATTCAAGGAATATCAACATGTCAACAAAGGGAGTGAAAAGCTCCTCATCTGACAACCATGAAGTGTCTCTCTCCCTCCCCACCCCCACGGCTTAATAAAGCTTCTTTAGCTTTCTTTGTTTCAAAAAAAAAATCAAAATAAAACTTTAAATAGCAAGGAGTTGGAAACAACCTAAGTGCCCATCAACAAACGAATGGCTAGAGAAGCTGTGGTATATTCGCACAATGGAATACTATGCTGCATTGAAA
>NW_006399986.1:721460-825609 GCF_000299155.1 Elephantulus edwardii | reverse complement strand
AAAAAAAAAATAAAACTTTAAAAAAAGTAATATAGTGGAAAAATATTCAGTGCCATAACATAGTATGTGAGGGGGTAAAAAAAAGTAATTTTCAAAGGATCTACTATTTTATATCTGTATAAATAAGAGAAGACAAGAATGAAACAATATACTAGTCGCTTATTATGCTTATAAAGTCTCTGGACTTTCCAAAGGTTTTGCTTCGTGCACCAGATTTTTTTTTTCTTTTGGCCTTGGAATAAAAATTCTTAACCGAGACTACAAGTCCCAGGAGACATGACGCCCCAGGCTCCCAAAGACTAAACTTCCTATGCCGTAATGCTCTCTAGGATTTGTAGTTTTGTTGTAGAGTAAAGGCGGGAGATAAACTGCCGGCCTAAGACAGAGGAGGGAAGTGTTGCAGTCCTGGCCAATAGACAGTGCGAATAGGATCTGAGTAGCAAGTACCCAACCAATGGACGCTTCAGTAATCCTGAGTGACGTGAGTTGCAGCCTATAAGAAGATGGTAGGGAGGAGCGACGCCCGGCGGCCGTAGTGCGAACCATGGGAGGTGGCTGGTGGTGGGCTCGAGCCGCCCGCCTGGCTCGACTCCGCTTCGCGGGGGCGCTGCTGCCGCCATCGCGGCCCCGGAGCGGGGGTTCCCGGGGGTCTTTTGCCCCCGGACACGGCCTCCGCCCCGGGGCCGTGCCGCCCCCAGTGTCCGAGCTGGACCGCGCGGACGCCTGGCTCCTCCGGAAGGCGCATGAGACAGGTTTGGGGCAGGGGCTGGGGTCGTTCCGCCTGCAAGTGAGTCCCCGTTTTTGAGTGAGGATCGGAGTGGGGCTTGAGTTGAAAACACGATCGGGGGTCAGGAAGGAGATGGGCGTCCGTGGCAGAGCAGGGACGCGCCGTGCTCATTCCGTAGCCTGTCCGGATTGGAAGGGTTTGTGGCTCCAGGTTAGCGGGATGCACCCAGCATTGCAGAATCCCGGGGACCCGGTCAGAGGAGGTTGACAGAAATTAGGCCCTTCTGAATGAGGAAGAGCCATGCAGGGACCTAAGGCAAGGGGAGCTGCCTGCAAGTGGGGGGTCCAGGATAGAGGGGCTAACTCAGAGAGTTGGGGAGACCACTCTGCATAGGCGGGAGTGTTGATCCCACCGAAGAAGGGGGAAAATTCTGATTGGAGGAGAGCACAACCAATCGGAGAAATTCTGGCCGTTGATTGGGCGATGGAGCGATCGGTGCTGCAGGGGCGGGGCTTGGTGGTCGCACTCTGGTTGGGGAGAGTTTAGAGGGGTCTTAGTTGGGCTCTGTGAGGAGAAGCATGGCGTTAGGATTGGTGGAAGATCTATCAACAGTCTGCGGTATGCAGATGACACAACCCTGCTCGCTGAAACTGAGGACCTCATGCACTTACTGCAGAGGGTCTAGGACTGCAGCCTTCAGTATGGACTGAGGCTCAGTATCAAGAAGACAAAGATTCTCACCACTGGACCAATCGGTAGCATCAGGATGGATGGCGAAGAGATTGAGGTTGTTCACAGCTTCAGTTTGCTCGGCTCTACGGTCAACACTCTTGGCACCAGCTGCCAGGAAATAAAAAACGTATTGCGATGGGAAAGTCTGCTGTTAGGGACCTCTCTGAAGTACTCAAGAGCAATGGTGTCTCTCTGGAGACTAAGGTGCGCCTGATACAGGCCATGGTTTTTGCAATCACTTGTTATGCATCAGAATTGGACAGTGACTAGGGAAGATAGAAGGAGAATTGACGCCTTTGAGCTGTGGTGCTGGAGAAGAGTATTGAATGTACCCTGGACTGCCAAGAAAACAAACAGATTCATCCTAGAGAGGGTTAAACCATGCTACTCCTTGGAGGCAAGGATTCTGGGGCTTCGTCTGACATACTTTGGACATGTTGTAAGGAGAGACAGGTCCTTGGAGAGGGACATTATGCTTGGTAGGGTAGAGGGACAGCGCAGGAGGGGAAGACCCTCTATGAGGTGGATTGATTCAGTGACTGGGGTAATCGGGATGGGTGTGTCAGAGGCAATGCGATTGGCACAGGATAGAGCAGGGTTTAGGGCTGTTGTACATAGGGTCGCTATGAGTCGCAAACGACTCGACGGCACATAACAACAACATAGTTGGGGGTGGAAGTTTTGTTGGTCGAGTTGCTTGCCAGCAACACCCTACCAGGGACTTGTAGATAGGGTTGAGAGGGGGTAGAAAGTGGCTTTTGAAGTAAGGTGGAGAGAGGTTAGGGGGACAGTTAGTTCCAGAGGTTGAGAATAGAATCAGAGGGGAGGGATGTGAAGTGGTCATAAATATGCACCCTGGGAAAGAGGCTGACCAAGCGGATACCTTTGAGTCTGCAGTTTTCTTCTAGACTGTCTCCTAGAGTCATGTTAGTGTCTTAGAGTCTGGGTTAAAAGGATCAGAGGTTTTGGGGAAAGGACTTGTGTGGTGGGGAGGGCCAGGTGAAAGGGCAGGTGATGGGGAGCCCCCTCATTTCCTGAGTTTCTGAGTTTGAGGGGCTCCCAGACTGAGTCCCGTGCCCCTCATCCCCCAGCTTTCCTTTCCTGGTTCCGGAATGGCCTCCTGGCCTCGGGCATTGGGGTCATCTCCTTCATGCAGAGTGACATGGGTCGGGAAGCAGCCTATGGTGAGTGTAGCCCCCTCTGCTCCCCCCAGTAAGGAGCGTGACACCCCTCCAATACATGGCTCATGGAGTCTCTTTCCTGCTGCATCCCACCCCTCTACAGTCCCTCCTCCCCAAGATGCCCACCCTATACTTAAGTGCACATCTGAGACCCTGGGACAGTCCAGGGCGGGGCTGTGCCGCTAAGCCTCTGAGCACCCCAAACCAACTGCACCCATAACCCATTTTGGCTCTCTCCAAATCCCCTCAACCTGAACTCTTACCTCTAGAGTAAGATGTGCATTTGCCCCCAGCCCTCAGTCTTCCCATCTGTGGAAGGAGGCTGGGCTCTGTGGCCTAGTGCTGTGGTTCTTAGCTGGGCGGCTTTGACAGGTGCTAGATACCCTGCTCACCTCTCCTGCCTCCCACTGACCTTGACCTAGCCTCCTCCCCTCCCTTGAGCACCCCTGACCAGCCCTCTGCACCCCTGACCCCCTCTCCCTGCAGGCTTCTTCCTGCTGGGCGGCCTGTGCGTGGTTTGGGGCGGTGCCTCCTATGCTGTGGGCCTGGCCTCGCTGCGGGGGCCCATGCAGCTCTCGCTGGGGGGCGCGGCTGCGGGGGTCGGCGCCGTGCTGGCGGCCAGCCTGCTCTGGGCCTGCGCGGTTGGACTCTACATGGGCCAGCTCGAGCTGGACGTGGAACTGGTGCCCGAGGACGACGGGACATCCACCGCCGAAGGCCCCGACGAGGCGGGACGGCCGCCACCAGAGTGACTGCGGGCAGCTGGGCCTGGGCCCGACAGATTGGGACATTAAAACCTGACCCTCTCGCCTCCAGATTCCGAGTGGTGGTGTGTGTCTGCGGGGAAGGGGGGCCCAGATGAGCAGAAAGGCGAGTTCACAGCCCCCAGGAACCAAGCCACAGGAAGAGACATGGATGTTTAATTCTCCCTGGCCACTGTCCCCCGACTTTGTCCCCCCAGGGTCCGGCCAAGCTTTGCTGTCAGTCTCCCTTGCGCTGCCCCCTAGTGCCCGCGGGCGCGGGGTAGGGCAGGCCCAGGGCGGGGTAGAAGGCTTCGGGGCGTGCGGGCCCCGGGCCCAGCCTCTGCAGGTGTGGGTACATGAGGCCCAGCTCCGCGGGTCCATAGCGGATGGCGCCGGGCGTGCACAGACCCCGCACACTGGGGGGCAGGAAGCCCGCGTGGAACACCGCTGCGGGGGGCTCCCCGGGAAGCGCCAGACCCCAGGGCCGCACCACGTCCGGCTTCAGGGCACCTGCCCGGATGACAGAGGTGAACTCGGCCTGCAACCGGGCCGGGTGGCTGGACGGTGCTTCGTCCCCACTGTCCTCTGGGTCGTTAGTCTCCCCTCGGCTGGGTTCGACTTTTATGCGTGTGCCCCGGGTCAGGGGGGGCTCCTCCTGGTCCTGGGGCGCCTTGGACTTCCCATCTGCTGGCGGATCTGGGTCTGGAAGAAGAGAGTTCTAGAGAACACGCTGTGTGCGCGCGCGCGTGTGTGTGTGTGTGTGTGTGTGTGTGTGTGTGTGTTTTCTCAGCCCTCAGTCTTTCCATCTGGAGAATGGGGTCAGTGGGGTTACATTCTTGGAGCCTTTCTTACACAGTGGTTAAGTTTGGCACACCTAACCAAAAGGTCAGAGGTTCAAGCTCACCTATGAGTTCAAGGCTGTAAAATTAGTTAAAACCTATGAGTTAAAATAAGTCATGGCCATAGTTAAGCAGTCCTCTTTGTACACATTCCCAGCCTTGAAACGCTCCAGGGCAGTTCTGCATCTTACAGGGTCCCTGTGGGTCTGAATCAATTAGACAGCATTGGGCCTGATTTGGAGACAGTTGAGATGAAGGGACACTGGCATCATTGGGTGGACAGTCCCCCCACCAAGAAAAATTCATTTGGCCCCACGTGCCCATTGGGGGCAGGCTTGACAAAGTCCAGCCTGTGCCGTGTGACTGAGCTGAATGTTCTAGATCTTTGCTGTTCATAATGGGATCCACAGGCCACATGGGGCTGCTGAGTCCTGGGAAGGCAGCAGATGTAACTGACCCAGTGCTGGCAAGTGCCTCCGAGCTCCCCCGGGCCGAGGTGGGAGGTGAACTTTACCTGTGGTCTCTGGCTCTGGGCTGGATGGGTTGTCACTGACCAGTCTGGCCGGAAGCTGGAAGGCATCCAGAGGCGTTTGGCCCCCCTCAGCTTGGCTGGGGACGAGACACAGTTAGGGTTGGAAGTAAGGGTCTCTGAGATCTCCAACCTCTGCGGTAGAGGGGACCCCTCTGGCCCATCTGTCCCCCCAACAGTGTAGCACTTCTCTCTTCCTCCTGGCACGACGTCCCCCCCCACCACCAGTGTCAACCTTCCTGGGGCATCAAGGCCCTGCGTGTCACTTCAGTCATCTCCACTGTCCATAAAGCCAGTTCTCTACCTCTAAAGCCTTCTCTGGCTCCCCAGTGCTTCTGAAACAGGTCCTGCATGAACTGGCCCTGCCTTTCCCCCTGTCTAGTTGCTCACATCTTCACATTCCAAACCCACACACAACCTTCAGCTCCTCAAATCGATCCAGCACTTGTTCTGAGCTGTTGCCTATATTGTCCTTCTCCAGAATTTGTTGGTTTCCTCCCCCTCCTCTTGTGGACCCTCAAGTCAGATCCAACTGGTACAGGAGGAGACTGTTCCTCCTTCTCCAGCAGAGCATCTGGTGGATTCGAACCACACGTCGGATCCAGCTGGTACAGGAGGAGACTGTTCCTCCTTCTCCAGCAGAGCATCTGGTGGATTCGAACCACACACCTTCAGGATTGCAGCACAGCTTCTTGCCACTAGGCCACCAGAGCTCCCTTTCTCCAGAGTCAATTCTGTTCTGCCTCTCTTCCCTGGAGAGAGCCTGCCGTGGCTCCCCAGGGCCCCCCCCCCCCAATGAAGTTCACTAGGAATTCACCCCATCTCCCTAGCAAAGACTCCTCTCCGATCTCCCAGGCCTTTGTTTTCACCTGCCCATTTCCAGACTCTCACAAAGAGAGCCCACCCAGAGGAGTGAGTTCCAGGGGTCTGGATTTGACGCCCTCCCCTGAGCACTGCAGGGAAGTCCCACACACCCTGAGAGGTAGGCATGGCCCTCATCTGAGCACTGGGGAAGCTCACACACCTGGGGGAGTGGGCATGGCTCTTACCTGAACACTTGGGGAACCTGTGCACCTGGGGAGTGGGTGTGGCCTCACCTGACACCTGGAGGAGTGGGCATGGGCTCCACCTGAGCTCTTGAAGGAGCCTGCACACCTGGGAGAGTGGGCGTGGTCTCACCTGAACACTTGGGGGAACCTGCACACCTGGGAGAGTGGGCGTGGTTTCACCTGCACACCTGGGGATTGGGCGTGGCCCTCACCTGAGCACGTGGCTGACCCAGAGCACATGGCGCTCCCCGGCGTTCTTGCCGCTCACAGCCACCGTGGCCACAGACTGCAGCCACACGAAGCCCCCAGTGCGCTGCAGCCAGCGGTAATATCCGGTCATCACCTGCCCCTTGTCCAGCACTGAGTCCAGCCCAGGGACCGGGAGATAGGTGGGCATGGGGGGGCAACAAGTGGACAGGAAGACCGGGAGAAGGAAGAGGAAAGAAAACAGAGGGTGATGAGGGAGCAGGAAACAGGCGCAGTGGGACAGAAGAGAACAGCAAAGGAGGGTCAGAGAGACCGACAGAGGTCGGGTGCTTTCTGGGCTGCGGACGTCTGTCAAGTGGGGCAGAGACCCCAGCCCCCCTCCCACCTGCCCGCTTCCTGAGCCCTTGCTACTCCGAGGCTGCTGTGTTGAGTGAGTCTCTGGGGCTGGACGTCCAGCAGGAAGGACTGTAGTCAGCCCAGAGAGGGACTTCCAGGGACCAGGACAATGGGGGTGGTCGGGTCTGAAGTGGGGGAGCCTGAGGAGGGAGTGTTCTCACGGTCCAGGTGGCTCTGGCGGATGCTGGCCGCGTCCTGGCCGTGGATGAACTGGTAGCAGCTGCGACCCACCAGCTCCGAGGGTCCCAGGTCCATGTGGTCGCTGACTCTGAGGAGAGAGAGGGGTCGAGACCATGGGGATGGGGGGAGAAGCAGCAGAGTAGCTTCGGAGTCACCCCCTGGGCTCGCCCTGGGAGTGGGGTGCCCTGAGCCTCCGTTTTCCCACTCTGTAAAATGGGCGTAAGAAGAGGGCCCTTTCTCGGGTGGCTCTGGGGTGCATTTCACTGTATCGTGTTTGCAGTATGAGTGAATGGAGTGGGGTCAGCGAGGGGTGGGTGGGACTTCGCAGAGTGGACTCAGGAGAGAGGTTTAGGCTCTGCCCCTGCCGGTTTGCACCTCTTCTTCCACCTCCCACGGCCCCCCAGTGCCCTGCGCGACCCCTTCCCACCGCAACCCCAGTACCTGCTCTCACAGGCGAGGATGGTGAGACCCAGGCTGAGGCGGAAGACGATCATGTGACCGTGGAGTGGCAGCTCCGCCAGTGGGGCCGGGGGCAGCGTGTGGCCGAGCGCCACCAGGCCCAGGGCGCGGGCCCGAAGGCGCCCGGTCACGTGGATAACCTGCAGGTGGCAAGCATGGAGACAGCAGGGGCTGCGACCTTACCTAGGCCACCAGGCACTTCCCAGACTTAGTTCCTGAAGGGAACCCTCCGGAATGGGGGCATAGCCGTAAGAGGGGGCTTCCCCAAAGCTGAAAACTCTTAGAAGTTACAACTACCAGCCTGGGGGCACAGCTGGCATGGCCATAGGTGTTGGCCCCAGCCGCCAGGGCAGATGGGAGGCTGGGAACCAACAAGGAGCACCTACCTTGTACCCTGAGGCTTTAACGTGCAGACCCCGCTTGGTGAGGGTGGATTTCATGCGGATGAAGAAGGAGCGCTCCTGGACACGGGGGGCTGCAGACACCAGGGCAGGGCTGGCCTCTAGGGGGAGAGGGAAAGAGGACTGGGGGGGGTCCTCAAGGGGAGATACTGGCCAACCAGACCTGGGCGACCCACAGGTCGTAGCCACTCCCCCTCAGACACCTGTTTCCGCAAGCTGGCTGACACCACCCACTAACCCCCATTCTAGTCTGAAATCAGAGGGCAGAAGTCTTTCCAAAGCTCCTCTCAGTCCCTGCTCGCCTTAGAACCTGCTGTGGCTCCCTAGGGCCCTTGTGGAAGAAAGCCCAGCTCTTCACTGTCAGTGGGTGCTGCTGAGTCTGTCTCGTGTTGGGTCCAGTTCCCAGACCTGGCTTTGTAAGGCGGTGGTGAGGAGTTAATGCAATCACGTAACTAGTGGCATGTTGTTGAGTAGAATCACGTTGGAACCCACCCTCCAGTGGGTTCTCAAAGGCTGCTAATTGCATGGGAGCAGGGTGCCCATCTTTCTCCCAAAGAGCAGCTAGTGGATTTGAACCATGTACATTTGAGTTGGCAGCGCAATTCTTTACCACTGAGCCATCAGGAGCTCCCTAACTAGAGGCATAAGACAACGCAAATGCAAAAAACCCCTCATTGTTAATTCCCCAAACTATGAGCCACTTCCATTCCTCAGCCAGAAGGGTCTTCCTAAAGATCAAATCGTGGGGAGCCAGGCAGTCATAGGGAGCTTAGACAGTTTTAGATAGCAAAGCCACACCATTTTTGTTTTGACTGATTTGTTTTATAAAAACTTTGCACAAACTTTTGCAGAAACAAGGCACAGCCTAAGTCCCCCTGACCTGACCTCAGGTCTTATTCTTTGAAGGCCAATGGGATTACCGATCTCAGAGGTCTCCGCAAGCGAGGAGGAAGAAGATGAGGAAGAGGTGGAGGGCGGGGTCGGGGGTCCGGGCATGGGGACCTGCAGCCCCAGCTGCTCCAGCACCTCGGAGTGGTCCCCTGGGTGAATGTAGTCAAAGACGCTGCTGCCCGTCAGCTCCACCTGCCGGTGATGGAGAAAAGTGCAAGGGTGAGGTGCACATGCAATCTCTCACCTGCCCGCCTGCTATCCTCAGCCTCACTCTCCTGTACGCAGGCGCACTTCTGCTGTAAACATTTTTTTTTTAAATTAGAAAACAATATAACTTTTGCTTTCAGTCATGATGTCCGTCTAGAGACTAAGGTGCGCCGGATCCAGGCCATAGTCTTTTTAATTACTTGCTATGCATCGGAGAGCTTGACAATGACTAAGGATGGCAGAAGAATCGATGCCTTTGAGTTGTGGTGCTGGAGAAGAAACAAGCCAAGAAAACAAATAAGTCTGTCTTGGAGAAGCTGAAACCAAGTTTCTCCTTGGAGGCTAGAATTTCGAAGTTCTGTCTCACATACTTTGGGCACGTGGCCAGGAGAGACTGGTCCTTGGAGAAGGACATCATGCTCGGAAGGGTGGAGGGACAGTTCAGCAGAGGAAGACCCCAGATGAGACGGATTGACACAGTAACTGCGGTAATGACAGTAGGTGTGTCAGAGTCAGTGAGACTGGCTCAGGATAGGGCAGGTTTCTCTGCTGTTGTACGTAGTGTCGTCATGAGTTCGTAGGTGACTTGATGGCACATAACAACATTATTTTTTAAAGGAACGACCCAAACTTTAGCGTTTTCTGTACCTCCCCACTTTATACTCGGTAATTAGTAAGGAGTTTTATTCCCACTTTGTTTCCTTTTAAAATAAAAAGATGGAAAGGGAGTTGGAAGGTTGGATGGGAGATTACTTGCCAATTAACCATCCCACCCAGCTAACCGCAGGCATCCTGGCTGACATGGAGCTAAGGATCTATGCTATGAAATGGTTGCCATGCTCAAACCCCTTTAATCTGACAAATTTTTTTAAGCAAAGCGCTTCTTTTTTTAAAAAAAATATTTTATTATTTTGTGTGTGTGTACCGTCAAATCGGATCTGACTGGTACAGAAGGAGATTGTCCCTCCTTCTCCAGCAGAGCATCTAGTGGATTCGAACCATGTACCTCTGGGATTGCAGTGCTGCTTCTTGCCACTAGGCCACCAGAGCTCCCTTAATATGACAGATTTTTAAATTTAGTTCCAAACGCCTCTCCACTCCTGTCCCCTACCTGCATGCTCCGCTATTCTCCCTACTTTGTCTTCCTCAGATTCCTGGATGCCCTTTGACTTTCAGTCTTTTCCTCTCCACACAAATAGACCTCCACACGTTACTCATCTGACGTGCTCCCCTCCTCTCCACCTCCCATGGCTCCCACTGTCCCTCAGTTCAGGATCACCTGCCTGCCTTGGTGTTGGGGGTGCCCCGTGCGCCATCTCATCCCTCTGAACTCCTCCCCTGGAGCAGCGTTGGTCCAGCCTCCAAACCTTCTCTCTTTCAGCCCTTCCTCCCTCTTGTCAAGTTCCTTCTCCTTCCAAGAAGCCCTAATTAGTTACTGAAAAGATGTTTATTGAGGCCAAATGTCCATTTTCCTGAGGCTCCCAAAATCTGTTCGCCAAAATCTTTGTTAAAAAAATAACTCAAGGTTAGACTGAGAAACACTGGATAAATTATGTTTACGGCATTGAAGTCTATGGGGGAGAGAATAGTTTAAAAGGATTATATTTTAGGGTATTTATTGTAAGAGTATAGAATGAGGGTTGCAGAGTGGATTATATTTGGGGTGAGGGTGGGGTTGGGGGGTGTGCGGGGGGGATTGTGTACCAATGAAGGAGTTTTGCTTTTCAAGGAGAGGAGCAAATGGGGGTGTGTGTGTGGAGGTGGGGTGGGCGGGGAGAAGGGTGCAACAATGAATGAATGGAATTCCAAAATCTCTGTAGATGCTCATCGAAATGAAAAATAAATAAATAAATTAATAAAAAAAAGAAACCTCAAAAACTTCTTTTAAAAAAAGGCGAGTTCTGGTGGCCTAGTGGTAAGAAGCTGCACTACAATCCCAGAAGTATGAGGTTCGAATCCACCAGATGCTCTGCTGGAGAAGGAGGGACAATCTCCTATACCAGTCAGATCTGATTTGGCAGTACACACACACAAAACAATAAAATTTTGGAAAAAAGATAACTCAAAAGTTCTAAAAGTGCATTGTTAGATGCCATGGAGTTGACTTCAATTTACAGCGACCCTGTCCTGTCCCGCCCCCACCATCTCTGTCATGCCTGGGTCCATTATGAATCACTGTGGCAGTCTGTCTTGTTGAAGGATTTCCCTTCTCTCGCTGCCCCTCCACTTTTCCTGGAACGATGTCTTTTTTCCCCAAGAATTGACTCCCTCTGGCAATCTTCCCAAAGTATGTGAGATGGACCCTTCACTGTCTTTGCCGCAGAAGGAGCACCGTGGTTGTGTTTCCTCCAGGACAGACTTGTCTATTCACTTGGCAGTCCATGGGACAGTCAGTACTCTTCTCCAACACCACAATTCAAAGGCATCAACTCTTCTGTAATCATTCCTACTCACTGTCCAACTTTCAGATGCACAGGAAGTAATCCACCAGATGCTCTGCTGGGGAAGGAGGGACAATCTCCTATACCAGTCAGATCTGATTTGGCAGTACACACACACACACACAAAATAATAAAATTTTGGAAAAAAGATAAGTCAAAAGTTCTAAAAGTGCATTGTTATATGCCATGGAGTTGACTCTGATTTACAGCGACCCTGTCCTGTCAGATGCACAGGAAGTAACTGACAGACCATGCTTGGATGAGGCACCCTTTGATCAGACATCCTTTATAGCAGTTTGGAGAGGTCACTGACAGCAGATTTTCCCAATGCTATGCATTTTTTTTATTTCATAAAAGTGCATAACTAAAGAGGGGTGAAGTGCATAGCAGTTCCTATTGGATTAGCAGAGCCCACAATATCACACTGGTAGCTCGCTCAGTGGTAGAACTCTTGCCTTCCATGCAGGAGATATGGGTTCAATTTCTGTCCAACGCACCTCCCATAAGGCCACCAACATCTACTTGCCAGTGGAGGCCTGTGTGTTACTGTGTTGCTGGATAGGATTTTAGTGGGTCTTCCACAGTAAGATGAGGAAGAAAGGCCTGGTGGTCTGTGGTCACAAATCAACCAATGACAACACTATGGACCATAACTGTTTGTTCGGGTGTACACGAAGACCAACAAGCTGGCCCAAGTTTGCAGGATTCTGGGAGTAAGGGCTCTTGGCTGCTCCCTGCCCCCTTCTAATTCTCCAGCTGCCTCTCAGCTCATGACCATCAAATTGGAACCCTTTAGTGGGTTTTCAAGTATCAGCATGTCTAAGTTATGGAGCTAAACCACCACGGGACTCCCAAATCTGGCCAAACCCAAACCATTTCCACTGGAATTGCTCTAGACCTTTGGAATGGTTCCAGAGAAATAAGTTCTATAAACAGATTTTTGGTGATGCATTTGGCCAACTGGTCACAGGACCATGGCATTTACTGCAAACTTGTTTTTCTTCTAACGGGTCAGCTTCTCTCCAGCCTTCACTACCCAAGAAGAGAAACGTTGAATGCTATGTGGAATCCCAGGGAACCCCCGTTCAGTTGTGGTTTCCCCCCCTCCCCTTTTCTGTGTTTATTGAAACTTGTTTGGTTATATACAGATCTAGTGCAAAACATCTACGCCGTTTAGGTTTTAAGCCTGGATGGTGAAGCTAAGAGAGAGAAAGGGCAGGCGTCAACGAAGTGAGGGACCCTTACCTGTGAGAGACCCAGATAGATGGAGACCGTCTCAGAGATGTAAAGGAATTTCCCCTCCTGATTCAGGGCAAAGACGAACCCGTCCAGGGACTAGAGAGGAGAGAGACAGAGAGGGGACAGGGAAAGGCCTGGTGTCCATCTGTCGGGCTGACAGGTGGTAAGAGGTTCTGAAATCTGGATCTCCACCCGAGATGGACTGTGCTGGTGGGGAGGGGGCTTCCCCAGGCGCGGAGAGGGAAAGGGAGGAAGAAGAGGGTGCAGGTCCCACGTGCGGCCACAAGGTGGCAGCAAGGAGCAGCAGGCAGGGAAGGCAGCTCACCTGCAAAATGTGTCCTCCCAGGTGCTGCTCGAACACATCCGAGGCCAGCGCCGCGGAGGCCCTGCGGGCTGGGGCTGGGGAGGGACAGACGGGGGGCGTGAGATGGGGTCTGCAGCCCCCCAGGAAGCGAGCCCACACATACACCCCCCCCCCCAGCCTTGCTATATGGGCATCTGGGGTCCTGTGGGAGGGGACCTGGATGCTGAGACAGGGACAGCTATGGGATAGGAAGACCAGGAGAGCCAGAAAGTCATTCATTCATTCATTCATTCATTTATTCATTCCCATTCAGCGAATAATGCCAAACTCCTTCTTGAATGGTTGATGGGTGATGTTGATTTAACATAAAAGGATAATGGGGTGAGGCTTGAAGGCGGGGGGCGGGGAAGGGGACATGTGAGTTCAATCCTAAAGGGGGTGTGGGAGGCAGAGGGGGAAGCGACAGCAGGGAGACTGGAAAACTAGAGACACAGATTTGAAGGCAGAGCCTCGCTACTGCACAGACTCCGAGTCATGGCGCCCCCGTGTGTTACAGAGTAGAACTGCTCCACAGGGTTGTCATGCCTGTGACGTTTAGGGACCCAAACTGCCCGCCAGGCCTTTCCTCCGCAGCACTGATTGAGTTTTTGTGTTTTGATTTTGAATTTTGTGTGTGTGTGTGTGTGTGTGGTTTGTTTGTTTTTAATTGAGGGTTGCTGTTTTAAAAAATTATTTTTATTATTTGTGTATGTGTGTGTACCGTCAAATCAGATTTGACTGGTACAGGAGGAGATGGTTCCTCCTTCTCCAGCAAAGCATCTGGTGGATTTGAACCGCACACTAATTGAGGGTGTTTTGAAGCACTAACTTTTATATCAGTGATTCAGAACAAACTAATGCCATCACACAGGGACTTTGGAGACAGATAAAGACAGAAATCAAGAGAGAGATAAGAAAAGAGATATTCAGAGAAAGGCATGAAGCAATGACATAGGAGCTGAGCTGAGACACACAGACACACGCCCCCTGACCCATCCCACCACCGTGGACCCCAGACCTCATGCTGGGGACACTACCTGCTTCACCCTCAACAGTCTCGCCTGGTCTTAGATGCCTTTCCTGACCCTACAAAGAACTACACCAGCCACAAGATCCAGGTGATACTCAAAGGTGGGGAGGGGGATAGGGTGGCCTGAAGGGTCCCCAAATGTCAGCTTCCTGCAAGGCTAAGGGCTTAGGTCTGGCTTGAAGCTCCCAGGCTGCCCCTCCTTGGCTGCATACCCTCTGCTACTCTGAGCCTCAGTTTTCCCATCTTTCAAATGGGTAGCCTAAGAATGACCGGCCCTCGGGAGCCCACAGAGAGCTTCATCAGTGGAAAGGTGCCAAGACCCGAGTAGGGACCAGAGTTCATCTGATCGTTCAGTACTTCCAGCTCCCTTTTGCCCGCCCCCACCCATGTGAAGCCACACCTCTTTATCCTAGGGCGGGGGTGCCTCTTCCGGAGCGCTAGGAACAATAACAGAGGAGGGGGTGACAGGGACCCCTCCCCCAGGATGCTTCTCCAACCAGCCGGGTGACAGGCGGGAACAATGCCGCTCGCTAATTGTCGCAATTTTCCCCTGTCATTTTTGCTAATTCCTTCATTTTCCCTCGCACGGGATCAGCCTGGGTCAGACGGAGCCGCACAATTAACAACATTAATGGGCGCTTCGCTTCGAGATGGGGGTGCGTGGGGGGAGGACTCAGGGACCTTCAGATCCCCAGACACAAGGCCTGCTATCCCCCCACCCCACTGAGGACTCCCGGGAGTCTGTCCCCATCACTGAACCTCCCCCAAGCCCCCCAGGCCCTGACTCCTGCCCCTGTAACTAGCCCCCCAATACACCCCTCCCAGATCTGTCCTCGAAAGGCTCTCCGCCTGCACTGCTGGAAACACACCTCGCACACAAAACTGTCCCGGACAGAATAAACAGGAGGTACTGTGAAGCAGAGACTGGATCAGGGTGGGAGGAACGCAGAGGGGAACCCAGAGATAAGCCTTGACGGAGACCGGGAGCAGCAAAGGACCCCCTCTCGTCCTTAAATCGCCTGAGTCCCTAGGAGCAGGCCTGAGGTTTGGTGAGGACCCCCCCTAGGGAGGACTCAGGAGCACTTCTGCCTCCATTTCCCTCATCTCTAGAATGGGTCGAGTGGTGGAGCCCAGGGGATTCCTGCAGGCCCAGTGCTCAGTGGGCACCCAGTCAGCCCCTCATTCCTGCCTGCAGTTTCTATTTAACCCACCACTTCCGAGCGGATGCCAACTCACAGATGCCCTGTAGGTCGGAAGTTCGAGGCCCCCAGCGGCCCTGAGGAAGAAAAATGATCCTCTTGCACGGATTGACAGCCTCAGAGACCTGAGAGAGGGTCATTCTCGTGGCCTCGTAGTAGTAAGAAGGTGTGCTGCAATCCCAAAGGCATACGGTTCAAATCCTCCACAGGAGAAGGATGGGCAGTCTTGGGTGATGCACTGATTCTACAAACTCACTAGAGCATTAGCTGTGGGCAGCCTCCAGGCCGACAGCCCACAGCAACGTGAGTCGAAAAGGAAGCAACCTCCTGTCAGCATGTTGGTTTTCGTGGTCTGGGGGTAAGATTTCCGAGGACTTTATATGAGACAACTCCTTCCTTCATCTTTCTTTCGAAGAGTGACAGATGGATTTGAACCACGGACGTTTTACTTGGTAACCAAATAGCAATCATATATGGCTAACGCTGACCACGGCTCCCCTGCCAGATCATTGCTCACAGCCCGCCTCTCACGCACACACTTCCATCCCGAGCAGGACCTGCCAGTCTCTGGCCTGAGTCACCTGAATCCTGCCACCTCTCACGCCAGGGTTCCCCCCAGCTGTCCCACCTCCTGAGAGAGGCCACCTCTCTCTGAGCTGGGATCCAGGAGGGGACCCTCCTGCCCACCAGGTGCCACACCCCACAGTCTCTCAAGAGGCAAGTGACTTGAGGGGGGCAAGACCCGAAATGAAGGAAATATAGAGTATCAGAAGGGTGCCAGTGGCTGGTGCAATGGTTAAAAGCTTGGCTGTTAACTGGAAGGCTGGCAGTTCAAAGCCACGCAGTGGCCCCTTGGGTTATTCGTTCCTGTAAAGATGACTGGAGGAGGGCGCTGTCACTCAGTTCCGGGGGACAGTGCACAACAGGCCCAGACGCTGCCCAGCCCTGTGCCAACCTCACAGTGGCTGCTGCATCTGAGCCCATCATTCCAGCCACCCCATAAATCCACCTTGGTGCGGGTCGTCATCCTTTTTTGGCTCACTTTCTACTTGGCCAAGGCAGCTCTGGTGGCTTGGCGGTAAGGAATTCTGCTGCCACTGCCAAGGTCTGCGGTTCGAATCCACCAGCTGTTCCATGGAAGAACAATGGATGCTCTCCTCCCACGCAATTTACCGCCTCCAAAGACCTGCTGAAGAGTCAGCTCCGGGTCGGTTCTTCCTCGACGGTAAACACAGCAACTGCTCCACCAAGGAGGGTCTGGCCCCGGCCAGAGTCCACGAGAGGAAGTCTCACGGGCCCCTCCCTCTCCCTTCTGCGCCCCTCACTGGCTGCCCTTCTCCCAGGACAGATTTGTTCCTTCTGGCAGTCCGTGGTCCAGTTGGTATTCTTTGCAGACATCACAGCTTAAAAGTACCAGTACTTTGACCCTGCTAATTAATTCTCCAGCAGCTGCATGCATGGGCAACGATCCCAGCTTAGATGACACTATGGGGCTGTCCCCACTTGGTCCTTTGGTGTTGCTGTGAATCGGGATTTAATAATTGATAACTTCCTTCAGGTGATGAGAAGAATTATGGGGGAAAAAATAAAGTGGGAAAGCATACTGATGGGTGCTGGGGGTAGGGGGGGAGACTGACATTCTAAACCCAGTGCTGCCCAGAAAGTTGACTTTCGGAGGGAAAGGACTTCCTGGTGGAGGATGGGGAGAACAGCATGTGCAAAGGGCCTGAGGCACAAGTACACTTCTCCAAAGAACAGTAGGTGCTGTTGTGTGTGTGGGAGGGTGAAGAAGTGAGCAGCGGGAGATGAGATGGGGGAGATGGGAGGTGGGAGCTAGAGTGTGGGGTGATGTGTCCCTTCTTGAGGGCAGAGACCCTGTTCTGCTTGTCTTGTGTCCTCAGCACCCAGGAGCACACCAAGTATAAAGAAGGAGTTCAGTGCGTTCTTTCTTGGTGGATGAACAGAGAATGCTGCTGAGAGGTCAAGGCTGGTTCTCCCCAGCCTCAGTGGCCCATTTTAGAGGTGGTAGACTGAGGCCCACGTGAAGAACACAGCATCAGGCCTGGGGGTGGGGAAGCTTCATTGCTCACTGGCCCATTTTAGAGGTGGTGCTCAGCTCCATGGTCAACACTCTTGGCACTGGCAGCCAGGAAATAAAAAAACATATTGCGATGGGAAAGTGTCTGCTGTTAGGGACCTCTCTGAAGTACTCAAGAGCAACTGTGTCTCTCTGGAGACTAAGGTGCGCCTGATACAGGCCATGGTCTTTGCAGTCACTTGTTATGCATCAGAGAGTTGGACAATGAATAGGGAGGATAGAAGGAGAATTGATGCCTTTGAGCTGTGGTGCTAGAGAAGAGTATTGAATGTACCATGGACTGCCAAGAAAACAAACAGATTCATCCTGGAGAGGGTTAAACCAGGCTACTCCTTGGAGGCAAGGATTCTGGGGCTTTGTCTGACATACTTTGGACATGTTGTAAGGAGAGACAGGTCCTTGGAGAGGGACATCATGCTTGGTAGGGTGGAGGGACAGCACAGGAGGGGAAGACCCTCTATGAGGTGGATTGATTCAGTGACTGGAATAATTGGGATGGGTGTCTGGGATAATTGCGATGGGTGTGTCAGAGGCAATGCAATTGGCACAGGATAGAGCAGGGTTTAGTGCTGTTGTACATAGGGTTGCTATGAGTCGCAAACGACTCGACGGCACATAACAACAACAACAACAACAACAACAACAACAACACTGAGGCCTACATGAAGAACACAGCATCAGGCCTGCGGGGGAAGCCTCATTGACAACTTGAGATATGCAGAGGTACATCCTTGCTTGCTGAAAGGGAGGAGGACTTGAAGTTCTGGAAGATGGATCACGCTTCAACATCAAAAAGACAAAACATCCTCACAGCCACAGCGTCATGATGGATGGAGAAGAGATTGAAAGCATCAAGGATCTCTCTCATTTTACCTGGATCCACAATGAATGTTTCTGGACGAAATCAAATGATGTATCGCATCAGATAAAAGTCCTTCCTAATGTGCTAAAGAGAAAGGATGTCCCTCTGAGGACTAAGGGACACCTGACTCAGGCTGTGATATTTTCAGCTACTTCAAGTAAAGAGGACTGGAGAAGAACCGATGCCTTTGAATTGTGTTGAAGGCTATTGCGTATACGATGGGCTGTCGGAAGAACAAAAAAATGTGGGAACAGAACAGCCAGAATCTTCCTTAGAAGCAAGGATGGTGTGACTTCATCTCAGGTCCTCCAGACATATTATCAGGAGGGCCCAGTCGGCCCCTGGTGGAAAACATTAACCTAACATTACCCTTGGAAAAGAATCAGGCCATTGGAAAGGACTGTCCTCAGCGGGCACAGAGGCTGTGGCAGTGTGTTCACGCACAGCAATGACAGAGAGGACGTGGCAAAGCCACACAGCGTGTCCTGCTGTTGTACTTGGGGTCACTGTCTTAACAGAGACTGCAGATCTTTCCACCCGAGAAGCTGCTAACCGGCTCAGTGAAACGTAACAGCAACAGACCGAGGCCTAGAGAGGAGCTGAGACAAAGCCCTACAGACCCACAAACACCAGGCAGGGAGGGCGAGAAGGACGGCGGAGGCCCATCCCTCCTGGGCTGTGTGACCTCGAGCAAATGGATTGTGTCACTTCTCTGGGCCTCAGTTTTCCTCTTCTATAAAATGGCTATATGGCAATGCATCCCTCTTTTTTTTAATTTTTATTTTATTATTTTTGTGTGAGTGCACCGTCAAATCAGATCTGACTGGTACAAGGGGAGATTGTCCCTCCTTTCCCGGCAGAGTATCTGGTGGATTCAAACCGTGCGCCTCTGGGATTGTAGTTGCAGCTCCTTGCCACTAGGCCACCAGAGCTCCCCTATGCATCCCTCTTAAAACTTGCGGGAGGCTTGAGGGAGTTAACGTTGGTGGTGTAGCCCATAGGGAATTGAGCTGCTGAGCCAAAGGCAGGGTTTCTTTGGCGGTTCGAATCCATCCACTGCTCCGCTGGAGAAAGATGGGCACTTTCCTTCCATTTGACAGACAGCCTCCTGAAGCCAGACTGGAGGGTCAGCTGCAAGCCTGTTTTGACTGGGCAGCCTTGAGTTTCCTAAATTGTAGAGACTTTGGCACTATGTTCATTTGCACATAGGAGCAAAAGGAGCCCCGAGAGCATAGTGGTTAAAGTGCTTAGCTGCCAGCCACAAGGTCATAGGATCAAACCCACCAGCCTCTCGATGAGAGAGAAGTGAAACAGTCAGCTGTATAAAGACCTGGAGCCTTGGAGGTCCCATGAGGCCATTCTCTTCTGTCCTATAGGACTGTGTCCAGTATCTAGGCAGCCTTCCAAACAGGCACTGACTCGTGTTTATTATTTAGGAATCCAATTTCATATGAATTTTTGGTGTTTTTTTGGTTTTTAAAGAATACAAGGATTCTGTTGCTGGCTGGCATATGTCTCTCTCTCTCTCTCCCAACCACACTTCTCTGGATTTTCCTTCCTCCGATGGGGACGGAGACCCAGTAACCAGGCCACCACGGGGTGACGTGAGCTCACAGCGCCAAGGTGGATGGTTTCACACATTCTCCAGCACACTGGAGATGCAGGGAAGCCCCTGTGGCCCTGTTCACAGGTTCACATTCTCTACAGATGGAGAAGGGAACCGAAGTGCGTGTACACAAGAGTCCAGTGCCCGCAGGGGCGCTGCCTTCGTACTGATCCTGACCCCTGGTGAACCCTCCAGCCAGTGTCTTCATGGGGGAAGATGGCCCATCTTTCTCCAGAGAACCAGCTGGTAGATTCAAACCACTGACCCTCCTGTTAGCATGCGACTCAGGGCACTCCACTCGGCCACCAAAGCACCTTCCCTGCTGTGGACAGAGGCCCTGACTTCCAGGATGACCACTCAGAGCAGCTGGGGAGGGAGGCAGGTCATAGAAACCGCTCAGTGGTGACCCCTTCAGGCGGCTCCCGGGGAGCGTGTCCTGCAAGATGCTTTCCTGATGCTCTGTGACCAGAGAGGCTGGGTTATATAGTGAGTAGGCCTCCCGTTAAGCGGGCTCTGATGGCCTGGTGGTGAGGATCTGCACAGCCAACCCGAAGGTAAGCGGTTCAAATCTACAAGTTGCTCCTCGGGAGAAGGATGGGCTACCTCTTTCCATGCCTCAATAATACCCCAAAACCAGCAGATAGATGGATACACACACGACACACACATATATACAAATATATACACATAGAGAGTACTCTGGTGGCCTAGCTAGCGGTAAGGAGCTGCACTGCTAATCCGAAGGCACGCAGTTCAAATCCACCAGCTAATCTCCTCCAATGTGATTTATTGCCTCTGAAAACCTGCCGGAGGGTCAGCTGTGGGTCATTTCTGCCGCGATGGTACACAACAGGCCTTCCTTTCAGAGTGGGGGAGACACCCCGTGACCTGATTTACCCTAAGCCAGCCCGCTCTGTGCCTCAGTTTCCTCATTCCAACTATCAAAACAGACACCTGACTTCTTGTTGGGGGACTCCTGTCGACCCCGCAGAGGCATCCAGCCAATTAATCTTCAGAGCAAACACCCGTGGAGTTTCTGAGATCTTAAGTCTTAACTGGAGGGCACGGCCTGTTCTTCTCCAGAGCAGCTGGTGGATTTGAACTGCAGGAGGCCCGTGGCCTCTTGGCAAGCGCTGTGACACACCACAGGCCCCCCGTGTCTCACGGAGCAGGCATGAGAGTTCACACAGCGCCCCTGGCTGGTCTGCCGCCCCTCGGTTTCTGCGTACAGGCAGAGAAGTCTAGTCTGAAATTCGTGGTCAGCCAGCCCTGTGCTGTGACTCTGGGGAGCCCCTGCCAGTTTCTGAGCCTCGAATTACCCATCCAGGCAGTGGGTGCCAGCAGGGCCTTTTCAGTCCCCCCCTTGGTGCTCCCCTTCCCCCCTCCCCCCAGCTGGGGGACAATAGACAAGATGTTTATCCCCCCCACCAGCTCACATGTTGTTCCGTAATGACAGTAATCAACGGTGCTAATGCCGCATTCTCCCAGCGCCAGTCAATTCCCCTAATTACCGCCTGGGAAGCCGGATTATTTAAATTTAAATGGTGATTTATTGCGAATTTAATCAATGCTATTTTCTCTCCCTCCCCCTCCCCTGGGGTTGGGGCAGGAGGGGACCCTGTTACCCCCACCTTGAGGATACCCTCTCTTTCAGGGAAGGGGGGGTCAAGGACCCCAGTCCCCTCTCATCTGTGGCCTCAGATGAACCCACTTCGTTCATTGTCTTTAACTGAGAACAATAAAGGCATGAGATAGAAATAATAACAGTAAGGCAATACTCCCTATGTATTTTTTTATGATAAAGTCTTGAATACTAAGAATAAAATATTCCACATCTACCTTCCACCTCTTTTACACATTCTATGAGATTCCTGAGGGATGCAAAAGAGAAATTATTGTCGTTGGCTGCTGACTGAAGGCTAGCCGTTGGAGTCCACTAGGTGCATCAGGAGAAAGCGCTTGTGATCCACTGGCCAGAAATCAGCCATTGAAACCCTGACGGGGTGGTTCTACCTGGACACGCCTGGGGCCCCTAAGAGCTGGAATCAAGCACCACGACGTATCACCTGACTTTTTCATAGCCTCTGTTATTACGCGTTCCTGTGGAAGCCCAGCACACAGACTAAACACACTAAAACACTCCCAACAAGGGAGCTCTGGTGGTCTAGTGGCAAGAAGCTGCACTGCAATCCCAGAGGTATGCGGTTTGAATCCACCAGATGCTCTCCTGGAGAAGGAGAGGCAATCTCCTCCTGTACCAGTCAGATCTGATTTGATTGCACACACACAAAATAATAAAATAAAATGAAAAACCCAACCTCCCAACAGTCCTGCACAGAGGTTAATTGTGGAAAACAAATACCAGCTGCCACTGAATCCACCCTGACTCGTGGGGCATCCATGTGTCAGAGCTGACCCGTGCTCCCCAGTTTTTCAGTGGATCCTTTTTTTTTTTTTAAGATCACCAGGCCTTACTTCTGAGGCATCTCTGGATTCTGGCGAGCAACCCGCTGATTCGTACCACCCATCAGTGAGGCAACTGACCTGGGTACGTCAGAAGACAGGGCTGGTGATGCGCTTCTGACTCTCTGCCACGGAGAACCCTTTGGGTAACAGTAGTCTCCGCGTGTTGATGTGTTTCGCCCCTGAGCGGAGCTCCGGCTGGTGCCGCACAGCCCCTGAGGACGGAGTTGAACAGTCTACAGGGTTTGCACGCTGTAATCTTTCGGGAAGCAGGTTTGCGCATTCTTCTCTTGGGGACCGAGGTTAGGTGGTGTGTTCAAACTATCCAGCTTTCCACGAGCAGCCTGTTAACGTCCCCAGGGCTGCTTCCGCTTGACGCATGGCGAAAACTTCACGGCCACTGCTGCTGAGGGGGCTTCGGTGGCCCATAATCCAAACTGCAAACCCGAAGGCTTCAAGGCTCCAGAGGTTCGAATCCACTAGCTGCGCCTCCCTGAAAGAGGGTTTCTCTCCTGTTTTCATCGACAGCGCCAGAACCCCGATGGTGGGTCACTGGGCGTCACAACCGACCGGATGGCGGTGAATTTGAGGTTTTGGTGCGCTGCCATCAAGGCCATGACTGTCATCTTTACGGATGGCTTCCCCTTTCTCTCACGAAGCAACTGGTGAGCGTGAGTCACCAACTTTCGGTTAGCTGCCAAATTCTTTAACAACTGCCCCACCATGTTTTGCACATTTAGACCCACTGCCCACGGGTGGATTCCAATGCCTGGCCACCACTCTCCACAGTCTCCAAGGCTACAGATCCGTGAGATTACATCATTGGTCTCTCGAGAAGTGGCGAGTGGATTTGAACTGCTGACTTCTGTGTTAGTAATCCAACACTTAACCATTATCCCACCGAGATACCTTACACACACACACACACACACACACACACACACACTCTTAGTACTTTCCTGAGTATGGCCATTATTCCTATTCTTTGACGAGGCACATCAAGGTAATTTAGCATACCTCAGGAAGTGTGGGAGTGGGGGGTGTGACCAAGTCCCCAGGTCCCCTCTCCTGCAGCCCCCCATCTTTCCTTCCATAACACACAGTCTTCCTCCTTCAAATCTGAGAAGAGCTGACTCCACGGTCCTTGCGTCCCCTGGGGGGACTTCAGGACACTGTGCGGGGAGGTCTCTAACTCACAAAGGTGGTAAGTCCAAGTTGAGTTCCCTGGTTCTGCCCTTGAGCTGGGAAGTTACCTATGTGATAAGAAATTATTCATCTACTCTGATTAAAAGAGCTGTGTTTACTAGCGGTCTGATTCCTGAAGCTGCCAGGCCCTTGGTTAGAGCAGAATTCACAAGTCTTACCAACTGTTCTTGCACCCATTTTAGAGATAAGTCAACTGAGGGCTGGAGAGTTGACAGATTAGGAGCACACAAAACAGACCCAGCCAACTGCAAGGCTCGCTCTTGGTCGCTGAACTGGGTGGAGGCCCGAAGGAAGCTCGGCCTTTGCGCAGCCAAGGTGGGCGCACGAGCCCGCCCCCTCCATCCCGCGCGCATGCGTACTCACTCAGGCCGGGCGGAGGCCCCGAGGCCCTTAGCCCCCAGGGCGGCGCTCCCAGAGCTGCGAAGCGGCGCAGGCGGAGGTAGGTGACGCTGAGGCGCACGATGGAAGCCTTGTCCAGCTGGCTCGAGATGGCGCCGGGCAGCGGGAGCAACTTGGCCAGCTCGAAGAACTCCAGGTTTTCCTTCCCGCGCCGCGAGCGCGCCGCGTTCCGGGATTTCTCCTTGCGCTGAGCCTGCAAGCTGGGCGGGCAGCATGGAGGAGGCGTCAATACAGCCTGGGAGCGCCCTGGGGGTCTGGGGACCAGCCAGTCTCCTGGGGCCTCTGGAAGGGAACGCCTGAGAGGCCAGGAGTGCATTCAGCACCCTCAGAGACAGGAGCTCGGGCGTAGATAGGGAGCGGTTGGGAGTTCCTTGGCAGGACATTAAGAAAGGTTAAAGGCTGCTCGGTGGTATTGGGTTCCCGGGGTAAGACGTTCTAGCCCCGGAACTGAGGCAGAAAGCAGGTGTGCGCTCCCCCACGGGCGAGGGCACAGAGAACTGGCTGGAGTTCTTAGGGGACAGGACAGAGGTCTGGGTGTGAACACTCTGGAAATCTGGGGCGAATGCGCCCAGGCTCTTTGGGGGCGGGGTCATTGCCCTGGGGACAGGGCTTCACTTACCAGGGTCCCTGCGGAGCCTTGACCACGAGCCCCGGCAGAAAGTCCCACGGGACGCCGCCCCCTCCTCCAGCGCCATACTTGACCTCGCCGCCGGAGGCACCGTTGGGATAGGGCGCCGCCATCTCGAGGGGGTGGTTCAGGGGCACCCTGCGGGTCTCGAAATCCGCCTCTCCTGCAGCGCAAAGGAGCCGAGCCGCTAAGCACCAATGGGGACCCCTCGAGAGCCCCTAACCTTCCGGGGAAACTGAGGTCCGTGCAGGGTTTAGGGTCCCAGTGAGTGTCTAGGGTTGGGTGGTGCCTCAATTTCTCCTCCCTGGAGGCGCAGGGACAGAGCCCGCAGCTGCCACTCTGCTGGGACCGGGCCGGCCCGCGGGCGAGGACGTGCCCCGCCGCCGCCTCCCCCGCGCCGCCCGCCAGCGCGCCCGCCTCACGCCCGCGCCGGGCCGGCTCCCGCATACCAATGGGCGCACGCGGCGCGCATACGGATCGGACCGGCCCGCCTGCGTGCCGAGCATGCCCAAGGCGTGCGGGGGCGGGCGGGCGCGGGTTCCAGGCGAGGCGCCCGGCACCCCCAAAGCCCCCTGTCCCGGACATCCGTTCCCTAAGCCCACTCCGGGCATCTAGGCCCCCAGATTATATGGGTACGCACAGTCTCCAGGCAGGGCGCAGGGGAGGGGGAGGGGACGAGGGCAGGGACCCCATCTCTGTCCTGCAAAGGGACATTCCCCCATCAGATCATCCAGGTGGGTCCCCAGGCCGTGCCTCGGGAGTCCCCAAATCACAACTTCTTTCCAGTCGGAGCGGGAGCCTTAACCTGCTCCTTGGACGCCACCAGGATGGACCCGGCACTTGGGGCGCCGCTGGCCTGCCTCTGGCTCCCCCCGGAACCAGGGGACGTTGTCCTGTCTTCATTCCTCCGAGGCCAGGAGCGCAGGACATCCCTGCCCCACCCCCCCGGCACCCAGGTCAGCCCAGGTCTCTCCGACCAGGTGCACTGATGCCTTAGCGCAGAACCTAGTCGCCTACGTCCCCAGAGCCCCATTTCTCCAGGACTCAAGCAAATTTGTCCTCCTCCCCGCCAATCCTAGGACCCTGGAGTTGCCAGTCAGTCGCCTACCGCAGTGTCTGCCCCCCAGACCCTCACCATTACCCGGCCACGGGGCAGGCTCCGGGCGCGGCGTGGGGCCGGCCGGGCTGCGCGGAGGTGCCACTCCATAGACCTGGGCGCGCCGGGCGCGCGGGCTGTGGCGCTCGGCGCGGGGCGCTCACCGCAGCCGCGGGGACTTGGAGACGGAGGAGAGCGCTGGCGGCGAGGGGCGAGGCCTGGCGGAGCCCCGCCTCCTGAGGCCCCGCCCCCGGCGCCCCGCCCTTAGGTGCGTCCTTGTTGATTTGGGGGGGGGCCCCCCCCCCCCCGCTGAGTGTCATTGGCTTAGGCCTTTCTGTTATAGGAAAACAGCAGGCTGCAGAACCCCTCCTCCGGGACAGGAAACCCCTTCCTGACGGTAACTCTGCTCAGTGTTTCTCCCCAGCACCTGTCATCTGAGTACCAGAAACCAGTGCCCCCTCCGCCATAGAGAAAAGACTTGGCGTTTAACCCCTTCTCCCATAGGCCCCCCTATTCACTCACCCTCTACCTGCAGCACCTCCAGGAGCTCCCCATCAGAGTTTAAACAGTGATTGTGCGGGGACCAAGGGGATTCTTCCCTTGAGGGACCCTGCGTCCTTTACCCCAAGTTCCCCTCCAAAACCCCCTCCATGTCTGGTGTGCAGTATTGAGGATCTTCAGGTACCCATGCCCCCCCCTCAAGAGACCCCAAAATGAAGAGCAGGTATCAGAAGGAGCCGGCAGAGAACATAGGCAGACAAATGGGGAAACTGAGGCACACACACAGCCTTTGAACACGTCATGCGCACTCACTCTCGCAAAGGTTCTTGGCACAGGAGGAGATTATCCCTTCTTCTATGGAGTAACATCTGGTGGATTCGAACTGGACGTCTTCGTGATTGCAGCGCAGCTTCTTGCCACTAGGCCACCAGAGCTCCCTGATCACAAAGCTTCTTAAACTCACTTATAATGATCAGTTGCTACGTAGGGAGCATCGTTTACTCTGTAACAAGACAGTGAGCTGGACACTCCTGTTTTAGGTGCCACCGAGCCGTCCCTGACTCAGTGACCTGTACACAGGAGGCATGGCTGTGCCGGCCTCACCTTCTCCTTGCGCCCACTGTTGCAGACACTGTGTGGGGCCATCTTGCAGAGAGTCAGTCTCTCTCTCTCTCTCTCTCTTTCTCCCTCTCTCCCTCTATTTTCTCAAGCAGGTTGTGCTCCAGGAACTGGCCCCTCCTGATAACACCCCCAAAGTATCCTCTTCTCTAAAGAGCTCTCTGGCTGCATTTGCTTCATTCAAGAGAGATTTGGGGACGGGGGGGGGGAGTTGGCCGTTCTTCCTGTATGCCGTATTCTTTGTCCAACAGCACAATTCAAAGGCATCTGTTCTTCAGGCTTCTCTATTCTTTATCTAACTTTCACATGAAGATGTTCTTTCACTTGCACAACTCATTACCTTTGAGTTATAACTTCTGGGTTTTGAGAGGCTGTGAATTGCATGAAAGGAGATTTCCCATCTTTCTCTGTTGTTTGTGTGTTCACGGAGTAGAGAGAAGGCCAGCGAGAAGAAATGTGGGTTTTCAGAGGGTCTTGGCTCTCTCAGGCAAGTGACGCTGAGAGTTTGTGAAGCCCCTGGGGTTTTTTTTTTTAGTTTTTAATTTTTTAAAATTTTTTTTTTTTTACATTTCCATGAACATTTACAGAGATTTTGAAATTCCATTCATTCATTGTTGCACCTTTCTCCCTGCCCACCCCACCCCAAACCCCCAAAGCCCCTGTTTTTATGAGCAGAAAATCAAAGCTTATTGTAAAACATGATCTCATGGATTTCTGGTGGCCTAGTGGCAAGAAGTTACACTGCAATCCCAGAGGCGGGCAGTTCAAATCCACCAGATTCTCTGCTGGAGAAGGAGGGCCAATCTCCTCCTGTACCAGTCTGATCCAATTTGATGGTACACACAAAAAATAGTAATATAAAATAAAAAAAAATTAAAAAAACCCCATGATCTCACAGGGTGGGTAAATGTTTAGACATATGGAACAAAGCACAGGTAGGCATGAACAGTTTTCAAGAAAACACCTTTGTACTCATGAACAAGGTACTACACTCTCAACAACCTTATCAAGAACTTTAGAAAATAGTCTTTGCTTAACAGAGAACTTCCTGATCCCTTTCATGGTGGTGCATGCTCCAGGAAGTCTGAGACGGCTTTCAGTCCCATCCATTCATTCTTGGTATTATTTGTCCGCTTTCAGGCATTGTAGCCAAGGCCTTTCACATGTATTCCATGGGCACTAGTAACTGGAGTGAACCAGAATGACCCTACATTTCTCCTCTGGACCGTGACCCATAGCACAATAGCTCTGGACCCTGCTTTCTCTTGTCTCTGACACACCTAGCCTCATTACCAGTTACTGAGTCATCCATCTCATCCGGGGTCTTCCTCTCTTGCGCTGTCCCTCTACCCTTCCAAGCATGATGTCCTCTGCCAAGGACTGGTCCCTCCTGGCAACATGCCTGAAGTATGAGATGGGGCTTCAAAATCCTTGCCTCCAAGGAGCAGGCTGTTTTCCCCTTCTCCAGGACAGCCCTGTTAGTTCTCTTGACAGTCCATAGAATGTTCATTACTCTTCTCCAGCACAACCCATTTTACAGCTAGGGAAACCGAGGTCTCTGAGTGTCTTCATAGCCTGGTGATGGTCGGTCAGTCAATCACATTTCCTCTTTTAGCCTCAGAGAGATGTGCTAGGGTCTCAGAGGAAAACATTCAAGCTGAAGTCACAATCTCCTGTCCCTTGCCTGACCGCAGAGTCTGTGATTTTGAGCAAGTAATTTCACTACTCTAGACCTCAGCTCTTGCTCCTGTGAAATGAACACAGAAGAGGTCACTACCAAGGGTCCTTAAGAGGCTTAATGGAGTTCATCCAGCAGGTCTCAAAGTCTCATCCAAAAACTGGCCCCGGGCACCTCCACTGGGTCAAACTATTCCCCTCGTGCCGTGATAGGTTACTTGATGTGCTGATTTCCTGCACTGTGTGGTGAAGAACACGGAAGGGACTGGGATGCAGAGAAGCATACAGAGTTTCCTTAGAACAAGCACCAATAGAATGCAAAGGGCTGAGACTTCTCACTCGCGTCGGGCATGTTAGCAGGGGAGCCCGTCCCTGGAGAAGGACATCATGCTGGGTAAAGTAGTTGGTGAGTACTGTCAAGTCAGTACTGAGCCATAGCTGACCCTCCAGTGGGTTTTCAGAGACAGTTGATCACACGGGAGGAGACTGCCCATCTTTGTAGAGCAGCTAGTGGATTTGAACTGGGAGCCTTTGAGATTCCAATGCATCCTCTTACCACTAGGCCACCAGAGCTCTCTTGTTAAAAAAAAAAAAGTAGAGGGGCAGGAAGAAGATACTTAACGAGCTGGATTACCATGGTGGTTGTGTGTTATGTGGATAATCTGTGTTGCGTTGATCTCAACTCATAGCAACCCTCCATTGGATTTCAAAGGCTGTTAATCTTTGTGGAAAGGGACTCCCCAGCCTTCTCCTGAAGAGCAGCTGGTGAATTTGAACTGCTTACTTTTGATTATTGTGTGTGTGTGTGTGTGTGTGTGTGTGTGTCTGTCTGTGTGTACCGTCAAATCAGATCTGACTGGTACAGGAGGAGATTGTTCCTCCTCCAGCAGAGCATCTGGTGGATTCGAACCATGCGTCTCTGGGATTGCAGTGCAGCTTCCTGCCACTAGGCCACCAGAGCTCCCCTGAACTGCTTCCTTTTAGCAGCCAAATACGCAGTGTGCTTCATACGATATATGCTGGTAGGTGCCCGGTGGCGACCGCTGTGCCTCATGGCGACCCTGTGAACAACAGATGGAAACCCTGGACCATCGTCACCGTGTCTGCCAGGCTCAAGCTCATTGTTGAGGCCACTGTGTTAATTCATCTCATTGGGGAATCTTCCTCCTCTCATTCGGCAACCCCCCTTTGCTGTGTCCGGCTCCTTGTCCAGGCCTATTTCCAGGCCACCCAGGACTCTAATCTCATGAAACCAGCAAGGGCTAAACTGTCCCTTCTCCCCAGTGACGGGAGGAACCAGTGGACTCCAGGGCCGAGCGGGCTCCGGGGAGCGTCAGCGCCCTCTGGTGGTCGGCCCTGATCTCCGGCGCGCCGAGCTGGGACGCGCGGGCCCCTCGGAGTTTGCGCAGAAAAGGACGCGCGGGGAAGGCAGAGTTCGGGCCTGCTTTCTCCTACCCCAGAGCTGCTCGCCTCATGGGAAGGGGTTGAAGCAAGGTTTGGGGGTGCACATGCCATATTGACGACCCCACGAAGTTTCCCAGAAAAAGAGACAAAAGCTGGCGCCGCTGGGAGGGCGCCGGCGTGGCGGTGGGACAGCGCGGCTCACACGGCCTCTCTGGCGCCCTCTGCTGTCGACGATCGCTTGTGCGGACGCACCTTACGCTGCTTTCATCCTGAGACCTTGAAGAATATGAACTTGACTTCTGGTGTCTGGAACTGTAAGACAACTGGTGTCTATTTCTAAAACTGGTGTCTATTTATTATATCATTGTTAGAAATGTACAAAACCTCCAACTCAACAAGAGTCATGAGTTTTGGAGTTGATAACTAAGGTTCAAATCCTGGTTCCCCCAATTACTTGTGATGGTGCACAAATTAATTGGCTCCTTTGTAACTCAGTTCCTTCATCTAGAGGGAGTCAAGTGGTGCAGTGGTTAAGCTCGGATGCTAACTGAAAGGTCGGTGGTTCGAAGCCTCCAGCCACACTGCTGAGGGAGATGATGTGGCAGCTCCTGTGAAGATTGTTGTTGTTGTTTTGTTTACTGTAGAGTTGGAACTGACCCAGAGCTGACCCTGTGGCGGGTTTTCAGAGGCAATTAATCGCACAGGACTTCATCTCCTATGGAGTGGCTGCTGGATTCGAACTGCATGCCTTTAGGATTGCAGCACAGCTTTTTGCCACTATGCCACCAGAGCGCCCTGTAAAGATTACAGCCTCATAAACTCATAAACAGAATAGTTCCTCTCTGTGTCGATGGGGGTCGCTGGAAGCAGGGACTGACTGCAGCGGCTTTAATGGGGTTCTCTACTGAAAATAATAATATCTACCTCACAGGGTGCATGCAAAAGTTGAACTGACAGATGTTGTCGTGTGCCATCGATTTGGAACCAACCCATAGCTAACCCTCTTTTGTGTTTTCAGAGACAGTAAATCCCAAGAAGAGGAGATTGCCCATCCTTTCCACTTGAAGCAATTGGTGGATTCAAACCAAGTGCCTTTGGGATTGCAGCGGAGCTTCTTACCACCAGGCCAGCAAAAGTGATTAAAACTAGGTGTGAGATATCAAACATCTGTTGCTTATTAACTGTATCAACCCCCCGGGAGCTCTGGTGGGAAGGGAGTTTCACTGCCAACCCAAAGGCAAGTGAACTAGAATTCACCAGGTGCTTCTAGGGAGAAAGACAATTCTTTCTCGTGCAATTTACAACCTCTGAAAACCTGCAGTGGAGGGTCTGCTGTGGGTGGGTTCCGACTGGATGGCATGCAGTAACAACAAAGGCCCGTGACGTGAGGACGTGTGGGGGCTGACATCTGACCTGGGAGCTCTCCTGGTCCTACCTGTGCCATCCTCATCGTCACACATTTGACCCAGTGCCGCAGTCACTGCTTCCGTTCATCTGGTGGAGGGTCTTCCTCTCCTCCTCTGACCCTCCACTTTCCAAGCATGATTCCCTTCTCCAGGGAATAGCCTCTCCTAGGTGTGACATATCAGCCTAACTGAAAGGTTGCCAGTTCTAATCCACTAGGTGCTCCTAGGGAATGATGGACTCTCACTCTTTTTTATTTCTTTTATTATTTTTGTGTGAGTGTACCGTCAAATCAGATCTGACTGGTACAGGAGGAGATTGTCCCTCCTTCCCCTGCAGAGCATCTGGTGGATTCGAACCGTGCGCCTCTGGGATTGTAGTTGCAACTCCTTGCCACTAGGCCACCAGAGCTCCCCTTATTTTTTTTAAAAAAATATTTTCTTTTAATATATTTTGTGTGTGTACCATCAAATCTGGTCTGACTGGTACAGGAAGAGATTGCCCCTCCTTCTCCGGCAAAGTTATCTGGTGGATTTGAACCTTGTGCCTCTGGGATTGCAGTGCAACTTCTTGCCACTAGGCTACCAGATCTCCCTTCTTTTTTTATTTTTAAAAAATTAATTTAAGTGAAAGTTTACAGAGACTTTGGATTTCCATTCATTCATTGTTGCACTTTTCTCCTTGCCCAACCTTCTCCGCGCCCCCCCAGTTCACTCTTCTTTTTTTTTTTTCTTTTCTTTTCTTTTTTTTTTTTTCAGTTCACTCTTCTTTTTGAAAAAAATAGAAGAAAAATTCTTTCATTGTTACAAATAATTCCTCCCCCCAGGTCCACTCCACTATGCAGCCTTCATTCTGGACTCCTCTCATGACAATAATACCTAATCACGCAACCCTTTTAAACAGTTCTCTCCCTCATCTGTTTCAATGCAGTATAGATAATTTATCCCATCTTTCTCAGCCTCCCCCCAACCCTGATGTCAGTCTCATTTTACAACAGTGGTAGCATGCAGTATTTATTCTTTTGTGACTGAGATGTTTCACTCAGCATAATGTCCTCCAGGATGGGCACTCTCTTGCTGTCAAGAGCCACAGCTTCAGGAACCCCAGGAGCCAGAATCGATATGGTGGTAGTGGATCAGTTTTGGGGTGTAAGCTGAGCAAACCAGTGGATGCAGGAATACACGGACAGGAACAGCAGCTCACTTCTGTTTCCCGGCTCACCTCTGGGGTTCTTCGGCCGAATGCCATTTCTCAGAGCCTCACCCCACTGCTGTTTCTAGTCCTGCCTTCCTGACCCTCTCCCATGAGAAACCACCAGCTAACTCAGAGGTCCCCAAAGCCTGGCCGGGGCTGGGCAGGGCAGCGCTCTGCTGACCCCTCGTGGCCACAGGGAGCATCACACCGCATTCCCCACTTGGCACTTCCGCTGAATTCCTGGCACCTGACTCAGTGTTTCTATTTTTTAAGCTGCTCCGCTTAAAGAGATCGATATTTGTTCCCAAAGAAAGGTGACCGGACAGAGTGCGGACTTTATCGAAAAATATCATTAATATCACCTGCAAGCAAGATTCTGCTGAAAATTATCCAAAATTAGTATATCAGCAGAGAACTGCAGGCTGGGTTTAGAAGAGGCTGTGGTACTAGGGATATTATAGCTAATGTCAGATGGATGTTGGCTGAAAGCAGAGAGCACCAGAGGAATGTCTGTGTTTCATTGACTATGCAAATGTGTTTGTGTGAATCACAACAAACTGGCTGATTCTGAGAAGAGTGGGAATCCCAGAACATTTGATTGTGCTTATATGGACCATGAGGGGAGCTCTGGTGGCCTAGTGGCAAGAAGCTGCACTGCAATCCCAGAGGAACACGGTTCGAATCCACCAGATGCTCTGCCGGAGAAGGAGGCGCAATATCCTCCTGTACCAGTCAGATCTGATTTGACGGTACACGCACACAAAATAATAAAAAAAAAAATAATAAAATAAATATATGGACCATGAGGCAGTCGTCAGAACAGATCAAGGAGATACTGCATGGTTCAAAATTGGGAAGAGTGTATGCCAGGGATGTGTCCTATCTCCATACCTTTTCAATCTAAATGCAGAACAGATTCTCTGGGAGGCTGAGCTCTATGAGAAGGAATGCGGCATCAGGATTGGCGGAAGAGTCATCAACATCCTGTGTTATGCAGATGACATAACCCTGCTTGCTGAAACTGAGGAGGACCTGAAGCACTTGCTGCAGAAGGTCAAGGACTGCAGCCTTTAATATGGATTGAAACTCAACATCAAGAAAACAAAGATTCTCACCACTGGGCCAATTAACAACATTTTGATCAATGGTGAAGAGATTAACAGCTTTAGTTTGCTTGGCTCCACAATTAGCTCTCTTGGTACCAGCAGCCAGGAAATCAAAAGATGAATTGCATTGGGAAAGTCTGCAGAGTACTGAAGTCAGTCTGGAGATTAAGGTGCACCTGATCCAGGGCATAGCCTTCACAATTGCTTGTTATGTGTCAGAAAGCTGGACAATGACTAGGGATGATAGAAAGAATTGATGTCTTTGAGCTGTGGTGCTGGAGAAGAGTATTGAATATTCCATGGACTGCCAGGAGAACAAACAGGTTTGTCCTGAAGAGGGTGAAACCAGGCTGCTTCTTGGAGGCAAGGATTGAGTCTTCATCTGACATACTTTGGGCATGTTGAAAGGAGGGACCAGTCCTTGGAGAGGGACAGCATGCTTGGAAGGGTGGAGGGACAGCACAGGAGGGGAAGATCATAAATGAGATTAATTGATTCAGTGACTGGGGTAATGAGCGTAGGTGTGTCAGAGACAGTAAGGGTGGCACAGGATAGAGCAGGGTTCAGGGTTATGGGACATAGGGTCACTATGAGTTGCAGGTGACTTGGTGGCACATAACAACAAAACAACATTATTGAGTGAACGTTTATAAAACCAATCGGTTGGTTCTCCATTCAACAATACACATGCATTTTGTTTTGTTACATTAATTGCAGTCCCAACGAAGTACCATCACTCAGCCCACATCCTTCCAGTATTTATTTCCCACCCCTTTTCCTCTGTCTCTTTCTGCTTTCTGAGTTTGATTCTGAGTAATTGCTGCCTTGTATGACTGACTGTTCTAGGGAGTGTTTCTCCTTGGTGTTATGGTTCATCTCAGAGTCCTATTGCTTGCCTGGAGGTTGAGTCTTGGGGGTGAATGCTCTTCTAGATTTGAAGGGTGACTGAGAGCTATAGCCTTGGGGGTTCCCCCAGTCTGTGGGAGAACAATAAGCTTGGTCTTTTTAGGATTGTTAACTTTGTTCCACATTCCCCCCCCACCCCCAGAAGATCCTAGACCAATGACTCCTTTCAAAATGGTGAGCAGTGGTAGCCGGGCACCCTCTAGTTCTTCCGGTCTCAGGATGGAGAAGGCTGATGCTCACTTGGTCTATTAATTGTGGAGATGAATAGGTTTTGGCTTTCCTTGTTCTCCTTTGCTCCAGACAAGAAGGGACCAAGAGTTGCACGTTACAGCTGCTCACCAGCCTTTAAAGCCCCAGTGGATACTCATCAAAGCAGGACACAGAAAACTGGCTTTGTGGACAGTGTTGTGTTAGTGACCTAGTGCTGTGTTAGTTTCCCCTGAAACTAACAATGGCCCTGAGCTCCTAGGCCTAGAGACTCAATCCATCAAGGGTTTGGAAAAGGCTAGGAAGTGGTCGTAACTTGAACTTCTTAGGTCTACTCTCTCTACACGGCCTGTACAGATCTGCATGGAGAAATACTGTCTCCCAAACGTGTGTAATCATAGGTGGGGCCTCCTTCACTTATGCACGTCCATTCATCTTGCCTGTCCACCCATGTACACACCTGAGGATTAACGTCTGCTAGAGAGCAGCTCTGGTGGCCTAGCGGCAAGAAAGTGCGCTGCAATCCCGAAGGCACGCATTTCGAGGCCACCAGCTGCTCTGTAGAAGGTTGAGCAATCTCCTCCCATGTGGATTCACAGCCTCCGAAAACCCGCTGGAGGGTCAGCAATGGGTTGTTTCCGACTCGACGGTACACAACAAGAGGGCTCCTTGGAGGCAAAGGTGATAAAGCTTTGTCTCTCATACTTTGGGCATGTGGCTTGGAGAGGGTCATCATGCTTCGAAAGGTGGAGATATGGCGAAAGAGAGACCCTCAGCCAAGTGGACTGTGGACTGAATTTGTGGCCCAGGACAGGGCAGGGCAGGGTTCAGACTATGAACAAAAACAAGGACTAATACGAAGGAGCTTAGGTGACCTAGTCTGTAGCAGCTGCACAGTCCACGCCTCTGGTGGGCCGAGTGCACCAGGCGCTCGGCTGGGGGAGTCTCTTGCGGGAGGGTCAGCTGTGCGTTGGTGCTGATGTGATGACGTACTGATGCAGGCTCGCTGTGGCTGTCACAGTGGCTGCCTTTGTTGTGCAAGTTTAATATCACCAACGATTCCTTTGTCCACAACTGTCACTTAACACTGTTTTGATATTTTGTTCATTGTGTGTATGTTTTCTGAACTGTGATTAAAAAAAAAATTATCTTCTTTGTGAGTTTTTTTTGAGTCTCTTAAACTTTGCCAAGAGCCCTGGTGGTAGCTTGGTGGATGCTCCTGGCTGCCAACTGGAAGAAGGTCGGTGTGAACCCACCAGTCACTCTTAGGAGAGGTGAGGCTGTCGATCTGAGCCTGGCCGGATGAAGGTCTTGGAAACCTCATGTTGGTGCTGTTGTCGTGTGCCGCCGTGTGTGACTGACTCACAGCGACCCTGGAACAACAACGCTGAACTAACTACATCTATGGAAACAATCATAGAAGTGCATTATGAACGGGCAACAGCAGGCCGGGTGCTGGCTGTGGAACAAATCATCCACTGCCACGTGCAAGTTCAAACGGAAGCCGTGGGAAATGAAAGCAAGTCAGGAGACTCAAAACACCACTGTGAATCTATCCCACCTGGAAACCCGAGCTCACAGCTGGCCATCCAGTGGGTTTCTAGAGGCTGTCAACTGCCCATTATTTTCATCCAGAGTAGCTGGTTGGATTCGAACTGCTTGTCTTTGGGTTGACAATATAATTTCATACCCTCTAGGCCGCCTGAGCTCACCCAGGAACTTACATTCTTCTTAAACCCTTAACCCACCCCCCTGCTGTTGAGTCTGCCAGCAGCTTAGTGAATTCATCAAGCACAGAGGGATGAGACACTGCCCTGTCCCCACGATGGGCTGGGGCCTGATCATTGAAACCTGTGGACTTTTCACTGGTTGGTTCCTGGTAGACTGCCAGGCCTTTGCAGCTGGAACCTGTTAGCATCAGAGCAACACACATGCTTCTGCTGACAAGAGTGGTGGTGGTAGTGGCGGCTGCACAGAAGGTGCACTGGCTGGCCTCGAACCTGGGTCTCCAGTGTGGGAGGAAACAATTCCAACATTGGGCCACCAGGGCACGTTTGTGCATTTGCTTGTTTACTGGGGTGTCAGCTCCCTGAGAGCAGGGGTCTTTGTCCACACTGTGTCCCTGGAACCAGGGAGAGACTTCAAGGGTAACAGGCTTTTTCAGGACTAGGCTGGGATTGAGTGGGCAGAGCGGAGGCTGGGGAGAAGGAATTCTGTACACAGGAAACCACACAAGCCAAGATCTGAAGCGGAAAGCAATCAACTGTATTCAGAAAAACTTTGTGATCTGGGAGAGTCTGATGGGGGTGTGTGTGGGGCGGTTGTCCCCAAGTCATTTAACATCCAAATGCCTGGCTGACCGGAGGCACCTGTGTTTGAGGGCACGGCTGCCAAGCTGAGCTGGGCAAACAGATCAGCTTGACTAGTCATGGCTGCCTGGAGGTGGTTCTGTGATCAACTAGCCATGCCTGTCACAGGCATCAGGAGGGTTAGAAGTAGTTTGTATGCTGAATCATTCCAGCCACTGACTGTGCAAACCCAGACCTGCCTTCCAGAATAAACCAGGGGCTTAATGTTGGATTGGAAGGGGTAAAACAGCTGGTGGCATGTGAGTGAAGAATCAGGACCAAGAGGACCTCCTAAATTGACTCTGGCTCATAGCAACCTGATGTATAACAGCAGGTAAGGCTGCCTGACCCTGTAAAGAGGAAACAGTGGGGTCCTCAGGCAGGTCAGGGTGCCCCCCACGGTGGGAGGACAATGCAGTCCTCCTCCAGGCCTGAGCTTGGCCCCAGAGCAAACCTGACCTTTGACCCTTTGTCCTGAGCACCTGGGGGGGGGGTGGAGAATTAAGCCCCTGCCGCAGGGTGTACCCCACCATCCCTCTCCTCATTCTTATAGCCCCAGGGGCAGTGATGGGCTCCTTTAGGCCTGGGGTGCTGGGGCGCCTTCAGTCCGCAGGTTTGGTTTTTTACAAGATTGATTTATTGACTGTGGTACATATCACATAAGGCCTTTTCAGGTTTGTTTTTTTCTTTTTTTTTACACCATTCCCATTGAGACAAGTACAATACTTTGTAGCAAATACATTTTAAAAAACAAAACCAAACGCAAAAAAAAAAAAAACCCACCTCAGCCGAGATGCCACAGCCTTGTCCCCGGCCGCCCATGCACTAAATTGGGTTTGGGGCCTCGACAAACCCACAACGTAACCAAAGAAAATGCTGGAAAGTAAGCTGACATTCCTAACACCAACTAGAGATGTGAAGGCCTAACGTACAGAGAAGGAACTCTTATACTCCCTTTACAAACACGTTTCCACTTTTGCTGAGAAAACAGAATTGTGGGGCACACGGCCAGACTACGAACACATTTTTTTTTAATACCATTGATATGCTTTCCCCTTTAAGGAAACTCAAAATAGTTAATTCAACATATATAAAGTTCATTTAGACATGTGAAAATACAAGTACCAGAAAAATAAGCTGGCAGCAGCACTATTCCAAATTTTCAAACAAGTTTTATTCCCATATAATTCCGACATTGCCTTTTTTTTGTTTAATGTACACAAGGGAACATGATTCTTTTATAATAAAACAATAACTTAGGCCCTGTCTTGACTACATGGAAAGTGTAACGTCATTGCTGTTGGGCAGAGGCCGCTGGGGGCCCAGCCAGGACAGGGACGGGCCGCAGCCAGCCTTCCCTCCTCTGGTCTCCTGGTCAGCACGCCTGGTCTCTGGCACACGCACACACACATGCCTCAGCCTGTCCCCTCCCACTAGGAGCTTGTACCTGCCAAGCAATAGGGGTGATGCTCCTGATCCGTAGCCATGGGGGGGGACCCTGAACCTACTGTGGTGACATCTGGGCCTGGCCCTGACCCCTGGAACTTCCCTGGCTGCCGGGGGCGGGGGGGGGGCTCTGAGCGGTGACACAGAGGCAGGGGGTGTGTGATGCTTCTGTGACCACTGCCTTCCCCAGCGAACATCCCAAAGCAGCATGGCCTTCTGCCCGGGAGAGGCAACTGCACAGCTGTGCTCTGGTCTGGGGGCTGTGACACTGGGGGATGGTGGTCTCAGGCCCCATCCTGGCATGTGGTGCCTGCTCAGGTGTGAACCTCTGTTCACACTCTGGGACAAGCACTCCCCGAAGGAACACCCTCTCCTTCCCAGTAGTGTCTCCAGTCTGAAGCAGAGAGAGAGTGGGTCTGAGCGAGCTCAGGCCTCACCCCTCTTGGTGTGACCCCACGATACAGGCTCAGAAAGAACTTAGAATCAAGGAGCCGTGCTCTCACCAGAGGTGGTGTCTCCTCGATGGCCTGGCCAGTCTCCCAAGGGTGCAGACATCCCTCAAAACCCCAGGCTCTCCTACTGGGGACCCATCTGAGTGCCTGCCTGGTCCTAGGCCGACTGATCAGAAGCCCATAGCTGGTGACATCAGTGGGAACAGAGATGTGTGACACTTCCTGTCCACCTTGGCTTTCTGAGGATTAGTCACCCCCTGTCCTACCAACGCCGCCAGACACGGGCTGAGGAGGAGGGGGAGGGGGTGCAGTCTGGCTCCTCCCAGAATGGCTGGTGGGGTGCTGGTGTCTGGAAGCCACCCTTAAGCCTGATTTCTGTGCATCCTGCCTGAATTCACACCTACACACACATCCATGGTTTCTGCTGGGCTCTTCAGGTCGGGGGCCCCCAGATGCCGCAGCCCCAGAGCCCAGTTTCGCATTGACAATCACAGGGCTCATTTCTGGCTCTAGTGCTGCCCTCCGCAGGGGTCAGAGGTGGAAAACCTGGAACTGGGGATAGTGTGGGAGACACGGGCTGGGGGCCAGCACGGGGTCGCCGTGTCTCCGTTGAGAGAGATGACTCAGCGCAGGACTTGTGACCTCGCTGGGCAGAGGGCTCAGGAAATCTGACGGCTCATCGGAGCATCATGCACCCACCTTCTGCCAGCACCCCACACACCCACATGCACACCACAGGCTGCCAGGCTGTGTTCTCTGGGTGGGATTTTTGTTTAGATCGAGGGTAATTTCATTTCATCCAAGCACCTTGTTGGCCACACAAACCAGACACAAGCTGAGGGGGGCACAGGATCACTTCCCCGAGAACAAAGGGAGATTTGTGGGGGTGGGGAGCTCTACTCACTGGCTCAGGCTCCGGCTGTAGTGAGGGCATCCTGGGACATGACCACAGATCCTGCTTCTTAAAGTGCAAAGAACCCAGGAGGGCAGTGCATGTGGGACCCGTGCCCCACCTTCCTTCTTGTCCAGAGGCCCAGGAGGCGAGGCTGCCGCCTGCCCCGAGGGTGGAGACTGGCCGTGGAAGGTTCCAAGAGGGGCAGCTCTAAGACAGTCACTTCCCAAGAGGGTCTGGACAAGGCCACAGGGGGGCGGTGATGAGCATGACAGCAGATCGGGCTCCCTGACTTCCTGCTGGCCGGGACCACCAATGACCACCACTGGGGAGTGAGGGGGTTTCCCTCCCCACAGACACCTCTGCCTGCACCTGGGGGGTCGTCCACTGCCAGGAAAAGGGCCCCACTGCCTCCCAGGCCTCGACCCATTCGCGCACACATGCACACACACGCATGCATGAGTAGTGTTTCCACGGCAATGTAGTGTGTTCAAGGCAGCCAGGTCCTGGCTCCTCAGCTCATCATCACCTCCAGTGTCCTGGGGGCAGGCAGGTGGCTCCCATGGGCCCTCGGGCAGCTGCTGGCCTCTGGCCTTGCTGTCGTAGAGATGAGGCCTGCCACCTGTCTGCTCCTGGCGGGGGGAGCTGAGACTTGAGGGGCCCTGTAGTCGGTTTCCTAGTTTCTTTCCAATGTTGGGAGGGGCTTTCCACTTTGCTTCCAGTGATCCTCTGCCATGAAGGGCTCAATCTGAAGTCCAGGATGGGGGAGGGCGGGGCGGCGCCCTGGGGTCCGGGGTCGGACCTGCCCCTGTTCCCTTCTGCCGGGCACACGGCAGCGGCACTGTACCCGGGGCAGGGTCCCCAGACTCGCATAGAGGAGATAAAGTGGGGGACATGTCCGGGCACCCTGGTTCTGTACAAGCCATTGACGAGGAGTGGGTGGGTTCCCCATAAGCTGCCTCACTCGTTCAGTCCTCGAAGGGTCTCAGGTCAAAGGGCAGGTCCCCGTGGCAGCAGCCTCCAGCCAGCCCTGGGTGGTCTGCATGCAGCCCTGGCCCCCTGGCCTACCTGTTCAGACTCTGGCCTTGCACGGCTGTGGTCTGTTGGCAGAGGGGCCTCTGCAACAAGAGCGTGCTCAGGTGGCCAGCGGGGCTCACAGCGTGTGCTCGGCCTGCAGCTGGGAGGGCAGCAGGGGCTGCAGCGGGGACTGAGGGGTGGGTGGGGGCGACTGGGGGGGAGACGGCTGACCAGTGATGGGGGTGGAGGTGAGGAAGGGGACAGTGGCCCCCATGGTGGAGGGGGAGCTGGGTGTGGCGCCGGGGGGCTCGCTGATGGGCCGATTGTAGAAGAAGAAGGGGCACTGCTGGATGAAGAGTTCGATGATTGTCTGGTAGGTGCGCGTGGCCGTGAGGGCGTCCATGGTGCTAAAGTCGGGCCGCATCAGGGTGGGCCAGAAGCAGATGGAGAGGTTCTCGCTGGTCATGAGATTCACCTTGTTGTTGTGGCTGACTCTGTGGGGACACGGGACGCCCGGTCAGCTGAGTGCTCACGGTCGCCTGCCCGGCACAGAGCCTGAGCCCTCGCAGCGGTGCCCAGGGGCCCACCCCACCTGCAGGGGACAGGGCACTCTGGCTGGGCAGCATCCCAGGAGGGAGCAGGTGGACAGGCAGGTGCCTCCCTACGAGGCTCATGTCCACCTGGGCAAGGTCCCCTGCCCCCCGTGTCCCCACGGCACGCCCGTCCACACAAGGGGGCCACCACACCCTGCTGGGGCACAGGCGGCTGAAAGCTGACGCTGAGCTCTTGGGCTCCTCTGTTAGTCTCGGGGCAGGAAGAGGGTCCCAGGCCCCTCATGCCAGCCACCCCTCGTGCTGGGCACCCGCTGAGGCCACGTGTGCAGCCTGTGGTAAGGGTCCCACCGGGCTGCTTGGCACCCCACCCAGAAGGCTGGCCACGTACTTGTTCAGGTGAGAGATGACGTATTTGAAGACTTCGTGGTTTTCCTTCGGGAATTTCTTGAGCACCTCCTTGAGGGCGTGTAACTTCTGCTCCCGGTCATTGATTTCTGAGGAGACAAAAAGCAGACTCCTGGGTGAGGTGGGCATCGTGTGGCTCTGGGCAGCGTCTCCCTCGGAGGGCCGGGCGCACTTCCTGCCAGGCTGCTCCGCTCTGTCCCGGAGCGACTGCACAGGCCACACACCTGGTGGCAGTGAGGTCCTGGCTGAAGGGGAGCACTGTGCACAGGGGGCTTCCGGTCACTCCCCACCCCCAACCCCCAGACGGAGGGGTCCAAGGAACGGCACAATAAAGAACATTCTTCACTCATCCTGTTGCCCCTGGAGACAGGATCCCTGTGCAGAAAGCCAGCTTCCTGACCAGGCGGGTGGGTGCGGCCACCCACCACCCACGCTGCCAAGGGACTATCTGGGGGGAGTTGTCACAAGGCCGGGGCTCTGTCCTTCTCGAGCTCAGGGATGCTGCTGGAGAGGCTGATGGGAACAGTGGGGGGTTGTGTGCAGCCCCTCAAAGCCTGTGACCCCTCCCCGTTGCAGACCCATGTGGAATCCTAATGGGCCAGTGGTGGTGGGAGCCAGCTATGGAGCCCAGCGCCGGGACAAGCTGGCAGTTCCACTGAGTGTTGCACTCTGGGGTCACGTGCTAACAAGCCACAGAGCCAGCGACCAGGCCCTGGTGGACGGGCGGCAGAGCTCGGCGGGACAGCAAGCCCTGGACGGAGGCGAATGCAGCGTGGAGCCGCCTGGGCGGGTGGCAGGAGCACACTCCCGCAGCCTCGACTCGGACCTCAGGGCTGCTCCAGGGCCCCATGGACCACAGACACCCATCAGTCCTACCACACACTACGGCCCAGCTGAAGGTGAGCTGCCCAGCCCCGAGCACGGTGCCCTGAGTGCAGTGCTCTACGGGACCCAACGGACAGCAGCACCTGGCAAGGGCAGGCAGATGGACAGAGGATGGAGGGCGTGCCCCCCCCCCCCCCCGACGGGAAGTCCAGCACCATCAGTGGAATGTCTCCACCACTCAGGGCACGAGCTCCTGAGGTGGCCCCGGAAGCACTGTCCTCCTCACATGTGTGCCTGGCCCCAGGGGCTCCTGGGCCACAAACCATCTGGCTTTTGGGAAGCCCCCATCCTTGGAAGGTGTGAGAGAGGCTGGCTGGGAATGGACGCAGGTGACCTGGGTTAAGGGTCCTGTCTCAGACACTGGCCAAGCTGTGTGTGTCTGTGGACACGTGACGCGACCAGCAAGCTGCCTGCCTGTGATGGACTGACAGTGGGGGTGCTCTCACTTGGAGACACCTCAAAACCAGGTGGGGCACTCAGGCTGCACTGTCACCCCACTACCCTGGGCCAAGGGCGGGGGCCTAGCAGAGCCCCGCAGGCCGCTGAGTGGGGCCTCAGCAGCTTCCTGGGGAGCACTGTTCCACGCTGCCAGGTATGTGACATGGAACCGCCAGCAGTGACCCTCGGAACACAATGACCGGAACCTGTGCCACCCGCGTCACCCTCACCCGACAGTCACTGCGTCAGTTCACCTTGGCGACACTCTTCTCTTTCCCTGACCCTTTGCCTTTCCCAGCATGACTCTTCCAAAGGCCTGGCCCCTCCTAATAGCCCAACGTGCGGAGAGCAAGCTCCACCCTCCTCGCCTCCAAGGAGCATGGCGCCGGAACCTTCTCCAGGACAGTGGCGGGGCCCTTAGCAACTCCACTTTCCTGAACTTCGAAAAAAGAAACAACAGAATAAAACCAAATGGAAGATTAGCTTTGACAGCACACCCTCAAGGCGTGGGGAGTGACGGCTGAAGCAGGACCGGCTCCTTCCACGCGAGCGACCCGGGTTCGTGGCCCAGCTGGGAGCATACCGCTCTCCTCGGTCCGACAGCTCCCGGGTCCAGAGAGAAAGCTGGGGTAGGAATGAGGATGAGGACCGCTGGGGCCCTGCCTCTCACTGTCCGTCTGTCCCCATGAATCAGGCTCTGGCTCAGGTGAGGAACACACCCATTCCCTGAGCAGCTGGCTGGATGACAAGGGGCCACCTTGGCCACTCGGCCACTAGTCAGGGCCAGCGTTCGCTGCCTCGTCACTCAGTGGGAGGAAGGTGTTAAGCTGGGCGGTTTTGAGGGTGCTGTGGAAGCACGTCCCCAGGGAGCTCATGCTCACCCAAAGCTGAGGGTCTGGTGGCTCCTCTGCAGGAGAATCTCCTCCCAGGCAGTTTGCAGCCTCGGGAGCCCAATGAGGGGTCAGCTACGAATCGGTTCCAACTCGATGGCCATGAGTCTGAGGGACTTTTAATGGTCCTTTGACAACCAGCACCTAGAGGAGCCTGAAGAGGCCTCCACAGTTGAAGGCCTGTGGGCTCAGCGCTCCAGGATGGAGGTGGAACTAGCTCTGATCTCTAGTGAAGAGGGCAGGGGATGCCTTAGTCAGATGGCTGGACTGGAGGAGGGGAGATGTCATGAGAAAAAGGACAAACTACAGGGAAGAGGAGCAGTAAATGTCCTGGAAGTGGAGTCCCGGACGGGCTGAGGGCTGAGGTGAGGGCGAGATGGCGTGGGGTAAGACAGCCTCCGTCTGGCCTCCTGGGGCCCTCGCTGAAGCCTGTACTTGGGCTCCTGGGGTCCTCACTGAGGCCTCTGGCCTGCTCCCTCCTGCCTTTGCAGGTCTGTGCTGCGACATGAGGGCACTGTCCCCTCACACCACCACGGCACCGCCTTGTGCATGGTACCCATGGGAAGGATGTACACTGGTGCCCAGCAGAGGGCCAGGTCCTGAGTGACAAGTGGGACAAGGTTGTTGTCACTTCCTCCAGAATCTTCTACTTATCCTCTCCTATGAGCCAGGAACTAAAAGAAAAACCCTAGCCCCAAGCAACCAAGTAAAAAACCAACAACCCTCCAAACCCCCGAAACTGAGTGCCTCCTGGCGCCCACGCCTCCCATGGCAGAGCTGAGCTTCCGGAGGTTTTCAAAGGCCGATTCTTTGGGAGCAGATCGCCTGCCCTTTCCTCTGAGGCACCTGTGTGGACTTTTGGTTTGCAGCTGAGTGCTCAAGCTGGCTGCACAGCTGTGGGTAACACATGTTCTGGCAGGAAGCTAAGTGGTGGACACACTTCCACCGTGTTCAACACTGTGAGGTTCTGGAGGTACAGAAACAGTTCAGTAACGACCTTGGTGCCTGTTGTGATGGGCTCTGAAACAGCTTCCAAGCTCTGAATACACAGAGACAACAGCTCTTAGGTATTAAGTGGGAAGAGCTGGACAAGTTGGCGTTGTCATGGAAACCCAGCCAGACTGGGAATCTTCTCTCCATTGTGCCCCTCAACACCAAGTTCTCCCGGCCAGGGGCGGTGTCTGCGGCTCGGGGAAGCCGTCTCCTGACGCCCACAGTCCACCTTGCTCAGATGCTCTGGCCATTGTGAGCACTGCCATTCTCCCTCCTTCCAGGTTCAAGGTCACGGAGCCCCACTGGGAGCATGAGAAAGACACAATGGGAAGAGGAAGCGGAAAACTTCCACCCTTCGCAGGCAGCTGTGGTAACAGCAGCAAGAAGGCACCTCCTCCGCTGGGAAAGGGCTGAAGCGTGAGAGGAAGGGCAGCCGGCTCCCTACTGATGACACCCTATCTCCTCATTACTCCAAAAACAAAAGTGTGCTGTCTCGGCAGCTCCCGCGGAAACAATAGGGTTCTGTGGGTGCAGGGCCTCCAGAAGCCTCTAGATGGCGCCAAGTCAAGACAAATGCAGCCAAGCACGAGGGGCTTCCAGCACGCTGGGTACCAGGCCACACCTCCCCCGCCAGCAGAAACAGAAGCAGCTCTCTGGGCAGTGGGTGAGCCACACTGTCCCCCCCGCTGCCACCCTAGTCCACCTGGAGAAACCCTCCCGCCCATCTCCAGAAGCAGCCGGAGGAGGAACACGCATGCCCGGCCCTGCCTGGGCCTCTGAGAGGCCTTCAGCGACTTCCACCCAGTCAGGTCCAGGACCAGAACAAGGTGGGGGGTACACAAGCAGACGGAACCCTGGACACCAGAGGTGCAAACTGCTGGGGGGCCCCTGAGCCCCAGAGCCACCCACGTGGATGCTGATGCCTCGTGGGGATCGGGAAGGGGGTGAGTGGGGAACGGGAAGGGCAGCATCTGTCAGGACTTCATGGGACTTTCCTGTCCAGTCTCGACACTTCTCCACCAGGTGCCTCTTCAAAGGGCAAGTAGGAAGAGTAACAAGAGCAGGAAGGCAGGGGGCTGCGAGGGGCTGCAGGGAGGCTGGGTCCACCAAGAGCAAGGAGACCAGCCAGTGCGCAGGCGTGTCTGACCCTCAGGAAGGACACGACCCCTCGTCCTGCACAGTTACCTCTGATGCCCTCGACCCCGCGGGGTACTCACTGTGTGCCTCCACCAGGTCGATCTGCATGCTGTACGGCACCAGGGGGTCTGGCAGCTCGGAGAAGAAGCTCTTCATGGCGCCGGCCACGGTGTTCACGGTGAAGTCTTTCTCGGCCAGGTCCAGGTTGTGGTCTGAAAGGAAGGTGGATGGGCACGTGAGGCCAGGCCACACTGAGCAGGGCTGGGCTGTGGATGCTGGTCCGGCTCCCGTACAGCGACCACAGAGGGGAGGCGGCAGCCGTGGACACCACCCAGCCCGCTGCCTTCTGTTGAGGCCGTGTGGGACTGCCCCCCTCAGGGCCATCCAGCTCCCCCTGCCTGCTGCTGATGGGTTTAAAGGATCACCTCGCTTTATGGTGGGCCACACGAAGGGGCCCACAGTGTGGACTTCAGACTCCATCACTGTCCCCATGTGGAGAGGGAGCCAAATGACTCCTGTCTGCCCCTCAGCCTGGCTCTCGTGTTTTCCAAACACAGTTGACTGCACCCAGGAAGCAGTGGCTGGGAGGTGAGTGGGTTACAGATCCTCTAGCACCCCAGGTGTGGCTCTCCCCTCATTCTACCTCCGGTGGCTCTGGAGGAAGTCCTGGCCCTCACCTGACCCTCTGCTCCCCACAGATGCGCTGTGTCACCTGCCAGCTGAGCATGGCTCGGGTGGGGCAGGTCCAGTGGCACTCGGCCACATGGCCGTGTGCTTGTCGCTGGTGCAGGCACGATCCCGCGGGCCCTCCCGAGCTGCTTCTGTGCCAAGTTGGCCCTGACTGTGGGTCCCCAGTTCTCCTCTCCCCCAGCTCTGCCACTGGGAATGTCTGCTGCTCTGGTGCATGGTGGGTGTGGACAGGGAGGACCAGGTGCTGCTCACAAAGCAGGCCGAGCTGCAAAGCAGGGCGCCCTCAGCAAGACTAACCCATGTCCTGGGGTCACTGTGGGCATCGGTGCCTAACTCCAGTGTGTGCCCTTTCCCCACGGCAGTGATCCATCCTTACACTCTCCTTTTTCCTGTGGGACACTAGCTTTTTGTGCCTGGATTTGGAAAAATAGTCTAAGCCAAGAAGTTGCGCTGCATCTTTCTAAAGCAGCAGGCCTGACCCCGAGACAAGGCCCAATACAGGGGGCTGGACACTGGCGTGCACGTCCACTGATCTGACTGGTAACGGAGCAAGGGGGTGCCAACCATGCACATGTGTGCGCTCACTGCCCACGGACTGTGGGCTGGCGACCACAGCACGCCTGGCATGACGGAGCTTCACGCAGGGCTGCCATCAGATCTCGCCTGATGTGTCTTTCTGTGATAAGAGGTCACCGTGCTCAGAATTCCCTGAATTCTGAGTGTCACCCCAGTTAATAGTGGAAGTCAGGGGAGTGAGCTGTAGGCGCTGTAAGGACAGAGATCTAACTGGTGGAGTCCCAAGCAGGGGTGGTGAGGCTCAGAGGGAGACAGCCTCACGTGGGCTGCAGGTGGCAGGATGACGTCGGGGAAGGAAGGAGGGCCAGGAGTTAGCTTCCCGTGTCGGAGGTCAGCCATATGCACGGTCCTGGGCCAGCACCTTTGGCAGCGGGTCTGTGGCAGAAGCCTTCGCAGGCCTGTGGGGCGGCACGCTGGTCCCCTCCGGGATGTCCCATCCCCTGCCGTGGGGTCTGCTGGGACAGGCTCACCTTGATCAAACTGCCTCTGGAGGCTCTCCATCTCGGACTTGTTCCCGCTGACGCGGTAGATGCCTTCTGTGCTCAGGCCTGGGGAGAAGCAAGCAGCAGGCTCAGCGGAGGCAGTGAGCAGAGCATGACCTGATCCCACCGGCCCCCTCCGGTCCCCCGAGCCGAGCCGGGATCGCGTGGACGCTTCACCTGCTACCCCCATTCTCCTCAGTCCTTAGACCTTTTACAATACTTTTTGGTTAAAATGAAAACAACACCACAATACATGAGCGCACGGTAACTGAAGCCCACCGTTTGATGTACAAACTCTTCATTTTTCTGGGGTTGGTTTGTTTGCTTGTTTTTCTTGTTCTGACCTGCCTTTTTCACTTAAGACATGTATCTAATCAATATTCTTTTCATAATCTGATTTTAAAGACAGTCAAAGATAGAATAAATAAACTTTTAATAATCTTCTTGTTGATCATTTAGGTAGTATTCACTGTTAGAAATAAACTACAATTAATGCTTTATTTTTTTTTTTTACATATTTTGGATAACTAGTTCAACAGATTCTTGGAAATGAACTTTTTAGAATTCCAAAAACACATGTTCTTTTCATTTTGAAAGAAGCTTTGAATACCAGGGGGAAACTATTTGAACTATTTATTTTATACACATTTACACCTCCCCATTCTTCCCCTGCCATATAACCTGTGCACGGAATGTTTTGAAGTACGTGACTCAGATCTTAGGCTTTCAAGACCAGTCATTTTCTTTATGACAGATCCCTTTGTTTTTATGCTGGGGGCAGCCTTCTGGATTCCTGGAGCAGATAGTCTATTTTCTCCCTTTCGTTCTCACATTTAATTCTGTCATCATTCTGGCATGTATTCTGTTATATGGTGTGAGGTAAGAAAAACAACACAAACTAAAAGTAGGTAAATTAGAAAGAGGCTCCCCAGGGACGGGGAGCCCACCTGCACATCAGCAGCATCAGAGGTCGAAAGAAGGGGAGGAGCCCCGGCAGCACAGAGGATAAGCAGTTGGCTGGGAGATGATTGGTGGGTGGTTTGAAACCACCCGTGGTGATCTCTCCTGGCAGGATGACGGTCTAAGAAAGCTCTGGGGCCATTCTAAAATCATGACGGTCAGTGTGACCAGATACCAATAAGGTCAAAGCACTGCCATCGATCAGAGCGGACTGTCCACTGAGTTTCTGAGGCTGTAGCCCACGTGGGGGGAGATCGATCACCTTTTTCTCGAGTAGCCACTGATGGATTCCAGCCAGGAGAGAGGTGGACGGGATTCCCCGCAGACCGGGCCACCGGTGCTTCCTTAACAGGGGAAGCCACGATGGGGTCTACTGCTCCAACCAGCCCTGACCCCCTCTGATCACAGAAGCGGGCACGGGGCAGAGGCCAGGCCTGCACTCAGTGAGGAGGGAGGCCTGAGAGCCAGCACTTGGGGGTCTGTGCTGTGTGGGAAGAGCTGCCTCCATCTGGCTGGACGAGGGCAGGCGACCTCTGCTGAGCATTCAAAGCAAATGCCATCAATTCTCTGGCTTAAAAGCTGTTAATAGCAGAGGACGGGTCGTTAATGGCCAGCTCAGAGGGCTCCTGCCCAAGTGACGCTGTCCAGTGATGAAGGAGCCGCCGCCAGTGTTCACGTGCTCCTGGCGCACTGCGGCTGTCTCCGTTGGGGGTTGACTCCTTAGTGCTAACTCTGCCCAAGGGGTCACTGTGGCACCATCCACAAATCCATGCAAGTATTCAGTAAATCAATGATGCTGGTTAATCTTCAAGACCTTCTGGGTCTCGGAAACATGAACAAAACCAGGTAGGGGACGACCTCGGACCTGTCTGCTGCTCCCATCTACAGAGACTTCTCTAATCCAGGGCACCTCTTCTGCCTCCAGGATGCCCAGAAGGTGCAGCCTAGGCTCGCGGGGCTGATTCCTGCACTGGGAGACTGCCATACATTCTGGGAGCTTTGTCAACTCCAACCGTGCAGTGGCCTCTTTCCTCAGTGCTTTTTCAGAACTCTTTAAGACACACGTCAACAACTATGTGCTCTCTGCGGCCGCCAAAGGCCCCAAGGACCCACCTCTCAGCAGGCGCTGGGCAGCACTGGACGCTCCAGTCTGTACCTTCTCGTTTTCCTCCCCCCCCCCCCCGAGTGTCTGCACTCCTAGTGCAAAGACATAGACGGTGCAGAGGGCAGCTGCTTCGAAACTTGTCAGCCCCCTGTCCCCATGAGCAGGCCATTCCCTCAGCATCTGACACCTTAACCCAGGCACACCATGCCTCTAGGCACTGTCGCCTGATGACGGAGCCCCGGTGGCGCAGTGCTTAAGCGCTTGGCCGCCTGCTCCTGTAAAGAGTTACAAACTTGGAAGCCCCCTGGGATCATTATGAGTAAGAAAAGGAGCCCTGGTGGCACAGTGGAGTAAATGCTGGGCTGAGAAGTGAAAGGTCAGTGGTTTGAATCCAGCTACTCTCTGGAAGAAAAACAGAGGCAATGTGCTTCTATGAGATCACAGCCTTGAGCCCCATGGGGAGCGCTCCTCTAGCCTGTAAGGTCGCTGTGAGCCAGTCAGCTCAGCAGGTTGAACAGGCTCCATAGCAAAGGGTCAACTGTCTTCCAACAGCCCCGCCGCGGAGGGCAGAGAACAAGCTATCTGGGAGCACTCAGGGGTGGGGTGCCGTGACCTCCTGAGAGGACGACCTGTGAGCCCATGGCCAGCGCCAGAGCAGCCGCCCCCTAGTTCCACCATCTGGACACAGGGTGTATTTATGAAATCCCATGTTGGAAGAGTCACTCTGCTGCTGTCCAGCCAAGTTCATCATGGACACTGATTAGACATTGGTCCAAAACCAACCCAACACGAGAGCAGACTGCATGGTCCTGCTGTCGAGGGGAGTGGGGTGGTGGGCGCCGGGACCCCGATGGCACGGGTGGCTGGCCAGGGAGCCCAGGCTGAGTGGGTGGGGTCCTGGAGCAGACCACCAGCCTGCAAGTGCACACACGGCAGGGGGATGCGATTCAAGTCTGTGAAGCCGAGTTCTCGTCTGCAGTGACTCCACTGTCAGCTGGCACACTTCGTGCCACTGAGCCACCCGGGAGAAAGCCACCTCTGCATCTCAGAAGCATCCTGAGTTCCAGAAACTTCCAAAGACTCAACCAGTGAAGCAGGCTCTGGTACTGCCCTCTTTATTTAAAGTCCTGCTGGTTTTCAAGTCTCTTCCCTGTCGAAGTGAATCTCTGGCAACAGAACAAGGGAAAAAGCTCTGAACTCGACCTTCAAACATCCCAACACCTGCCCTTTAGAAATGCTGAGTTCTCTGTGGTTCTGGGGAACAGAGAGCTATGACTAGGAAGAGAAATCACAGGACGGCAAACAGTCTCTCAGAGGATTATGAACGAGCTTTGGCTCTAAATCAGTCTCGCAGCTGAATCTGTAAAATCCTAAAAGGTATGGTTTATACATCCAACTGCTGGTTAGTCTCCTCTTAGTGGATTTTCCTACACAGAAAAAAGAAACAATTCCACATACTTGAAACTTTAACATAATAGTAATGGGTGTGTTTTGTTTTTTTAAAAATTATTATTTTTTATGTGTGTACTGTCCAATCAGATCCGACTGGTACAGGAGACTGTCCCTCCTTCTCCAGCAGGGCATCTGGTGGATTCGAACTGCGTACCTCTGGGATTGTAGTGCAGCTTCTTGCCACTAGAGTGATGTTTTGATGTATATTACGAAGTAGCACCTTTGTTATCAGCCTGAATTGTTACTATAATAGCCCTTATACACAGGTTGTATTTATGAATGAAGATTGGGAATTGGGGACTGCTGTATATAAATTAACTCTGCTTTATATAAATTAACTATTTCTACTCCAGCTGTCATTTACTTCAATGGGCTACAGTTTCCTCCCTGGACATCCATCTGTCTGGAACGTGTTTGAAAAGATTAATGTTTATTTGGTCTAGGAAGATAGCTAAAAGCAGTAGTAATGATAAATGTTTACGGCGCATGGGGCACACACTGCCGAGTGCTAACCACGTGCTTTCACATCCGTTCTCATAATAACCCCTTAAGTAAGGCTCTGACTAACCCCACTTTATGATGGTAATGCTGAGGCTAAGATGCTAATGTGACACGCTCAAGGCCAGCAGCTAGGAAATGACCTGACCTCGTCTGTGTCTTGCGTCTTTTATGGTCGTTAGAAGCCTCTGCATTGCTTCTGACTCACAGTGACCTCAAGTCCCAGAACTGAGCGTGGCCGCTCCTGCCTGTGCCACCCTCACTGTCCCGGCTGTGTCTGAGCCCCTGGTCACAGTGTCAAACTGTCTTGTTGAGGGTCCTTCCTCTTCGTCAAGCATGTTGTCCTTCTGCGGGGAGTGGCCTCTCCCGATGTTATCTATGTCCGAGTGGGCAGGAGAAGGTGGCACTGTGCCTGCTTCCGAGGGCTGCTGTGCGCCAGGCCTGACTTGTATCCACAATCGCTAGTCCTCAGTGAGCCGCAGCAGGAGCCCCTGGGGCCCCGGCCTGGTGCAGCTGGCAGGCCTGCCATCTTCACTAGAAGCACCTTTCCTTCCAGGTGATGCCGATCCGGGACTCCACTGCGAACCAGTGTTACAGACATCCCTGACTTCTAAGGTCTGCCTCTTGCCAAAGCCCATGATTTCATGAAATCCTCACAGAACATGAATGGATAGCAGCAGCTCCTTTGGAACCAGCATGCCGCACCCCAGGGGGGAATGGGAAGGGCCATGGGCACTGGGAAGGGCAGCCTGCAAGGGGAGGCCAGCACAGGCATTATTTACAGTGTGAGATGGCGCTTCATAAGGTTGATGCCATTTATAAGGGGGTAAAACACAGGCCCCAGTTCTTCCTCTCCAGGACTGCTTCCAGAGCACGCCGGGGAGGGAAGTAAGCGCCTCCACAGGGCTTTCCACCCTGCTCTCGGAAATGACTGTGGTGACCTGGAAAGGCCGGGCAGCCCAGTGCCTCGCCAAGGGCTGGAACCGCCACATTCTGACCCCCGGCTGAGCTACGAGGCCTTGGGAACCAGGGACTGCCCTCCCGCCCTGGGGCTGAGGTTCTGGTGCAGCCTCGGGTCCGGCTTCCCCTGAGTACGCGCTTTGCTGGGACTCGGTGCCTCTGAGTTTCCTCTCCAGCCGCCAATCAAGACTTCCTCCAAGACAAACTCGGACTTGCTTATTTGTTCCTTTCTATATTTAGATATGAAAACTCAGCACTTTAGTCCTTGAAACCATTCTGAGCTGGTGCTGCGAGTGCTTTAGCACGCCCCACCCCAGACAGAGCTCAGCTTCAGGACAGCTCACCCCGGCTTGGCCAGTGGAGGCGCATGGGCTTCCCCGGGACCACTGCCCTCCCCTCCCCTTCAGGGATCCAGGGGCCTCTCTAGGACCACTGCCCTCCCCTCCCCTTCCCTTCAGGGGCCCAGGGGCCTCTGGAGGCTCAGGTGGCTAAGGCTGGAGGCCAGACAGTGCTGAGCAGGGAAGTCCCACAGACAGACACTGGCCATGGCCTTGAAGAGGAGGGGCTCCAGGTCGGTAAGAAGGCCTCTGCCCCCCTGCACAACCCCAACATTGCATGGAAGCTGGGTTCTCTCCCCGCCTGGACAAGGAAAGTTCCACCCAGTGGAGCCTTGGACAGCCTCACTGCCTCTCTGTGCAGAGACGAGGGTTCCCACCTCATACCTGACGGGATGAACAAGGCACAGACAGGGTTATTATGTGGATGGGACCCTCCCCGGGATTTGTTATCTATGGGGGGGACATAGGTTTGACTTCTGCTCTGTAACTTCCCAGCTGGAATTGTGGGTTTGTATTTTTCTATTGGACTGCTGCAAGGAACACAAGATCGATTCCACCTACAGCCCGTTCCACGATGCCTGCCTTCCTAGCATCTTCCCACTCTCTATACTCCCGCCAGCCCCCAGAGCGGTGCCTGCCACAGAGAGCACCCGAGAGGCGCCAGCCAGCACCACAGAGCAGGACAGAGGACACTGCTCAGAGCCTGAGGGTCCTCATAAAAAATGGAGTGACAACTGTACCAATGACACTGTTGAGACAAATGAAACGACACACATAAAAGCCAAGCAGTGCCACAAACGACCAGCATGCAGAAATAATAATGATAACAGCAATCATCATTAACATTTACTGAGGGCTTGCTGCCTGCCCGGGGCTCGTCCAAGCTCTCCCCAAGCATTTGTCACACTAAATCCTCTGATTCCTGTGGGCATTATGCAGGCATAGTTGAAGAGGTTGTAAGTTTGATTCCAATCCACCCAGCGAAAGTGAATGTATATGGTAACATGTGCCACGATGTGTATCTCAACATCTAGAGTGGAGTCCACTGAACAACAGCATCATGAAGAAGTTAAAAATGTGGTGAGATTGACGAGAACGTGAGAGAGACATGAATGATGCACAAGCTATTGGTAAAATGTCACCGACAATGTAGCTCTGGTGGCCTAGTGGCAAGAAGCTGTGTTGCAGTCCCAAATACACATGGTTCAAAACCATCAGATGCTCCCCTGGAGAAGGAGAAGCAATCTCTTCCTGTGCCAGTCGGATCTGACTCGATGGTACACAAGAGAAAAAAAAAATGGCTCAGACTTGCTTGACATAACAGCAAACCTTCAACTAGTAAAAGAACGCTCTGTTAAACGAGCTCTGCCTTTATTTTTGTTCCCATTTTAAAGGCAAGGAAACGGAGGCCGAGAGGCTATGGTGTTTGCTAAGGAGACACTGGGTGAGTGGTGGAGCCGGGGTCTGTGTGGCTGTGGAGATGACGCTGCGCTGCCCTGTGAAGCTCTGTGCCCTCCTCCCTGACACACCATGTCAGACTTGGAGGGACGCAGGATGGACCATCCTGGGTGAAGACGATGCCCGGCTCCTCTCCCCATGCACACCACACGCCCTCTTCTCTGCAGAGCAGTGGAGGAAGCAGGCTGGACCAGCGAGGCCAGTGGACGACACCCTTGCTCTGTTCCCAGGAGGAAGTCCTCCTGCTGGTAACACTAAGGCAGGCCTCCCTCCTCTGCCTTCCTGCTCTGGATGTGCTTGGAATGACTTCCTGGCCTTTCCCTGCACACCGGGGCCGCCTTGGCCCCCTGCCCCCTTTTGTTAGCTGTCTTTCCTGGGTAATTCCCTGTCAGTCAGGATCGGCCCCTGGCAATGCCAGGCCCCCTTTATACCAGGACAGAAGGCCACTATAAAGCGCTACGATGACACTGGGCACTGTGAATTCCCAGCAGAGTGTCCATCCGCCCAGCCCGGCCACAATCCCCTCGCCGAGGAGGGAGGAGTGAGGGGCCCTGGGGGAGGGTGACAATCTCACACCACGTCTGGGATATCAGATGGCTCTGGCAGCTGGCTGGGCCTTTGTAGCGGTCCATGTGTTCACTGTCATTTGCTGTGAGCAGGGTTTCTGGACCTCTCCCTGAGCCAAAGCAGGGACTGCTTTCCCTGACATTCGAGGAAGCACAGATCCCTCCCAGGGGCAGTTAAGAAGTCACGCTGGTCAAGGTACCCCAACGCCGAGGGGCAAGCACGCACCCATAGCTGAGGTGAGCAGCCCGCTGTGCGGAGCAGGAGCGAAGGCTCAGAGCAGCTGGGGCACCCCTCCTGCCAAGAATGCAAGTCGGCCGAGGTGCTGAAGTGTGACTTTGTCAGCACACCCGGGCAAGCCCCACCCCTGCTCGGGGGGGGGGGGGGTGGCAGTGTGGCTCTGAAGGGAGCTGGTGTCACCTCAGGGAGGGGCAGCCTGGGCCAGACAAAGAGCCAGTAACAAAGGAATGGTGCTGGTGAGAACTCAGGTCAACGGTCACCACCCTGCCTCCTCCATCACCACCATCACCACGGCCTTCTACCGCCACCACCCTCCACCGCCTCCTCCATCATCATCACCACCCTCCACTGCCTTCTCCATCATCACCACTCTCTCCATCACCACCACTGCCTCCTCCACTGTCACTATGACCACCATCACCACCGCCTCCTTCATCATCACCACTCTCCCTATCACCGCCACCGCCTTTTTCATCACCACCATCACCACCTCCATCAACTACTCCTCCTCCACCACCACCAGCATCCCTGCCTCCTCCATCACCATCCTCTCCACGATCATCACCACTGCTGCTTCTTCGGCCTCTACCGCCTCTACTCCCTGCACCACCACCCCTCCTGCCTTCCTGTCCACGGCAGGCTCTCTCATGAAAAAGGCCTTTTAGGGGGTGGGCTGGTTCCTCTCAAGCATCAAGGTGAACAGAAGTTACCTTCCTTCAGGTTCATTATTCCCAGGACCCCCGAAAAGAAGCAAAAGCCTCACCAGGCACACGTACCAGCAAGCGCAGCCCGGGGCCCTCTCTGCAGGCCTCTCTTCCCTAACAGAGATGCAGCGCTTCTCCTACTGTCCCCTGGCCAAAAAAATCGATCTCTGCCTGCCTCCAATCCTTTCGAGCTGAAACACAAAATACCCAGTGCGGGCACCCCCCAGTACCGCTCTCTCCAATCAGACTAGCCTTTTGGGGCTCAACACCCACCCTTTTCCTAGAAGCTGGTCCTGGACCTTGAGCTCTATTCTTGGCTAGCTAACCATTGCTCCCAGAGCTCTTCCCTGGCCCCCAGATCAAAACAGAACCAAGTCCCCTGTTTTACTGAGTGCTTATGCTTCCACGGCAGCCACGAGATGCAGATCTCATCAACCCCACCAATGAGCAATAAACAGTCCTTCTTCCCATTTTACAAAGAGGAAACGGAGCCACAGAGCTGGGACTGAACCCAGCAGCGCGACTCCCCAAGGAGTCCTGGTGTTGCAGGTGCAGTGGTTAAGCACTTAGCTGCTAACTGAAAGGTTGGTGGTTCGAATCTGCCAGGTGCTCCTCAGGAGAAAGAAGTGGCAGTCTGTGCATGGGTGACAGCCTAGGGGCCTGTGGGGTCGTTATGAATTGGTTTTGTAGCATGTGAGCCCACATCCCCCATCATTCCTACTTCTTAAGGAGCAGCACACACCCCGGAAGGTCACCTTGGAATCGAGTGCGGAATGGGCAGAGCTTTCTGATTACCTCCCTGCACCTGCAACCATGGGCAGGTGGGAGGTGGAAGGAACACATGACTGAGACAAAGGTGTAGGGGCGCTGCTCCCTGGCTGCAGAGGTGGCGGTTTTCAGGTGCCACCAAGCTGTTTCAGATTCACAGCGACCCCATGTGACAGCCTGGAAAAGCCAAGCAGAAAAGTGGTGGTTCAAACCCAGCCGCCACGGGAGAAAGAAGCGGCCAGCTGCTTCTGTAAAGACCACCCAGCTGTGGAAACCCTGTGGAAGGAGTTCCACTTGACTTGCTGACAAGATTCTGTGTCTAATCTTTATGCACGCAGAACTGTCTGGGTTGGAGCCGCTGACTTTTTGGTTAGCACAGTGTTCACCCACGGGGCCACCAGGAGAACGTGGACTGAGCCAGTGGCGGCAGTCACACCCTCAGGAGCCGCATCAGCAAGCACACCCACCCCACTTTCCCTTCAAGTCTTCACCTCTCCCCTGACTCACTGGCCAGCTACCTGCTGCTTTGTCTGCTGGTTTCCAGGAAGGGTTGTGGCTTCTGGGGGGCAAGGCCATGGGCTAGCTGGTGGGGTCATCCCCCAAGAGGAGTCTTGTCAGTGGCAGACAGACCTCTCCTTCTACCCAGAAGTCTGGACCCAAGGAACAAATGAGCTGAGGCTCAATCTTCCTTCCCAGGCAGGCTGCCACGCGCATGGCCGGTCTAACAGGCAAGGAGAGACCTGTCCTGGAGGGTTGACTAGCTGTGGTAGAACGAACCAGAAAAAGCAGAGGCTGGAGAAACAGTGTCATCCTCCACTCTGCCTGGGCCCAGGGTGAAGCCGTGGATGGGGCAATGGATCCAGAGGCTGAGGTGGGTATGAATCCTGGCTTACAACTTGTTGTTAAGTACTGTTGAGTTGCAACTGACTCATAGCTGACCCTCCAGTGAGTTTTCAGAGACTGGAAGCTGCACGGGAGGTGACTGCCTATCTTTCTCCCCGGAGCAGGTGGTGGATTAGAACTGCATACCTTTGGGTTGGCAGGGCACCTTCTTACCGCTAAGCCACCAGAGCTCAACTCAAGACTTACATGCCCACACAGCTTTACCTCTACGTCCATCTGTGAAAAGCAGAGCAACACATACACAGGGCAGCATGTTAGGAGGATCTGACCACTTCCTGTCTCCCATGCACTAGGCACCAGGGCCGGCCCACAGAACCAAACCCAAAACTTGCTGCTACCGGGTTGATCCTGAGTCACAACTTCACTCTATGAGGCTTCTGAGGATGTGAATCTTCACAGCAGGAGAATGCCTCATCCCATCAGTGGGGACTGGAACCGCTGACCTTTTGGTTAGCAAACATATACTCTACCATCAGGGCTCGCTGCCCCACAGTAAGCACTTAATAAACAAACGTTAGGAGGAGGAAGTGGCAGCAGCGATGCCCACCACCTTGAACGCAGACGCTGAGGGAGAGCAGCAGCAAGGAGGACCCAGCGGCCCCCAGGCAGGTGGAGGGGACTCACCAGCACAAAGAGCCAGTGGAAGGGAGGCGGCAGGGTGGGTACTACTTCCTGTGCTTCCTGGCGGGCAAACATGTCCCCTCGCCTCTCGGGGGTCACTGACTAAACTCAGTGGAGTGGGGGAGCACATCTGGGATGGATACCCTGGGAACCGTGTGGGGCACAGGGCAGTGACAACAGACGACTCTTGTCCTGGGTGGACAGGTAGGACTGTGGAGTAACCAGCTCTGCAGGCGGCCCGCCAGGGCGCCGTGCTGATCCGCACCGGGACCTGAGGAAATCCACAGGCTAAACCAACTCCGCTTGTCTGGAACCAGCCAGCACTGGCGAGCCACCTCCTTGCCTTACTGGCAATGTGGAATTTCTGGAATGCAAGCAACTAAACTCACTATGCTTAGTTTCCAAGCCAGCAGGAAAAACCAGAGGCTGGCGCATGGGAAGGAGAGGAAGAGAAGGGGTGAGGGCTTTGTTTTAAAATTATTTGGCCTATGGGCAAGCAACATGCCAACAAACCTAGAATTACAGGGGTGGGGAGAGATTAAGTAACATAGATCCCCTGTAAAATCACAGCACATGAAAATGCAGACCTTATATTTTAGCACTTTATCGCCAATTCAAAGCAGTACAAAATATGGCAATTACTCAAAGAAAGCCTGTCGGTGTACTGGAGCCGTGACTGGGCCTATTAAACTGATAGATGGGAGTATCTGCCGAAATGAGCTGCCGGCTCAGAGATAGAAGTTCTGGCAGGGAAAGAGCGGACAAGAGTAGACAGTTCCTGTCGCTCAAAGTCCCACCAAGGACAGTGGTGTGGTGAGGGTGGACAAACATGGAGGTCTGCTGGCCGAGTGTGGCAGGACCTGGACACAGCGCCAGGACAGAACTAGCCCCTTCCTGTTCGTTGGGCTGGGAGCAGTCCCTGCCCGGAGGACGCTGGGATTTATTTCGGTTCCTCTTGTGTGAAAAGAGATTAGTGCTTCTTTGGGTTACATCGTCCTCCAGCTCCAAGGGGATTAGTTGATCAACTACATACGGCGCTGTGCGAAGAGGAGGCCGCACGAGGCCAGGGTTCTTGTCCTGCTGGCAGAGCTCACATTCCAGCCGCGAGGCCAGGCTGGTCTGCTTGGCTCTGAGGAACAAGAACATGTGGGATGGGGGTGCAAAGCCTCATCCCATGTATTTACTGAAGGTGAGCTTCAGATGCCTTCCCCTCAACAGGCTGCAGACAGGCTCAAGGGAGGGACGGCTCTGGATCTGAACCCCAGCGCCCACTTTTCTGAGCTCCATTCTCCTTAACTGGAAGCCAGAGGCTACGCCCGCCTCCCAGGCTGGCTAAGTTGCTGGGTGCTGCTGAGTGGATCCTCAGTCCCCATGTGTCCTGCCGGGCCCTGCCGTTCTCACTATCACAGCCACTGCTACGAAGGCCAAATGGAATTCATGGCTTGGCAGGATCAGCTCCAAGTGGACATTCTTCTTTTCAGCATTCTCTCTTTAGGTTTTCAGGGAGATATCTGCACCTTCATCTTATCATCAAAGTGGGCCTGGTGGCACACTGGTTAAGTACTTGGCTGCATGTTGAAAGGCTGGTGGTTCAAACCCATCAGCCAATCCATAGGAGAAAGATGAGGCAGCTGGCGTCTGTAGGTTTCCGGCTTGGGAAACCCGAAGGGGCAGGTCTACGCTCTCCTAGAGTCACTGTCAGTCAGAATCCACTTATGTCAGGGAAACGGCTCAGAGAGTTTGCAGAACCTGCCTAGGGTCCCCCACTATGATGCTCCTGGATCTTTCCCAGGTAGCCCTCTTGTGAAGTCTCAATAAAAAGCATCTGCCAGTGGACCAGGCACACCTGCAATTCCCAGCAACTGGAGGAAATCAGCAAAAGGAAGAAATTGGCCCTTGGTCCTGCTGTCTGTCCACCAGTGAGCTGAAAATGCATGCATGTTATCAAATACTCAGCTGTCATTTTCCACTTACTCGTTTGGTGGGGTTTTTTTGGAGGGCAATTCCAGGAAGGACTGGATTGGGAATTTTCTACAGACTTGTGTACTAGTCACCTAAGCACACTCTAAATACAACATCCATGCCTCAGAATAACTTTGAAAACCCAAGGGAGACGTGTGGCAGGAAGGCCGAGGCAGGGAGCCATTTGCCTTGGGCACCCCTGGAGGAGAACTCTTGGAAAGGAAATCTCAGGGCATGATGTGACCACAGTGACAGTTTGTGAGTTGCCATCATTGCTGCCTGTGGCCTCTATCTTTGTTATCCTTGGGGAAGGATCTGGATAGGAAGTGGGGGCACTGAGTAAAGCTGGAGGTTGACCATAACCAGCTCTGGGCTGCTGGAGTCGCTGGATCACAGCGAGACCATGAGGTCTCCTGTCTGGAGCCTGCCGAAGAGAACACTGGTAGACCTGCAGATGTCCCACCTCCACTCCTTCTTAAAGGCCCAGTAACCCCGCTCACAGCCCTCACTGCTCTGGGGAGTCTGGGCTCAGCGTTTTTGTTGGACCATAAACCCTCGGAGGCCAAGTCCTGTCACTGCACTTGTGGGCTCAGTCAACACACATCTGGATGCACGCACGTGTGCACAATCTGTGCTGATTTGTAGAGGTTCACAGACACCTAGGGACCCAGGCTACTCGTCCCTTCTGAAGGAACATGTGTAACACACACTCCAGCAGTTCAGAGATGACCCATGTGGCAGTGGTTGCACCCCACAGCATTCAGAGGAAAGATAGAATGTGATGTGCTGCCAACAGGCACAGCCTGGGTCAGGGCTGGGGAAGCAAAGGAGCCCTGTCGGCGGTTAGAGACCCCTGGTGGGTGATCAACCTCCAAGAGCGCACCTGTGCCTCAAGACCTCCTCACCTGCCTTCTTCCGACTAATTCAGCGCACAGAGGAGCAGCCAGGCATTCTTCGGAGAATCACCTACGTCTCCTGCATCTCCAGAGCTGTACAGGACAGTCCCTCACAGGCTCCTGAACAGCAAAGACCAGCTGAGGATGGCCCAACCTCAGGGTTAGCAGCAGGGTCTCTCAGCTCCCTACAACACCACCTCAGCCCTGGGGAGGGTAGGTATGGGGCAGGGGGAAGGAGTCCTGAAGATGGATAGGACAAAGGGCGCTCTGGTGGCCTAGTGGCAAGAAGCTGCACTGCAATTCCAGAGGTGGTTCTTGTTATGTGCCGTCGAGTCGTTTGCGACTCATAGCGACCCTATGTACAACAGCCCTAAACTCCGCTCTGTCCTGTGCCAATCGCACTGTCTCTGACACTCCCATCCCAATTATCCCAGAGGTACGTGGTTCAAATCCACCAGATGCTCTGTTGGAGAAGGAGGGACAATCCCCTCCTGTACCAGTCAGATCCAATTTGACGGTACACATAGAAAAATATAAAATGAAATGAAATAATAATAAAAAAAGATGGACAGGACAGCAGAAAAGCCACCACAGAGGCAGAGACAGAAGAGAGCCCAGGCCACGGGTGCCAGAAGCAGACCGCACTAATTATGACCCGCACAGCATCCAGCCGAGGGCCGGGAGAGAAAGTGGTGCTCTTCTCTAAGCTGGTGACACCACCAACGGGATGCATTCACCCACACTACCCGCGTGGTCAGGCTTCGGAGGAAGAGCGTGTTCTCTGCAGGAGCAACCCCCTGCACCCTTGTCAAATGCCATCTACACCGCACCCCACATCCCCACAGCTGAACCACCTCAGCAGACCAGAGACATCAGCAGGCAACAGGGCAGGTCAGCCTTCCAAGGGCCAATTCCAGTTAATATAGGCGGCCAGGCACGTAGGACACATCTCTCCATTAACCCTCCAGTTATTCTTTTTTAAACTTTTTTTCAGTTTATTTTTATTCAGCTTTGTAAAGAATAGCATTCATATACTAGCCAGCCCCTCCTTTATTTAAAGTGTACAATTAAAAAAAAAGTGCACACTTCAAAGGCTTTTCAATATATTCAGACTTTGTGTCCCCATGAGCACGCATCTCCATTACTTCCTCCTGCCTTGGTTCCTGGCAGCCCATTTTGGTCTGGATGGGTTTGCCCATAGTCTGTGGCTGCAGCTGGCTGCCCTCAGTCAGCACCCTGTTTTCATGGTCAATCCACGTCACAGCATCGACCAGGACTTCACTGCTTTTGTATCTGAGTAAGACCCCATTCAGGAGCCCTAACAGTGTAAGCACTCAGGTGCCAAGTGAAAGGTCTGAGGTTCAAACTCGCCAGTCACTCTGCAGGAGAAAGATGTGGCAATCTGCTTCTGCAGAGACAGACATGTGGATGGTTCCGGGGCAATAATGGTGCTTCCATGTTACTGCAAATCTTAAATCCTAATCTGGTTTATAGGGAGCTCTGGTGGCATAACGGTAGACTGTGCTCCAATCCCAAAGGAAGACTGTTCAAATTCACAGGCTACTGTGGAGGAAAAGAATGGACAATTTCTTCCCACACAATTTATAGTCTTTGAAAACCTGCTGGGGGGGGGGTGGTCAGCTATGAGTCAGTTCCAACTTGATGGTACACAACAACAATAATATGGCTTACAGACATGTCTCAACCTTGGGAAAGACACACATGACCCTTCAGAGTCTTTCTCTCTGGGCGTCTCTGGGCGCACTCTCTGTTCCTGCCTTCACAGGCTGGCTATCGAAACAGTCCGCCTTAAAAGTTCCCCGCACATGCCTCAGGCTGGTAGCATTGCACCTTCTCCCCTGCGCCCTGAAACACAGGGGCGTTTGTTCCCACCCAGATGCTGCAACCTTGCCAGGGATGACTGGCGTTGCTTTACGTCTCCTTTTCTGTGCTTCCAGTCCCCCGCTCTCCCTGCTGAATGGTGCTTTTGAGGGAAGAGGTCTTTTGACTGTCTTTACACCATCCAGTCATTCACGATCATTTATTAGAGACTACTGTCCTTGGTGTGAAGCACACAACGACAGTGACCCAGTCCCTTCCCTCAAGGAACTTAGGGTCGATTGAGGAGAAAAGACAATCGGAGTCCAGTGTGGGAAGTGCTGCATGGAGGGGCTACAGACAACACAGGGGAGGGCCCCTACTCTGGGAGACTCCCCAGGAGTCCTGAGCCAGGGATGTCTGTTCCCCCATCATCCACAGCCCTCCACACAGCACTTCTTGCACTGGACTCCGATTGTCCCTTCTCCTCAACTCAAAGTGCAGGCTAAGCCCCCTCCAGACACCAAAGCTGAGCAAGGGAATGCCTTCCCTTCCGGCCAGGGGCACTCGGTCAGCGACCATGTTACCAGACAAGGTTATTCTCTCTCGGCTTGGAGGACCAGTTTGAATTCAGGGTGCCTTTCTAGGGAAAGGCGCCCACTCTCTCTGAATCCTGGACACAGGATTCCTAGCACAGGGACCTTGGAGTGCAGTACTCGCTTCATTCCCGCTCTTCTTCCTTGGTGGCACTGGGGTTCCTCTCTCTACCTGCTTCTCTCTCATCTCGTGTGGATGATGTGGACACGGCTCAGGGAGAAGCCCGAGTGGTAGAGCAGCCGAGAGCTGACGAAGGGTGCTGCATCTGGTCCTAATGCCCTCACAACGGAGGGGCCGATCACATCTCAGGGCAACTATGGGGAGTGACTGTCACTACACGACGGCCTCTGACCTGGCATTATCGCATCGCAAGGTGAGGCTTTCGACACCCAAGACAATCACGGCCTGCTGAGAGTAACGGCCTAGGATGGTCGTGAGTCAACCCATGACGCGCACTAACCCAAACGCAGAGGGCCAGCTAGAGGCAGGTGGGGCTTGAAAACCATCTCTGGAAGCCGTTCAGTGGGGGCTGACCCCCGGGAGAGGGCTGACTTCCAGAAACACGCTACCTGCCTGGGCTCACAGAAGAGACGAGGAACAGGATTCTCACTTCAGAACGACCTCGTCAGCCGTGATATGGTGACATGTGGTGGCATTTGGGAGACAGAGCATCACAGCAATAAATCAGCACTGAAAGCATACCATGTCCCAGGGGGGATACAAAAATTAACAGCCCTGCCACGTTCTTAAGAGGAGGTGAGAAGGTGTGGAGGAAGGAGAGGGGGCGATGGGGGAAACGAAACCACACTTGAAGGTATTAGAAGGACAGGCCACAGGCAGGACGTGGTGACTGCTGAACAGAGGACACGGGCAGTCAGAGGCACGAAGTCCAGAGGAGGGAGGGCTCACGTGAGGGGGTGTCAGTGGAGGGTTGGGGTATGAGCTGGTGGGTTTGCTCAGGCAGGAGTGGAGGAGGGGCAGCTTAGGGTGGGAACGTGAAAAGGGGCTGAGGGGCTCGGGAGGTCGACCTGGGGCCTTTTATTAAAAAAATTCACTGCTGCTTACAAGGAAGGTTTAGCAATCCAGCGCCTCTCCTGCCATGTCTCGTGGCTTCTGCCATCGTGGCTTCCTCTGACAACGTTCTGGTGGCAGGAAGGTCACAGGGGACCAACCTGTGACCCTCAAGTTCACCCCAGCCTCCTGGCCCTGTCAGGACATGGGACACCCATTCAGAGCAGTGGGCTGGTCTCCTGATGTGTGTCACTGCCCATTCCAGGTCCAACTGGGCCATTCAGACATGCTGCCTGCCGGTGCTCACCACCGGTCAGCTAAGTGGTTCTGACCAAAGGAAACGCTCAAGCACTAAACTCAGCATCGCCGCCCAGATTTCTTTCTGGACAAACGCTTGGGTGTGGGAAGGAGTCCACCTCAGAAAAACTGGTAAAGATGAATCCCTGATAGTCTCATGCCCCTCAAACCCTCAGAACAGGTCCAGGGAGAACCCAAAAGAAGGGTCATGTACAGAAATCCCGAAACAGGAGCAGCTTCAAAGAGCAGCCCAGGGCTCCCTCCCACGCTCGTGTAGCTCTAGGTACGAGGTGGAATGCTGGGGTCTCTTTCTTCGACCCCAGACACACCCGCCCGAGTGACAAAGGCAGAAACTGCCATGTGATGTGTCAGCTGGCTCTCAGACACACAGTTATTCTTCCGGGGCCTCAAGGTGAGAGACACTGTCACACATTCACAGCTATCCACAGTGCCAAGAGCACCACCAGGCTGAGCTGGCAAGGCAGGCCTGGCACCAGCACGCAGCGCCCGGGGCCTCTCAGGGAGCCTCAGCTGTGCGTCGTGGGTCCTCCTCTCTGGGAGGGAGAGTGGCAGACTCGTCACCAGAGAATAATGCACACACAGAAAAGCAGACAGAGTGAGTTCTGGGGCTTCTCACACACCCAGACCTCCACCCCCGACCCCCGCCACTGAGAAACCCTCACACGGCTTCCAGTCTCGACCCCTCCCCAAGGAACCACCTGACTCCTAACGGCACAGGGAAGTTTACATGAACAGATCCACACAGCCCCCCACGCTTTCGCTGCTGATGTCTTTGTTCAACCTGCGTGTGAGGGTCGTCCACACTGGTGAGCACTGGGCTAAGCCAATCTTTAGGCAAGTCGATGACCTCCTCTACTTCGAGTGGCTGCGAGGTTGAAAACGCTGACATTTTTAGTTAGTAGTCGAATTTTTTTAACCATCAGGCCACCAGGACTCCCACATATAAACAGATCCCCCTTGCATAATAGCCCCTTCTGAGGTCTGTGAGTGGCACAGAGCTGGCCATCGGAACTCATCCCAGAGTACAGTTCAGAAGAATAAACTGGCCTTCGGCTTCCAGAAAGATCATGGCCAAGAAAACCCCACAGAGCACGGCTGTGCCCTTGATACGTGGGGTCAGGATGAGCTGCAGACGATGTGATGGCTGCTTTCCAGTAACTCTACGCAGGGATGTGCCACCCTGCTGTTAACGAGCACACGTTCCTGGCCAGACCTCTGTGGACAAAGCCATTTCTACTCGACAAAGTCCCAGAGGGCCAAAGGCTAGGACCAAGGGCACAAAAAGTTTACATTTTTACCAGAACCTGTCACATTCTCTTCCCATTTTGACCCAAAAGTGCCTAGTTGACAACAAGAACCAACATAACAAAAAGCTTAAAATAGGAGATTACCACCTCAAGAACTAGCCAGCGTGCCCTGGCTTAATTTGAACCTATGGAAGATGGACCGGTGATTAACGAGACAGCCACAGAAAGCTCCTTAGTGCTGTGTGTCTGTGCCCCATCCACATGTGGGAGGTGGCCCAGTGATCAGACAGAGAAGGCCAACAGCTGGGCCACCGTGGGGCGAGAAGGAAGAGTCCAAACTGCCACAGACCGCCCCCCCCCCATGTCTGATGTCCACTTTTAATTACCAGTCTGGCTCCCAGGACAAGTCTTTTAAAGGACAGTGTTCCTGAGCACAGACACCCAGAGCCGCTTGCTACCAGAAGGTGGGTGGGCTCTGAAGCCAGAGGGGTCTGTGCTGATGAACTAGCCTCTCACTTGGAAAGCAGCTCTGTGATTTAGATGAATAAGGGGAATGGCCGAGCCTGGGTATCAGATCTAAGCTGGACTGGCAGAGCCGATGGCTCATTAGCCAAGTCACTTTGGGGCCGATGATTTAATTTTCCTCAACACTAGCTCCTCGTTTTTCCAATACAAAAATAGTAATCTCTGCTTCATAGGATCATTTTGGAGGATTAAGCAAGACCACGTAGAAAGGAGAAAAGGGATTAGCTCGGGGCATTTTCCCACTGGATCGTCCGGTAAATTCATGTGCAGAGCTGGGCAGACATTCCAACCCATTGGTATGTTAAAAGGAAGGTGTACAAAACCAAACACCAGAAATTCTAAACGAACCCTTGCTAGCCCCTCTGGAACGGCTGACAGGTGGCTGTGGTAATCTCCAGTGCTTCTCCCCACCACCCCACTCTCCTTGCCTTGGAAACAAAAGGCAAGGAATTTCCTGGCCCCCTTGGGGTTGGGTGAGAACACGTGACCAGTTCTGACCAATGATCTGAATGGAATCGAGGCCAGGCGGAAGCGTGTCACTGCTGGGTGAGCCTGTCCAGGGGTCGCTCTCCCTCTCCACCAGCGTCACTCAAGAGGGAGGCAGACTGACCAAGTGGGGACACGGTGGAAAAGAGCCCCTGGGAAAAACACTCTGGTTGAGACCTTTGCTATTTTAATCTGAGGTTTTAACAAAGATTCTCACCACTGCCAACTGGCAGCACGATGATAGATGGAGAAGAGATTGAAACTGTTCACGATTTCTGTTTATTTGGTTCCACAATTGACACTCTCAGCACTGGCAGTCAGGAAATAGAAGACAAATTACATTAGGAAAATCAGCTATCGGAGACCTTTCCAGAGCACTGATGGAGAAACTAAAGGACGCCTGATCCAAGACATGGTCTTTGCAATTACTTGCTATGCATCAGCGAGCTAGACAATGACTAAGGATGACAGAAGAATAATTGCAGCCTTTGAGCTGTGGTGCTGGAGAAGAGTAATGAACATAAACCATGGACTGCCAAGAGAACAAACAGGTGTGTTCGGCAGAGCGTGAAACCAGGTTGCTCCTTGGAGGCAAGGATTTTGAAGGGTTGAGGGACAGCACCGGAGAGGAGACCTTGGGTGAGATGAACTGACACAGCAACAGGGTAACGGGGCAGGCATGTCAGAGACAGTAAGACTGGCTCTGGACGAAGCAGGGTTCAGACCTCTTGTGCACAGGGTTGCTGTGAGTCGCAGTCGACTCTTAACAACAACAAACGACAACCTGACACTCAACTGCTTCAGGACACAGCATATGATCAAGAGCCCATGGCACTGCAAGAAGGCCAAGCTGTACTGAGGGCAGTGACAAAAACCAGCCTCCAGAAAGTGATGGGAGTACCCACTGAGACGTTCAACAAAGAGATGCAAGGCCGGAAGTGCCCACTTGTCTGTATAAAAACCCTGCAAGAGAGCTACCTGGAAAACTGACTGTTAGAGATCTATATTTGTGCCAATCCACAGAGAGGAGATTCAACAGAACATGGCCATTATTAACGTTGTATGGAAAGAAAACTTTGCTGAGAAGAATAGTGGCAGCTGTACAGGAAGAGAAACTGCCAGAGATTCAGACTGGACTCAAGAAGAGGACGTAGAATGAGGGACGTCATTGCTGATGTCAGATGGATCTTGGCTGAAAGCAGAGAACGCTACTAGGAAGGTTTATCTGTGCTTAATGGCTAAGCAATGGCATTCAACTGTGTGGATTGTAATAAATGATGGGTAATGTTGAAAACAGGAACTCCAAAACAATTGTGCTCACATAGAACCTGTACAAAGACTAAGATCTTTCAATCACACTTCTTCAATCTCATATGCTGAGCAAATAATTCGAGAAATAGAACTAAATGAAGAAAGGGCATCAGTATCAGAGAAAGACAGACAACCTATGATAAGCAGGTGGACAACTTTGCTTGCTGAGAGTGGAGAAGAAACTGAAGCGCTCAATGAAGAAAAACAAAGTCTACAGCCTTCAGCATGGATGCCACCTTAACACCAAGAAAATGAAAATCTTTACAAATGGAAAAAATTGAGTGGTCAATGATTTCCTTTAACTGGAATCTACAATCAACACTCATGGAAGCAGCAGTCAAGAAATGAAAGTATATACTACCATGGCAAATCTGCCACAACGAACTTTAACACTTCTAAGGTCCTGAAGTCAGGAAGGAAGCTCTTGTGGCTTAGTGGTAAGAAGCTGCACTGCAATCCCTAAGGTCTGAGGTTTGAATATACCAGCTGCTCTGTGGGCCAAACCTGGGCAATCCTCCCATGTGGTTTATTGCCTCTGAAAACCCACTGGAGGGTCAGCTATGGGGCAGGTTCCAACTTGATGGCACACAATAACAAAGTCCTGAAGCATGCTAGAAACAAAGATGCCATTCTGAAGACTAAGGTGTGCCTGACCCACATATATTCGATGATATCATATGCATACAAAAGCTTGGCAATGAATATCTAAGGAAGACCAATATATCAATATATACCAATATAAGAACTGATATCTTTAAACTGTGATGCTATTGAAGAATAGCAAATACACCCTGGACGTCCAGAAGAACAAACAGATCTGTCTTAGAACAAGTGCAGCCAAGATGTTTCTTACAGGTGAAGCTGTGGACACATTCTCAGGAGGGGCCTGTCTTTGGAGCATGACAAGGGTGAGAGATGAAGAGGAGGCCCCAGCCCAGGGTGGACTGGCTCTGCAGCTTTAAAAATGGGCTCAAGGGGAGCTCTGGTGGCCTAGTGGCAAGGAGCTGCAACTACAATCCCAGAGGCACACGGTTCGAATCCACCAGATGCTCTGCCGGGGAAGGAGGGACAATCTCCTCCTGTACCAGTCAGATCCGATTTGACGGTACACACACACACACACACACACACACACACACACACACACACACACAAAAAAAATATAATAAAAATGGGCTCAAGCGCTGCTCTGCTGCCCACGGGGTTGGGAGGAGCTGGAACTCATCTGCCAGCAGCACCTCACAACAGCCTGAATGACAGCGTCCAACAAACAGCACAAAAGAAAAAGTTACAGAAATTACAGTAACACAGTAATGAAAGCTTCTGGGAAAAAGAAATCCATTCTCTAATAGAACTTTCTTGGGACTAAAAGAACAGGAAATAAATGGGGAAAGAAACCCCCAAAAACCAACACCAGAGAATATTCTTCTCTTCATGTAAACTGAAGCATGAAAGCCTGACATTCAAACAATGTCACCGAAGGACATCGCTGGGACACAGGGTCTAGGACCGATGAGCTCACAACAGTTCTAGGTTTTCTTGGTCAGATGTGTCCTCATTGCGTCCTGTGGCACATGCCATCTGGTCATAAGGCTGGCATCCTGAAGTTTCAACGCAGAGGGATCTCCACACAGGAAGTTGGGTACTGAGGACAAAGATGCTGCAGAGATGCTGAGAAAAATCACAGGCGGACAGAAACAGCCGGGGTAGCGGGGAGAAGGCAGAAAGGGCACTCACCCCCACAGTGCCATCCGGGCCATGAGAGCAGCCGTCCCGGTGGGCGTGAGGGTGCTGTCAGAAGGAGACCGAAAATCAGCTCATCAAATGAGTCTTTCCGAGTGCAGACTTTACTGTACTGTGCTGGGTTAAACAATGACAGCAGAAAGAAGACATCACCCCTTCCTTCACCAAGGACTTGCACATAAGAAGTCAGAAGAAGGAGAGACAAAAACAACACAACTCTGACCAAAGAGAAGATATCCGTGACCCTAAACCCCAACATAAGAACTTCGGAGCTGTGCAGAGTGGACAGACGGGAGTATAGGAATGTGAGGCAGAAAGTGCCCATTGGTACAGACATCGGCCGAGGAGGCAGCTCCCTTCAACAAAGGAGCAAACAGCAACCACTGGTCCAGGGGCTGCTGTTGAGGCTTCCCCAGCCCTTTCTGGCCAGATGAGTCAGCTGTCAAACTTGTAGGCTGCAGTCCAACAGTGAAGGAGCCCTGGCAGCACAGCGATCAGGCAACTGGCTGTTAATCAAAGTTCGATTCCAAGAGAGAGAGAAAAAGCAGTCTGCTCTGTGAAGATTTACAGCCGTGAAAACCATGGGGTTAGAATTCTACTGTGACCTGTAGGGTAGAATTGAGTTCATGGCAGTGGGTTGTTCAATCTTGGTGTTGGTCTTTTTTCTTTTTTTATTTTATTATTTTTGTGTGTGAGTGTACCGTCAAATCAGATCTGACTGGTACAGGAGGAGATTGTCCCTCCTTCCCCGGCAGAGCACCTGGTGGATTCAAACCGTGAGCCTCTGGGATTGTAGTTGCAGCTCCTTGCCACTAGGCCACCAGAGCTCCCCTGTCTAGGGCACCCTGATCCCTGCTGGTCGAGGACCAGGAGGAAAGCAAGCAGCATTCACTGACACAGACCACATTCCTGCTACACTAGACCCGTGGCTCCCCAATTCCAAACAAATGGCTAGACAAGGGAGGGATGAACAAGAATTTAAACACAAAAATGGAACCAGCACAGGAGTTCCAGGAGGACCACCAGCAAAGAAGGGCAAGCACAGAAACAGCCAGAAGCAAAGAGCAGCCACAGAAAAATGCTGCCAGGCAGTAAAGAACGGATTTCCACGAGGCAGAAAAGAGCAATCATGTCTATAAAACCAAGCGTGTAGAGCAGAGATGCAGCACGGACAATAAAAGTAGAGAAAACATTTGGAGGAGCGGCACTGAGAAAAGTGGAAGAGAAAAAGAAAATCACTACAGGAATAAAGTCTGGAAAGAAAAGATAACAGTAACTAAACTCATGTAAGGTCTGCGTGCAGCAGCGGATTACTTAATATGGTCCCTCTAGTCCCACATGGCCTTGTAACCCTCATGCATTGATTGAGCACAACTCATATCAACCCTATGAACAAAAGATCTGCAGCCTTTCCAGAACTATCGTCATTTATCAAAGTTCACAGAGTTTTCAGAGGCATGTTCTTTAGGAAGTGAATGCCACTTTGGACTAGTCAAAAATAAGATGTTTGTGGTCTAAGGGGTTTGGACAGCTTGTGAATAATGCAAATAAAGTGTATATGTGGGTGGGACCATGCAAATAAGGCATATGGAACCCTAATGGGGGTATGAGGAAGTTTTGCCATCCCACTCGGCCAATCCTAGAGTCAAGGGGGACTTCACTAGCACTAACAAGGAAGAGCCTGGGGTGGAGCTTGACCTTTGCACTTGGGAACCCTGTGATGAAAACCTCATAGACCCCGGAGCCAGAGAGAGAGAGCTGAGCACCAGAGATGACCCAAGAAGCAGTGGCAGAAGAAGAATGGCAGCAGGATGAGAAGTGAAGTGAGACAGAGTAGAGGATCTTCTGGCACAGAGTAAGGCAGAGGAACAGCACTGTAACCATTCACAGGGCAGAGTCCTATCAAGAGGCACCTAGGAAGCATCTGGTGCAGACATGGCCGAGAAAAGGCTGTTCTGACCAAACTGTGTCCTGAGTCCTTCCTGAACATGAATTGTAATGTGCTACTTCCCTCAACTCAAGTCAATTCATTGTTTTTGAGTTGGAATGGACTCAGAGCTGACCGTCCAGAGGGCACGTCCCTAACAACACCATGATCATGAGTGTTGTGGGTGAGTTCTGTGTGGCCACTGCAATGACCCATCAAAACCAGTAGAGAAGTAGAGTGCTGTGGGAGGGTCAGCTGGTATCAGAACTGTGGAAAGGCTGGAGACAGGAGGTGTGTGTAACCTGGGCTGATGCTCATTTTGATTCTCTCAGCTCTGTGAAGTCAGATCTACAGAGCTTACTACACTTTCAGTGGGAGTCCTCGGGTGCCGTAAACAGTTAAGTGTTTAATTAGCCCCAAAATTGCCAGCCTGAACCCACAGAGCAGTGCCCGAAGATGGACCTGGTGATCTGCTTCTGAGAAATCAGTCTTGAAAACCGCGTGCAGCAGTGTTCTGCTGCTTTGCACACACAGGGTCACCATGACTTGCAATGCAACGTAATGGCAACTGACAAAAAGTGTTTGAAAAGATGGGGTGAGGCCACTGAATAAGCCTAGTAAGCTTATCAAAAGCGAGGGGGGGGAGGGGGAAGAAAGTATCTGGGGCATTTCGTCACAGCTACAAAAGAGGCTGGCCTCAACTTTCTCCAGTGCATTGTTCATGTCAGAAGACAGAGCAACACTGATAATGTCACCAAGGAAAGAAAGGCTAACCCAGTAACTGTACACCTGGCTAAACTGCTACCTGACCATAAAGATGACGCGCATTTCTGAGTAGTCAGGAGGGGGGTAAAAACTCTTCCAGAGCAAACTCATTTATAAATATTGAGGAAAAACAATTAGCTAAAAGTATTTAGCAGCACCTGTAAAAATAATTTTCTTTGTCAAAGAGGATTTAACCAAGAATTGTTGGAGTAGTTCGATACCAAGAAATTATTCATTAGGCACACGCCTAAAAGAGACAAAAAGGAAACATCTAAGGATGGCATCTCAATAAAAGCTCAAAGCACATTTGATATAATTTCACTCTATTCCTGGTAAAAGTAAAACAAAACCACCAACCAACCAACTGAAAGCTTTCTAACCCAGGTAATGCCTTAAAATGAAAACCAAACCAAACCTACAAAAACCAAAATGAAACCAAAACCCCAACACATTTCTTTTGTCTTTAAAGCCAATAATGACCTAGAAAAGAATATTCACTACACCTCTCATTTTTAGTTCCTATGATCCTGAAGTTACTACCAGCCAATAATATTACTACTACTCAAGACGTTAAGAAACGTGTATGGGAAAAGTAAAATTGTTACTTAGAGATCTGTCATAGATTATTTACCTAAAAAACTCCAGGAGTTCTGTATTGAGACGATGGTTGCACAACTACAGATATATTTGTCAAAACTTCTTGAACAGTATAGCCTGCAGAAAGCAATCAACATCACTGACTTGTCCATGCTGAACTGGTGTATGCTCTACCGTGTATACTTTCAACAAAACCCCAAACCACTGAATGTGCACCTTATATTAGTGAGTCTGACTACGCAAATTATACCCCAATGCAGGCTTTCTTTCCTCACCTTTTGTGAAGGGGGCAAGTTTTAGCCTCATACACAGGGTCTGGCAGTGTTTCGCTCCTCTTACTCAGGATCTCCATGCGTTAGAACTGACTCGATGGCACCTAAGACCAACACGGAAGACTGAGGTTTGATTCCTGGCCAAGGAACTTCAGGAAGGGCCACCACCTATCTGTCATCGGTGGGTGTGGGCTGCTGTGCTACGGAGCACGTTTCAGCCGAGTGCCCAGTGTAAGAAGAAAGGTTTGGCAATCGACTTTGGAGAACCAGTCAAAGAAAACTGTATATGGGCTCACAAGGGTCTGACTGATAATCGGTCAGTCTTCACGGTGTTGGTGTGCTCGGGGCTGACTCCACTCCAGTCTCAGCACCTACATGTCAGGTCCCATTTACACGTTCATTCCCCTCACCTCCAATCCAAGCACCATAGAGGAAGAAAAAGTTAAGATGTTACTGAGGGGCCCAAAAGACGAGAGACACCATCAAGACAGTACCAGTAAATGTGTAACTTAATGAGATGCCAGCAGAAGTCCTAAAAGAGCATTTTAAAATGAAAAGTTCATTTGGAAAAATAAACAAGCAAGGAAGTCCACGCAGCCCCTAAAATGGCCACCCGTAAGTTACAGTGAGGAAGGCAGAGTTGTGTGGCCCTTCAAGAGACGGAGGGCCAGCCAGCAAATGAGATCGTAATATAAGGGGGTCCAGGGCCCCACACAGGAGTTCAAATCTCTGTGTGTGTGTGTGTGTGTGTGTAAGGGGGCAGTTCAGGCAATAAACAATACTCTTCTAACTGAGCCTCGTGAAAAATGTTCCTCCTTCCACAAAACAAATGAATATATTTTAGTGATAAATAAGCCCCATAAAGTACTAGGGGGAAAAAACATGAGATACTTTCAAAAGTAATCTCAGAGTGGAGTAACCCTTTCTAAATATATCAAGATCCCAGAAGCCAAAAGAAACAATGGAAAATTGAATTATAAAAACAAAAACAAATAAATGCATAAATCCTAGGCGGAAGGATTATAACTCGAGGCAAACGTCTGATTAGGATGCCTGCAACTCCTATCACAGACAGAGGGAGCGTGCGGGCTGGGGCCTAAGCAGAGAGCGAGACTTTCTTTCTCACTTTATATTGTCCTGAATTTTGTATCAAACCCAAAACCAACCCTGTTCTTGCTGAGTCGCTTCCAACTCACAGCAACCCTGCAGGACAAGGCTGGAATCGCCACAGCCAGCATCTTTCCCTGGCAAGTGGCGGGGAGGTTCCAACAGCTGGACTTTCGATTCACAGCGGAGCACCGCGCTTCATCCACTGCACCAGCGGGGATCCTTCTTGCACACAAAGCATGTTTAAAGTCATCACGGGTAGGCTCGAATCCTGCAATCCTTTCTGCTCCTTCCGGCAGATCAATGAGTCTTGCTTTTAAGAAGTGACATCATCAGAAGAGATAGCTTTACGTCGTTGTTTTGTTTTTAATGTCTCTGGCAGAATAAAAAGCTAGTGACCTCTGTAAGTGACCAGAGCAAGGCCCTGGGCCCCGCTCGTGGTCCTCGCCAGCCTGGCTGCTGGCACCTCCACAGCATTAAGAAAGCACCTACGTCCCAGGGGCCCTGAACACTGGGTGAGACCCAGCACCTCGCTGGGGTTGTCACTGTGTCAGATCTGACTCGCAGCGACCCCACGGTACAACAGCACAGGCCCCTGGCCAGTCCTGCACCGTCCTCCCAAGCACCGGTCTCTGAGCCCACTGCTGCCGGGCACTGGGTCAGTCCACCTCAATGAGGGTCTTTTTCTGCTGGGCCTCTACTTTGTCATTGCCTACTTTCAGCATGATGGCGTTCCCCAGGGACTACACCTCAAGACAAAAGCAGCACAGCTTTCCAGCTGAAGAACCACTTCCAGGCATCTCTGGAGCTTCAGCGTCAGCCGGAACCCATGAGAGGCAGCACAGGACGGGGCTGCTGTGCTTTTCTGGGTCACAACAATTTTCCACCTGTGACAGGTGCAATCTTCCCGTTTTTTTCTGGGGTTGTTAGTGCACATTCTGCCTCACAAGGGCTGGGTCTGCAGCTTCCACAGTGTCTCCATTTTGCATGGAGAATACAGTTCTTCTGTGACCCTGGCTGCAATCCCTGCAGTGTCACTGCTCTCTGCCCTCCCTCCTGGGGTTTCCCATTTCCTGTCCCTTCCTGTCTTTCTATCCTTGGTCTGGGGCATACACTAATTAGTCTCATACTTTAGGGGCATACACTAATTAGTCTCATACACTAATTGTTCTAAGCAGCAAATTCTTTCTAGGGGTATTGTTTATTTTAAAGGCCAGTCTATTAATTGGCTGAAAGGTGGATCTGGGTCTCTTCAATTTCAGGCTAGAAGGCTGCTGTCGGGTGCTGAGGGGTTCATCTAATCGTTTTCACACCAGTTAAGTCTGCTTTTTTATTTCCTTAACTTTGTTCCAGAATTTTCTCCCACTCTGATCTTACCCTTCAGTAGAATTCATAGTAATGATCCTCATCAGAGTAGTTGACGATGACAGTGGGGCACCATCTACACGTTCTGGTTTCAGGAAGAGGCTGGGGTTTATGTGGACCATTAGCCCTTTGGATCTCACAGTCATGTGAACATAGGTATGTCAGGTTATCCCGGCTCCTCTACCCAACTCTCCCATTCTACCGCCTTGCTCTCAGGGGAAATAAAGCAGCAAAAGCCTGGCATTCTAGGGCTGCATCAGTCACCAAAATGGTTACCAGGCCCAACGTCAGAAATCTGCAGTAACTGAGAAAGTCAAATCGGATGAATAAATCATCTAAGTCACACATTTAACAATTTAATCACACTTAAAAAAAAAAGATGTGAGATGATGCCATTCAAAAAGCAGTGTTAGGTCTGCTTTAAAACAGCTAAAATTTTTTTGGTTATTAGTATGCTGAGTACTATAACTAAGTCTTTTTCAAATGCTAAGAAGTAGTTGGTTAAATCTTTATGGCCATTATGTATATAAGAAGCCTTGGGAGTGCACTGGTTTAAACCCACGAGCAGCTCCTCTACGGGTAAAAGGATGAAGCAATTTGCTCCCATAAAGATACACAGTCTTGGAAATCTTATAGTGCAATTCTGTTCTGACCCACAGGGTCATTATGATAATGAATGTGTGTGTGCGCGCGCGCACTGTGTACTGTCGCATCAGAACCAACCAAGAGCTGACCCTCCAGCAGGCTTTCAGGGACAGCAAATCTCATGAGAAGAGATTGCCCATCCTTCTCCCCTGGATCAACTGGTGAATTAGAACTGTGTGCCTTTGGAATTGTAGCACAGCTTCTTGCCACTAGGCCATCAGTGCTCCTTATAGAGTTGTTGTTAGGTGCCACTGAGTGGAACAGGACTCAGAATGACTCTATTAACAGCTGGTCTGAACTTTGCCTTATCCTGTGCCATCGGCAGCATCCCTGACACGTTAGAGCCCATTGCTGCAGTCACAGCAACAACCCATCTCATTGGGGGTCTTCCTTGCCTTTGACCCTCCATCTTTCCAAGAAATAGCCTCGTGAACATATGTGTCTCAAGTACAAAGGTGAAGTTTAACCAGCCTTGCCTCCAAGGAGCACTCTGGCTGTACTTTCTCCAGGACATATCTGTTTGTTCTCTGGCAGTCCATGGGATATTCAGTACTCTTCTCCAGCACCGCAACTCAAAGGCATCAGTTTTTTTTCTGTTATTCACTGTCCAGCTCTCTGATGCACAGCAGGTAACTGAGAATACCTGAGTCAGGTGTACCTTAGTCATCAAAGTGACATCACTGCTCTTCAGCATTTTGGAGAGCTCTCTGACAGGAGACTTGCCTAATGAAATTTGTCTCCTCATTTCCTGACTGCTTTTACCAAGGGTGCGGATTGTTTAGCCAAGCAGGATGAAATCATTGATAGCTTCAATCCTCTCTCCATCTATGATAATGATGACTGACAGCTGACCAGTGCCTGCCTGGCTCCGACCCTGACTCCACTGTGATTCTGGCAAGCTACTTAACCTGTATAAACCTCAATTTCATCATCTGTTAATTGGAGATGGTGATAAAAGCATAAATATATATCTATCCCGGTTAAACAGTGGTAACGCTGGGTCCCAGCACTAAGACTCATTTCCTTTAAGATATCCAAGGGGGAAATAGGACACTACAGCAATTTCCAATTAAAAAAATTCTCCATTCTTAAATTATTTTCCCTTCCTTATAGTATTTAAAAGGGAGTTATAGAGGCACTGTCCATAGGAGTCACGCTACTAAACAAAGCACACACCTCTCTGGGAACCTATTACACAGCCTGGCAAACATTCAAGACACGTGACAGTTACTAACGGAACAGAGCTGAGGACCCAGCAGTAAATCCATCCAGCTCTTCAATGGGAGATAGGGAGCTCTGGTGGGCACTTGCAGGGAGTCATGCTGTCAACTCAAAAGGCCTCTCCAGCAGTTCTAATCCACGGGGGCTCCTCAGAGAGAGCCGGGAAATCTCCTTCCTTGTGATTTATAGCCTCAGAAACCCACTGAAGGAAACAAAACAAAACAAACCAACCCCACCACCGAAGGGTCAGCTATGATTTGGTTCTGATTTGACAAAGGCAAGGAGTTTGAGGTTTTGTTTTTTTTTTTTTAAGTACAGTACTTAAATGCTGAGTAAGTCCATCCCTTCAAAGAGCACTCAGGAGAGAAAACTTCCTCACCCCAAATACAGGAAATATGAAAACTCATGTTCAGATTAGGGAGATAGTGTCGGCCTTACGTAATTGCTGCCAACCGGGCAATAGAAAGGCTGGCTGTGTGTGGGCACGGGACGCCACCTCTGAGACACAATACCTCATGGTGAGGGGACAATAAAAAAATGCTTAGGAGAGCTTAGGATCGAGGCTCCTGGATGCTAATTATCTCCATTATCATTATTATTAAAACAGCTACTACCACATTCCTTCCCTTTGATGATGTACATCTTTGGCCACTTTGATGTTTTCTAAACTAGATGAAATCATCATTAATCCACAGACTCACGGTGCTGCCCCGGGCCGCTCCTCTGACAGCTGTTATTACAAGGGTTAGCATCAGGAACGGGTCTATTTCACCGAGCTCAGGTTAGGTAACTTCGCCTCATCTTTCCTTATCTAGTCTTGATGGTAGGTGCGGTGAGTCCATTTCGACTCCCAGCTAGACCGCCAGGTTCTTCCCCCAGAGAACTGGGGGTGGGTCTGCACCCCCAATCCTTTTCGGTTGAGCAGTTAAGTGGCTAACCTGTGCGTCACCATGGCTCCTCCTGTGGCACAGTCTGTAGGGCTTTGTGCTGGTAACCTGAAGGCTGAGGCTGACAGTGCAAACCCACCAATTCTGAGGGTCTGAGAGGTGCAATCTCCTCTGTGCCATTTACAGCCTCAGAAACCCAATGGAGGGGCTGCTCTGGGTCCGCTCTGACTTGACAGCAATGCTGTTGTTGTTGTTAGGGGCTCTCAAGTCGCCCTGTGTACAGCAGCTCTGAAGCCTGCCCTGTCCTGAGCCAGTCTCTCTGATTCCCACACACCGACCCCCATCGTCCCAGGCACTGTATCAATCCATCTCATCCGGAGTCTCCCTCTCCTACGCTGTCCCTCCACCCTTCCGAGTATGAAGGGTGAAGTATAGTCCCTCCTGGCCATGTGCCCAAAGTATGTGAGATGGAGCTTCAATGAGTGAGTGCTACAAAACAATAGAAACAGTGTTAGAGCCATTTACAACAATGACATACAAACCAAGAAACAACATAAAAAAGAAAAAAGAGTTGTCACTAAGCTTGCTTACACAGCCAAGCAGCTCGGGGATCTGGTTTCTTGGTTTACACGTTCAGGGTCATGCTTCACCGGACAGCCTAGTTAACTGGCCTAATAACACGCTGCGTGCTTCTGCTCCACTCCTCGGGAGCTGCATGGGGCTGGGGGACTGAAAAGCCTGCAAGCAGCCACACGAGGCACAAGTGGTCTTTATTTGTGGAGGAGAGAGGAAGAAGAGAGTCAGGAACAGGAGGAGGAAGCAGGATGTGTGGCTTACTGCCTCCTTTGCCACAAGACCAGAAAAATGAGATTGAATCTGGCTGCCATTACAGAACATTTTAATCGAATATTCCACAGGAACATCCTGATCAGAACGGGGGACACGTGGAACAGAAGCTCAAATTTTTATGGACTCGAGACTTGGTGGTGCTCACTGGGCAAGAAGAAGGCCCTTAAGATAATCTCTAAACTTTAAAAATATCCCAACATCTTAAAATCAAACAACAGCTTATTAATGATGTCTTCCTTAAGCATCGTTTTCTAATGGTAACAGAGACTTGAAAGACTTAATAGGGAATCGGGGCAGGCTGGTGGGGGAGGTGCAATGAGTTCACATGAAACACGAGGGGCAATCCAGAAAAGGAGGGTGAGCCCGGTCAGAAACTCACAGAGTCTAGACAACATCACTGAATTGTCACGTATGGAGAAACTGATGAGTCTTGTCTGTTTTGCAGTGCATATTAACAAAATAAAATTTAAAAGATAGTCAAAGCAACAGAAGCATAATTTCTGTTTCTCAAGTCGTACTGATTTATGATTGACGAATACTGTTCGAGGCACTGAAGGATTTTGAATGGGATAAAATGTGGGGTCTTTCATTTCCTCTTTGGGTTCAAGGGAACTTGCGCTCACTGTACACCAGAGAACCCGGCCCAGGAAGTGAACTACCTCATTTTAGATTCAGTTTCTACCAAAACCACTTGCTTGCTGCCACAGCCCAAGGGCTGGCTCCTGACAACCACAACAGAAGAAAGTCTCCTCTATTGTGGCTTTTGAAACATACACATACAAAAACCCCCAACCGATCATCAAACAGAAACAATGACTGCAGTCCTAGTTATCAGCAGTTTTGGCCTCTGTACCAGAAAGGTCTTGTTTCAAATTGCAGCTTCCATGAAAAGAGAAATTGTGTGAGTTTTTCTTGTTGTGTTTAAACTGTTGGGAGGCCACTGAGTTAAGCAGCCTAGAGTGAAAGCGCACAGACTGGCCTGAGATAACAGGCCCTGCACCCTGGCTGTTTGAAAAAGTGGGATTCCATTGTGCGATGCCCAAGTCATCTTGCATTTCAAACAAGCAACCCCCCTGGGAGCCAAGTGCTACACAAAAGAGCCAGCTTATCTTTCTAGACCAGGATTCTCAAGTGGTAGCTTCATGTCTTCTGCCCCCAGCCCAAGGCCTTCTGACTTTCTGTGGCCTCAATTCGCGTTCCTGTGACCCAATTGCTTTGTCATCGCTATGTGGGTCCAAGGTCCCTTGTGGGCTACTTAGGTCCCTGAAGAGAGCCAGGGCCCTAGGGACAGAAGTGAAGACGGGAGTGGCCTTGAGGACCTGAGTCTAGTGGGGTGACAGGGAGGTACAGCAGGGCGCATAGGCACCAAGGGTCACGTGTGGAATGTGGGAGGGAAAGGCCACCTCAGGCAATAGACACAGCGACAAGCAGAGATGGAGGCCTGAAAGGGTCAGCTAAGTGGTGAGACCTCTAGCAAGTAGAGCCGAGGTTGCAAAGACTACACTGTGTCAAGGACCAAGCTGCTTCAGGTTCAAACCAAAGATCTGTGTGGACTCACACCAGCAACCCGGGGACAGCACTGAGTGTACCCCCCAAAGATGGGAAGAGCAGATGGAAGGAGATTTGTACACCGGCAGCAGGATCAAGAATATACAAGAAGTTCTAAGTGCGGAGAACTGTTCTCCAAGGCGGACAGAGAGCTCTTGTTAGAAAAGAGTCAAAGCTGGCCAAAGCCCTCCATTCAAAACCCTCCAAGGAGTTTAGAGCTGCTGGGACAGTACAGGTAATTAGCCCAACAACATGTTCAGTGCTTCTGATCTACTTCCCAGTCATTTGCACATGGCCTGAGGTCTCAAGAGTCAGCCAAGGCACCACACTTTGCCTGGAGCAACAGGGCAACTGAAAAGGAAATGGGATTTGTGGGCTAATTGCCTCCCTGAACAACCACACAACAGTAACTCAAAAGATTAGATAAGAACCTCTGGGGGAAGTAAGTTTATTGCCACTGGAGGAAGAATTGCTCAGAAAAGGGAGTGTGAACAACCTGTGCGGTGTGACTGTTGTCACTAACTCATGCTGGAGAAAGGGCCAAAAGAAGAATGAAAAACTGGCAAGCCCACGGCCCCCTTGGACACATCCTTCAGTTTTGCCTGGAACCAAACTTGCTCCCAGGAACCACTTTTCAGTAAAAACCAGGTTGTTGTTGTTGTCAAGTGCCGTCAAGTCGCAGGCGACTCATAGCGACCCTATGAAGGAGAGTCCTCAACGCTTGGGTGTCTCTAATCCTCAATCCAGGTTCATAGGGTTTCCGTAGGCAAACTATTATGGAAGTGGATGCCACCCCTCCTTCCCAGCTTGTTTTAATCGGGGAGCTCCACCCTACTCTCTGTCCGCACTGGGTAACCAGCCATTAACGCATCTGACACACATCAGTGTCACAGTGTTCAGCCTCATAGCAACCACAAGTGACAACCACAAGTACGGCAACTTGTACCCCAGGGCTATATGACCTAGAGGAATGTCTGAACAAAAACAATGAAAGACAGGCCCGGGGCCCGCAGATTATGGTAGCATGCCTTCTGTCCACTGGGCCAGCTGATCTCTTTATGTTGATGTTATTGTTGTTAAGTGCCGTGAGTCGCCTGACTCATAGTGACCCTATGAAAGAGAGTCCTCAACGCTTGGGTGTCTCTCATCCTCTCTCCAGGTTCATAGGTAGGCTCCCAAAAGTGCCTAACATCACTCACGAGAAATGTGCTTCTCAGAACCACCAACCGCACGAGGCCCAAAGGGCTGCATGGACAGAGTCCTGGGGTGTGACGGCCAAAGCGTGGCTGCTGATGGAAAGGTCAACTGCACGAACCCCCGCCCCCAGCTATGGGGGGCGGAGGGGAGAGATGTCAGCTTCCAGAAAGGCCTTGGAAGCCCTATGGACCAGCCATGAGGTAGAACCCACTGGACAGCAATGTTGTTGTTTGTTTGATTTTTAATTTATATAGTGAAACAATTGGTTTTTAAAAAACTTTTTATGGGATCTGAAAGCTTACAGAGAAAGTTCATTCTGTTCAACAATTCCTACACTTACGTTGTGACACTGATTACAATCCCCACATCATATGACTCACTCTTGTAGCCCCTCCCTTTTTTGTGTTCTGAGCTTTATTCCAGCTGAAGGCTGCCCTTCTGCCCTTGTCTGATTAACAGCTCCTTGGAATGCATTCCTCCCCTCAGGCCTTCTTAAAAGCAGTGGGCTTTCTGGAAATCTTTACAGAATTACATCTCCAGCACTGTCTGTCTTAAGAGTTGCTGATGAGTTTGACTCATCCGCCTTTAAGCTTAGAGCTGAGCACTTAACCAGTGCACCACCACAACTTCTTCGTATGTTGTTGTTGCTTTTCATTGCCTTCAAGCAAGAGCACCTAGCACGACTCAGAGTGACCCTATGAAGAAAAGGCCTGAAGCCCCTCTACAACTATCTATAACTATCTTTGACATTATCAAAGTTCAGAGTTTTGGAAGCAGGAGCAGCATCCGCTTCCTAAATAACATGCCTCTGGAAACTCTCTTTGTTTAGTGAGGTAAAATGACGATGACTTCTCTGAAGGGAAGAAAAGGTTCTCGAGTCTTTCCCACAGACCTCGCTGTACTAACCAGGAGCTTGGGTGGCCGGTGCTGAGAACTTACACTGCCAGCCCAAATCCTTCAGGGCAATCTCAATCTCCTCATGTAACAACAACAGATATAAGGTTGACATCACCTGGTGTGAATCCAAATAGCAACGTTTCACTAACATCCTGAAGCAGGATCTTTAAGGACATGCAAGCCTTACCGTGGATCCCTGAGGAAGGCCAAAGGGTCTACGCAATCAGCCCAGGGCACGTGAGGAGGAAACCCAGCACATTCACCTCACACTGAGAGCTCCTGCCTGGGCACCTGCCAGGCCAAGGTACATAACCCCAGCCAATGCACACTGTCCTGGGGACAGGTGTGTCGCCCTATAGGACAGGCTCAGGGTGTGGCATGCACATCTAGAAGCTCAGCTGGACCTGAAGAGCAAGTGCCTCTGCTCAGAGAGGGGACTAAGCTCAGAGGACAGGGACGGGCTGGGAAGTGAGGGCGACAACAAGCAGAAAGACCCACCTCGAGTGCAGCATCTTAAAAAACAGGAATATGGGGCAAGGTATTTCCCTGGTCTGTCTCTCTGCATGTCTCTTTCTCTGCAGACCAAGGAATCCCACCAGGGAGACCCCTTAATAAAGCTTCTTTAGCTTAAACAACAACAACAACAACAAACCCAACAGGAATGATATGAATAACGCCCACACTGAGGTAAATGCCGATTCTTCACAACATGCCAAGCACAGCTGCAAGGTCCTTTGTGTGACAAATCATTTCAACAACTCATCAGATCGCTGGGGGATCAGGGCAACTGAGGTGGAGAGAGGGGGACGTACTTGCTGGCAAGCAGGTGAGCTGAGACTTGGGTCCATGTGCTTTGACTCCAAGTGGCACAAAAACTGACCAGGGCAGAGGACACAAGAAGGGTGACCCAAACACAGCACGGATGGCACACACACGTGGGCCCCAAGGCACGTGGCCAGAGTCCCCCTGTCCACAGTAAGTGGCCCTGTGGCCTGTCCCCGTGCCCCCCTGGCCTCCCCTGCACTGGATGTGTTTGTTGCGAGGCTGTCTCCCAGAGGCCTCGGATCTAATGGCAAGTGTTCCTCCCTCAAGATGCTGCCGTCAATTAGCAGTGAAATATCAATCTGCCGTGCTCTGAAAGCACTCTCCTCACCCAGCTGGGGAAACTGCTCCATCAGGGGGGAAGGCAGGGGGGAGGAGTCTGCACAAGGCCATTCTCCACAAAGCTGCCATGTGCCCCCTCTGACCCTTTCAGATGATGTAAGCTGGCCCATGGCAGTGCCCTGAGGGGCTCAGCCTTCCTGGCGTCCCTCTCAGGGGAGGACATGTCATTCGAGTCTCACTGAAGACAGGTGTCACTAAGAACACCTGCTGCCGGCCAAGATGGAATCTGAGTCCTTTGGTGGCCTGGCGAGTAACGAGCCTGGGGTCATCCAGGTCTGCTCCAACCACAGTCTCCACTCGAAGCCACACAGAAAGCCACAGCTGGGCACCAGCTGCAGGGGGACTGGCTGGGCCTCGGAGAGGATGAGCGAGGTGGTTAGTACACTCAGCACCACTCTCCCCAGGGCCAGGCCCTCGCTTCCCCTCTTAAGAGAGACGCAAAACAAAACCACGAAGCCATAAGTGGGGAGCTGAGACACTACACTCCTGGAGCTTCCCGCTTCAAAGGTCACTGCCCCCTCAGGGACTGAGGGAACCCACCTATGCGCACCCCTAAATCCAGGCGCAGTGATGACTCATAACAGGGTTCTCCCTCCAATGACGTCGCGAGCATGGTGGCTCAGTTGTAAGTTAAAAACGTTCTCTTTTCAGTTTTCACTCTTACCGCCCTTTGTTATCAGTGTCTTTATAAATATTTGTCCTTGGGAGTTGGAGATATTACATATACTGACAGATACAGTAACACCAGCAAATGACACCCTAATACTACGTAGTACACATCTCTACATAAATCTTAAGATGTCAAAAAACAAAAGGCAAAACCTCAAGTGCTCATGCACGCGGCCCACCCCACCTGGATGATCCTCTAAGTCTGGACTACCTGTACTAGGGCGTCCACAGCAACACCACTCCGTCCACCCAAAGCCAAGAAGCAGCTGACCAGCCAACCAGAGAAGGAACATCAAGCTGAACGGGATGTAAACCACACAGAGCAGAAATAAGAGATCTACAGAGCACGTTCAGCCAGGGCGAATCCACAGATGTCACCGAGGGTGCATCTCACAAACATAACGCTGAGTGAGAGATACCAAATGCAAAAATATGCCTGTGGCATGATTCCAGGTTTAAAGTAGGACAGGCAGGCAGGCTGGCACTACAGTCAGAGCCGGGACCGAGGTCACCCTGTGGAGAGGCCCAAGGGGCTCTTGGGGGGCTGGTCATCCTCTGCTGCTTGAGCTGGGCTCAGGCTGAACAGCTGTGTTTCACGTGGTGTCTATTCCTGGAGCTTTGAGTATCTGCCAAAGTGCACGAAGGGGGCCCTGGTGGTGCAGTGGTCAGGCACTTCCTGCTACCTTAAAAGTCAACAGGTCAAAATGACCAGAGATTTCAAGGTAGAAAAAGGTGGCTATCTGCTTCCATAAAGATTTCCAAACAATGAAAGAGTTTTTTCTTTTTCTTTTCAAGGAGAAGAGCGAACTGGGGAGGAGGGGGTGTGTAGGGAGAAAAGTGCAACAATGAATGACTGGAAATCCTAAGTCTCTGTAAACTTTCATTAAAATTTATAGAAGTTAAAAAAAAAAAAGATTTCCAGCCTTGGAAACCCTATGGGCCTTTGTTCTACATGCTTGCTAGGAGTTTAAAACCAGCGGCAGAGTTCTGGTCATACTATGATGTGAAGCTTCTAGAAACCGCCTCTGGACCCCATCCCATTTTGCCTGCTGCAGTTTGGAGAAATGTTGTTTAGATTTCTACAATCGTTGCACAGCGGGGACCAGGGCTCCCCATCCTGCCAAGTGACAGACCTGCCTCGAGGGTGAACACCTTCTCTGCAGGGCAGCGCCTGTCCAAGTGTGAAGCTCGGACGGCAGGAAGGGGGAATGAAGGATTAATGGAGACAAGAACCACAGGGAGGAAGTGGCAAGTGTGGTTATCCTGTGGGCACTGCAATTAACGTCATAACACAAAATGTGGATGAATGGTCTACTGCGAAGCGAATGTACTTTGTAAACTTGCGCTCAAATCAGGTTAGAACTGTGCTTCGCCCAAGACACAGTCTACAAAACCAAGACCTCCCCATGATAAAGGTGTACTACTGCTATTCCCAGCTTGGAGAAAAACATTGGCAAGTTTTGGATCCTTGTCTGTGAAGGTCAGGGACTACACGGGGCAGTGAGGTCCTCCAAGGCCACAGTCAATGTCCCCCTGGCCCAGCGGGGACGGGCCTCGTGCTCGAGGTGCAGAACCCGCATCAAGCTCCTCGACTACTCTTTTCTTCTTACCCCACACTTAACTTTTTTTTGCCGAGTCCAGGCATCTGACAAAAAAATGGAACTCAGGTGGCTTCAAAGTCTCCCTCCAACACATTAGTTACTAACAGTAAAGGAGAAAGAGGGAGTGTCTCTAAAAGGAGAGGCTGGGACAAGATGATCAGACTCAGTTTCCCACCAGTTGTTCAACCCAGCGCGCTATTTGCCTCCCGCTGTCACAAGGAAGCAGCGTTACAAATAGAGACCAGGTCTGTTTTAGAAGACAATAGGCCTGAATTCCCCAGATGGGTTTATAACACCTATTTGGGACACTGGGACACACACACACACACACACACACACACACACACACACACACACACTCTCTCTCTCACTCTCTCCCCCTAATCAGTGGCTACACCACTTTGTTGGTTCGTTCGACACCTGCTGATGGCACGTGACTGTCGAGTTAAGGATAAATCTTCTGTGAACATTGTTTTTTCCCCCCTTTCTTGGACTAGCACCTACTTAGACCTGGAAAGGGGTGTGTGACCCCTTTACTAAACAGCAAAACTGGTTTCCAAAGTGGCTGTACACTCTACATTCCTACCAGCAGCTCTGGAAACGTCTACTTGCCAACACGTTTCTCCCAACGCTCAGTGAACTTTCTCTCCTCCCTGGTGATTTTAAAATGCAATGCCACTCCTTGCCTGGATTCATTATACACTTATGTGATTATGTCTCTCCCACCCCTAGACTTCATGAGGGCAATTTCAGTTCAAGTGCATAGAGCAGGCACTTTATTAATAGAACTCGGCAGTAAATACCTGAATGAATGAAATCTTCTACCTTGATTTTAAAAAAAACCCAATCAACCAACAAAACCACAAACGGTAAGTCAGTATTTTGAGATCAATGAGCAATCAGGAACTTTGTCTTCCTCTGACTGCTCAGCTCTGCTTGCAGATTTCCCCTTGTGCTGGGCAAGGCGTCCAGTGTGAATCCACAAGCATCGAGGCCCAGGGCAGGTGTGTGTGGTTCAATTCCAGGCCCCCCAGTAAAGGGCGTAGGAAAATCTGTGGACTTCTGCGGCAGTGTTATGCCCAGACAGGTGTGATGATGAGGTACCCGGTTTAGGGAGGATTCCTTTCACGTGAACTGCCACTGTATATTGCTGAGTTAATTCTAACTCCTGTTGACCCCATGATAGAGCAGAACCGCCCCAATGGATTTTCCAGGCTGTGGGCTTTATAAGAACAGACTGTCTGGCTGTCTCCAGTGGAGAGGTTGGGTGGGTTTGAACCACTGACTTTCCAGTTAGGAATTCAGTGCTAATCATTGTACCTTCAAGGCTCCTTACTGCCTAACTGGGCTTTCCAGGCTGTTATGAGATATACTGATACAGGGTCTGCAGCAAACGGGTTAATGTGTGTCAGAGATTGTGCGGATGCCACAGTACAGGACAGGGCTCAGATCTGTGGTTCACAGGATCACTACGTGTCGTACTTGACTCAATGGCACCTCAGGACAACATCTTTATGTGAACGATCCCTGGGCCTTTCTACCATGGGATCCTAATGCTGACACCTGCTCTCCACTGGACTAACCTGGACCTCTGTTGTCAGGGCTGTCCTGTCGCTGGACTGCAGGGAGGATGCAGCGACTTCTCTCCCAAGGGCCAGTTTCCCATCACAGCTGGGAAACACTCAGCACAACGAAACCATCTCCTGTGAAATGCGACCACATATGCCAAGTGCCCAGTCCAATCCCCAGAGCGCAGCGAGCACTCAGGAACAGGAAATCTCATTTGCTCCTGAAGCAGCAACATCACATCTGCTGTCAGGGCTGACATATGCCCCACCGGGCAGCCGAGGCCATCTCCACACAGAAGCTGAGCTGCTGTGAAGTCCAAGGGACAGGAAATGAGGACAAGGGCGACCAGAGGGCAATCCGCCTTCTCATTTTAAAATGTTGTGGGTTTTTTTTGGTTTTTTTTTTCTTTTGTTGCTGTTATTCGTAACATATGGAGCAAAGCATACGCCAACTCAAGTTTCATGTACAACTTGGCACCACTGATTCCACTCCTGTAGTGGCAGACCATTCTCCCCTCACTGTCCTCTAAGCTTCCTACCTTAGCTCGCAGGCACTATGATTCCACATCAAACAAAGCCCCAAATCTACTGCAGTCAAGTCAATGCTGATGAGAGCTGCCTCGGAGGGTCTCCAAGGCTGTGATCCTTACAGCAGCCGAGCGCCACTTCTCTCTCTTTTATCTCTCACACAGTGGCTGTTGAGTTTGAACCACTGATTTTAAGGTTAGCAGCCAAGAGCTTTAATCACCTTGCCACCAGGGCACCTTGCTTCCATCTAGATCGTTCTTAAAAGAGTGCAAGGCTCAAAACAGACATTCTTTACTAGCTGAGTAAATGAGATGGTACAGTGTTTGGTTTGAAGAAGAAGTCAGGGAATTTTTTTTTTAAATCAAAATAAAGATCTCAGGGCAATAGACTCAGGGTCTCATCCAGCTTCCATGACTTGAGAAAGTCTGAAGCCTGTGAGAATATGAAATTTTGTTCTATATTTTCCTCCTGTTGATCAAGATTCTTCTGTAGGATCCTTCACCAACATGTTCAGTAATGGTAGCTGGGTATCATCTAGTTCTTCGGGACTCTTGGCAAACAGACTCCCATTTTATTTAAGAAGCATGACCAGCATTATTTTAAATAGCTGACAGGGACTGACTCTATAGGGGCCAAGTGAAATGAGGACACCCCACAAATCCAAGGTCCACCAGTCATTTATACAATGGGGCTGAGGACATTTCAAGGTAAGCTACTGCTCCTAGAAACAATCTCTCTTCTCACCTTGGGCTGGTCACCTCTACCTATGGTAAGTAAACCAATTGAGAAACGGGTCTGCTAAATAGGATCTCATTTTCATCACTGTCAAACCACACCATCCCACATGTCAAAAGAAAACCCCTAAAAATCACAGGGCAAGGAGTTTCACACTCAACAAGAAATCATGCTTACGGAATGCTATTTTGAGTCGACTGGCTGACTAGGGAGGTCTCAGAGGCTCTGGGCTGGAGGAATGTGTGGAGCAGCCAGCCAGTCTGAGCAGGGGCCAGGCTGCTGGGAGACCGAGACATCCAGGGCATGGCCATTTCCCTGAACTGAGGAGGCCTTGATTAAAACAGATCCCAGAGACCACAGGGGAAAATCTACTGCACAGAGTTCCACCAGTGGTGGGTTTGAACTGTCAACCTTTTGGCTCAAAGCCAAGCACTTTAACCACTCAGCCATCAGGACTGGTGGCTGTGTCCACAGTGAGACTTAGGCCCCGTGCGGCGAGGCCCGCTGCATTCTCTGTGGGAGCCGCCTTCTAGTGCTGGGATCCGCTTTCTGAGAGGATGGGAGCTGGAGGAGACAGGGCTCTAGCCGGAACCCCGCCTGCGTCCGTGCCCTGCCCCCCCCCCCCCCGCTGTGTGACCAGTTGCAGCCGTGGGGCGCCGTGCCCTCTGAGCCTGGCAGTAACTGGAGCCGAGCAGAGGAAAAGCTAACATCTTATTAGCACAAGGTGCTCAGAGGCGCCCCGGGCCCAGAGCATGGTCTCTGAGGACTGATCTGAAAGCCGTGCTCCGAGCGGCTGGTGCTGGCACATGCGCAGGGTTTAGGAAGTGTGACATGAGGGGGAAGGAAGTGGTGTGAGAGGAAGAGACAGGTGGAAAGCAGTACCACTGCCACCCACAAGGACCGGAGCCAAGCAGAGGATGTGGAGGAGCTGCCCCCATGAGCCAGGGGGACGGAGTCCAGAACACATAGGCCTCTCCCAGGATCCACCTCTTGTGGACAACAGACAACGTGAACAATCTGCTCACCAACAGTGCGCTGAGCATTCCATGTCCAGGTACCCTGCCTGCACACTAAGCTTCTCCCAACATCCCTTGGGCCCCCCTCACTCCACTCCTGACCATCTTATCTCAGCCAGGAATTATGGAACAGCTGGCCCAGGAAATAGAATGAAAACGAGGAGTTAAATGGTTTCTAAGTTAAAAAACCAAAGTCACAGGGCAGCAATCCCAGGTTTTCCTACATTTGGGGCCAAAGAAGCCCTAGGAGTCTAGTGTGTTCCTTACTCACTGAAAGGTTGGTGGTTCGGATCCATGAGCTGCAGAGGAAAGCCGTGAGCAGTCTCCTCCTGTGGAGATTCACAGCTCGGGCAAGGTGGAGTTGAGGGCTGCCTCTGGTCAGGAGGGCCTCAACGGCGGTGAGGCATAGGGAGCAATGGAAAAAGGAGCCCCAGCAGCAAAGGAGGGGAAGAGCTGCTGAAGAGCTAATCAAACAAAGGTCGGCAGTTCAAACCCACCAATTATGCCTCAGCGGAAAGATGTGGGAGGCTGTTCACGTGAAGCCTGCTGCTGAGAGAAGCCTAGCAAGCAGTTCTGTTCTGCCCTATTGTTGAAACCGACTCCATGGCGATAAATTTATTATCAGAAAGCATAACCCCCAACTACTAGTTAGCTTCTGGAGCCTGCGGTTATAAGGGACTTTCACTTTCTGTTACCTGTGACTATAATGATTTTTATTTTATTTTTTAAGTCATGAAAATGTTTTTCTTAAAATCTGAAATCAGAATTACAACTGGGGTGGTTACTGTTGCCCTGAATTGTAACTTGCTGTCCTAGGCTCTTCTTACCCATTGCCCATGTCCATTCTCCACACGACCATCGTGGAGGGAATACTAAAGGCGTGGAGGGAGGACGAGAGGGGGCCGGGCCCTCACACGCCCACCTCCAGCCCAGGCATTGCCTCACCCCCACCTGCACCCTCAGTGATGATGTAATGTCTTCCTTGTTAGGACAAATTTCCAAGGGGCACACACAAAAGGACATGAGGACGTCTGGCTTGAGAACCGCCTGGAGTAGACCTCAGAAACAAGTGTCATTTGGTGCATCATCTCCAACCACCCAGGGCTGGCTGCCTAGACCCCCGTGCGGTGCTTCGACCACGAGAGAAGGCATGGTACAGAGATCAGTGTGGCACGGAGGTCAGTGTGGTACGGAGGTCAGTGCAGCACGTTCTCAGAGCTGCGTGAGCAAAGAAACGATTCACCTGTTCTGTTTCCAGAGCCACTCAGGCCAAACGCAAAGCCATGCCCTGCCAGCAGGGGGTGCTGATGTGCCTCAGCCCTGTGTCTTTAGGGCTTGGTGCTCTGCTGGGACGGAGCCACCCTGTGAGGAAGGGTGCTGACGCTGGCTGATGAGGAGAGCTAGAGGGCTACACCTGGAGGACATCGACAAGACAACTGTCTAGACATCACTCAAAAGACCATCGTCATTAAATTTAAAAAACAGAAAGGAAAACAAAAAAAGGCCCGCCCACTGGAGGGAGAGCTGTTCCAGACTGAAAAAGCCGAAAGAGGTAACAAAACGCCATGTGAATGTTGATTGGGTCTTGCTGAACACATTGTATTGGGGACTGTACGTGAGATGATCTGACTACACGAATTTTAACCTCTTAAAGTCTCTCCCTAAGCTGAAGGGCAACGTGTGGCTTCCAGGAGCTCAGGATCATGGTGTGGGCAGCTTACTATAAATTTTCTCAAATAAAAATTTGAGAAAATGAGCACGAGGACTGGTGGGAGGGAGCACAGCTGGCAAAATGCACACCCCTGGTGGACCCCAGGTCAGCACTGTGCTCTCACAATCACTGCACTTTCCATTTTTAGAATTTAAAATGGAGAGGGGGCGGAGGAGGAAAGACAAGATCAAGGGTAACCACACTTAGCAGTGAAGCGTGAACTTGCACAGAAGGGAAGACCCATTGGACAGCTGCACAGGCACTGTACTAGAGCCTGAGCACCAGCGTGCGCCCAGCCCCTGCTAAGCCCCCGCGCCAGGACCCCCAGACCCTCGTCGCAGGCCGCAGCAGCACACCCTGCATTGTCCTCACTGTGCAGAGGAGTCAGACAACAGGCTTAGTGAAGCATAAGGTCAGCAAAACACAGGACTCACGGGGAGATGGGCCGACACGGCGGCTGAGGCACAGCAGAGATGGTGAGGCCCGCGCAGGAACGGGGTGCAGGACTGGCGTGCAGGAGCGGGCGGGGGCCTGCTCTGTTCTGTTGTACACAGGGGCCTCTGAATCAGAGCCAACCCCACACCCTTCATGACACCTCTCAAGAGTCCAGACCTAAAACAACTATGACATATCATCTCACCCCAGTCAGAATTCCAAATTTAACAGAACAGCAAGCAACAAATGCTGGCGAGGTTGTGGAGAAACTGGAACACTTATTCATCAATGGTGGGAGTGTAAAATGGTGCAACCACTGTGGAAGGCAGTATGGCACCTTTCTCAAAAAGTTGCAAATAGAGATACCATTTGACCCAGCTATTCCACTACCATAGGGTTTTGCACATAAAACAGGCCATGGTCTTTGCGATCACTTGTTATTCATCAGAGAGCTGGACAATGACTAAGGAGGAGAGAAGGAGACTTGATGCCTTTGAGCTGTGGTGCTGGAGAAGAGTATTGAGGATACCATGGACTGCTAGGAAAACAAACAGATTCATCCTGGAAAGGGTTAAACTGGGTGGCTCCTTGGAGGCAAGGAGATGGTGTGATTGGCACAGGACAGAATAGAGTTTAGGGCTGTTGTACATAGGGTCGCTATGAGTTGCAAGCGACTTGATGGCACATAACAACATCATTCCACTACTGGCAATATACCCTGAAGAGACCATAACTGCCACCCAAGCAGATATATGCACACCCATGTTTATCACAGCTTTGTTCACAATAGCAGGGAGTTGGAAACAACCTAACGGCCCATCAACAAACAAATGGATAGAGTAGCTGTGGTATATTCACACAATGGAATACTACGCTGCATTGAAAAACAAGGAGCTCAAGAAATATTATTCAAAATGGGTGACCCTGGAGGCCATTATGCTGAGTGAAATATCTCAGTCACTAAAGGACAAATACTGCACAGTGCCACTGCTGTAAAGCAGGACTGACCTCGGGGTTGGGGTGAGACTGAGAAAGATGGGTTCAATAATGTATACTGCATTGAAACAGATGAGGGAGAAAACTGTTTAAAAGGCATATGTGATTAAGTATTATTGTCATGACAGGAGTCCAGAGCAAAGGCTACATAGTGGAGTGGACCTGGGGGAGGGTTAGAAAAACAATGAAAGAATTTTACTTTCCCAAGAGGGTAGTGTACTAGGGGGGAGGGTTGGGAAGGGAGAAAAGTGCAACAACGAATGAATGGAAATCCAAAGTCTCTGTAAATTGTCATTGAAATAAATTTAAAAAAACAAACAAACAAGAGTCCATACCTGGAGTGCTAGAGTCACTTTCCCCAAATGCCTCTCTCTGAGCTAATCTACTTAATTTTAACTCCCGCAGGAGGAAACGGTGCATGGATCCAACAGCAGGGGACAGTTAGTCTGTGGCGCAGTCACTTCATGAGACATTGAGCAGCGATCAAAAGTCGTGCAGCTATTTAATGACGCGGAACCATGCTAACAACCAGAGGCTGGTTTAAAAAGCAAAGGCTCTCCAACAAAACAAAAAGAAAGGCCCTACTCCCTTTGAGCTACAAGCCAGTCACCTTCTGGTTAGGGAGTTCTCTTTCTTCTGGAAATAAGAGCAGGCGAGCTGGTGAATCCTGGGATCGGCACTGGGTCACAGTCTGAATGCCCGACAGTCTGAGTTAAAGCTCTGAGGGAGAAGAGACCTGGAGATCACTTCCTGTAAAGATGACAGCTTTAGGAAACAATTCTATTCCACCTGACAGGGTTGTTATGCGCTGAGATTGAATCAAAGGCAACTGTTTGTTTTTTTTTGGGGGGGGAAGCAGGTTACATTCCAAAGTTTAAGAGTTATTGTATAGCATAAGCTGAATTGTGTAAAAAAGAAAAATATAATACACACAGGAATAAGACTACCAAGAAAATAAATCTGTAACAGTGGTTTTCACTAAGCAAATAACTTTTAAATGCTTGCTTAGAGCGTCTTCTCTTTAGCTGAATGTCTAATAAAAACATGATTAAAAAACCCTTTTTTAATACATAAAAGAGGGGGAAAGTTCTTTCCGAAAACAGGGAAGAGTATCCAAAACATACTTGTTAACCTCAGAGACATGTGCTTACTTATTCTCTGACAGTCTCCAAAAGCACAAGCTTTAAGCAAGAAGAAACTGATTAAGGCATTCCAAGATGAAAATGGTTCATTCAATCAATAATTAATATTAATATACGCACATCTCCCACTTTGCCATGCTCTAGGGAAATAAGCAGCAGAGATCTTTTTCTAAACAAATTAGAAAAACAACAACTCTCAGACCCACTGCCATGGACTGACCCCAAGAGACCACAGAGGACAGAGCTGAACGGCCCCGTCAGGGTTCCACGGCTGAAACCTTTGAACCTGTCTCCTTTGTAGCAGCTGGCGAGTTCGAACTGCTGACCTTGAGTTTAGTAGCTGACCACTGAACTACTGCATCACTAGGGCTCTTCAGTTGGTTAGAATCCAGCCCTGTGCCATGGAGCTCAGCGACGCTCCAGCAAGTTGCCAAGGCTGTAAATGTCAAAGAGTGGAGGTGGGGCAGCGCTGCTCGCCTTTTTCTCAAGGAGCAGCTGGTGCATCTGAACTGCTCCCTTCTGGTGAGCAGCACAGCCCACTGCGTCACCACTGCTCCTCCCGGCCAGTTACAGACAAGCCAAATGAAACGCCCTTTTTCAGAGGGGTGACCTTTGTCACCCCAAGCCAAACCCACTGCACAGGCTGCTTCCACCTCCTGGCGATCCTACTGGCCAGAGCAGAAGCCCAGGAGCGGGTGGCCAGGGCTGCTGCGCACAGAGCGGCTGGCAGATTCGACCTGCTGACCCTTCAGTCCCCAGTGTGCTCCGGGCTCTTTATTCTGCCTGGGGGAAGGCAACATCTGCTGGAGAGAGTCGAGCACAGGTCATGAGTAAAGTGCCTGCGAAAGGTGTGTGGGGGGGGGAGGGTCTCCGAGACAGAGAACGAGTTCCAGAGGGAAAGAGGGGTGTGAGGGGCCAGCAAGTTATAGGATGGGCTTCCATGCGGGCAGGGACCTACAGAGAGGTACAGGGTATTCTTCTAAGACTATCGTAAAATTAATGCCTGGAGTGTAAAACAGAAAGGAAGGAGAGAGGAGAAAAGGAAAGGAGGAAAGAGGGGCAGAGAAGGAAAATAGGGTGGCGGTGGGTGCCGTGCGGCCCTGGGGAGCACGGTCTGTGGGGGTGGGGAGGAGGGGACAAGGACAGAGAGGAGCAATATGTGGTTGGGAGCTGAGAGGCAGTGAACAGTTTGTCAGCCGGGGAACCCCAAAATCAGGGCGACTTGTGAGGTGGGGTTGGCAGAGCGGCAGAAATTAAATGAAGACAGCCCAGGGCATGAAGGAGCAAAAGTGCTCAAGGTGGGCCTCGACCAAATGAGGCTGAGAGGCCTCTAAAGCTTTCTGGGGCCAGGGTTAGAGTCACAGAGAGAAAGTGTAAGAGAAGCGCGGCGTGGAGGGACTGCAGAGGACAGGAAGTGGCAGGGGTAAAGTGGAAGCAATCACTCCTGCACACAGTCACTGAGAAGAGCAAAGAGGGGTGCTTTCCTTGCTGGATGGCAAAGAGCTAATCACCAGACTGGAAAGTTTCGGAGCTGGAGAAGTAGGGGTGCAAGGTAGGTCAAGGTCATGGATGAGCTCAGCCAGAGGGCAATCAAGTTAACACTCATGTCACGGCTGCTGGGGAGTCACTCAGGCCTTTCAGGAAAGGCTCCTCAGAGAAAGGAGGGCTCCTGCGGACGAGAGGACACTCACATCGTAGGCAGCAGACAGCGGGCACGCTGTCTCAGGCCACAGTCTTCACAGAGCTGAAACCAGGGTAGGTGAGGGGCGGGAGTAACCAAAGCCGCACTTACAGGGGAGCCTCCAAGCCTCTCCTGTAACTTACACACCATGTCTGAGGGGAAGGAGTGACCTCATAGTGCAGAAGCCAGGCAGGCCCCGCCTCCTCCAAGATCAGCGTGAACCCCTCTGGGCACAGGTCTGACCTCCAGGGACAAGACCAAGGGACAGTACATCCTTGCAAGGAGACAGAAGGTGGAGGGCACGGCACCACCTCCATGAAGTGTCTGCCCAAGTGCGTCACGCAGGTCTGATCATGAAGAAACTTCCGATGAACCCCGTTGGGGGAGCAATCTACAAAATAAGTTGCCTATATTCTTTAAAAAAAAAAAAAGACCTGAGCCATGAAAAGACTGACTGAGGCACTAGCCCAGCTTGAAGGAGATGTGTGACTTGACAGATAAACAAGGAACATTAGCACAATTCCAGGAGGACAGCAGAGGAAAAGCAAGCACCACAGATTCGATTACGGAAAGGTCTTTAGAAGCCCCGAGTCACTGCTAAATCCCTGGTTTCTGTGGTGGAGAAGCTGGACTAGAACTAGATGCACTTTAGTCCTCAAGGTCAGATCTTTGCTTTTTAACACTTTGAAGAGACCTTTTCCAGCAGGTTGTCCCAGTAAAATACCCTATTTAACTTGTTGACTGTTGTTTCCGTGGGCGCTGATAGTATTGTTGTTATGTGCCATCAAGTCGACGACGACCCATCGTAACCCTATGAACAAGTTTTGAACTCTGCCTTATCCCGAGTCAACCCACCTTCTCTGACAGACCTGCTCCCTATGCCACAGTCACTGTGTCAATTCCTCTCATCCAGAGCCTTCCTTTCCTGGGCTGTCCCTCCACCCTTCCACGGACGCTGTCCTTCTCCAAGGACTGGTCCCTCTTGGCGACACGCCCAAAGTATGTGAGCCGGTTATAGAAGAGAAACGTCAGTGCTTAGGAAACACACAGTGAATTATTTAGAAGCACCTTCGATCTGACTCATGATGACCTCATTTATTATGGAGTTCACTGGAGGGTCTTCTTGCTTGTAATCTTTACAGGAAGGAGCTCTGGTGGAGTGGTGACTAAAACACTTGGAGGCATGTGAGAAACAAAGAAGCAGTCCTGTTTTTGTAAGGATTATGGCCTGGAAGCCCTGGGGGGGGGCAGTTGTACTCTGTCCAGCAGGATTGCTGGGAGTCAGAGTTATCAAGATTCACAGGAGATTGTCAGGACTTTCTTCCACACCATCATTGGGTGGGTTTCAACTGCCAAAATTGCTGGTCATGTACAAACTGTGCTACTCAGGGACCAACTGACAAATATATAGGCCCTTATTTATCAGGAAGGGGCGAGGGGGAGGAAAGAGACTGACAAAACCAATGTTGCCAAAAACCCATTAGTAACATTCAGGGGAGCTGGGAACTTTTGTAACTTCCCAATGTGTTACAATTTATAGCTCCTGGAACTTTCCTAGAGTTGTGCAATTACTTCAAAACACAAAGTTAAAGGCTAAGTGCATCTCTTGAGGTCAAAGGACACAAAGTATCTTTCTGGAGTCTGGTTCAACAAGCAGGAGCCCCTTACATCTGACTTCCTCCAGCCAGAGGCAAAGTGGCCAAGTTGGGCTGGAGGAGAAGGCTGGTCCCAGAGACCACTGCCAGTGTCGGAGTGATGCACCAGAGCCGTAACCACCATCCATGTGTCGGGTGCCTACAACGACGACTCAACTCCTGGCACTGAGGAAACCCTGGCAACCGTCTTGAGCAGCTTCACTGGGAAGCCAATCTGCGTGCTGGGCACAGCCTAGGGAAATGGTCACCCCTCCTCTCAACTTCGTATGTGGCTGCTGCTACATTTACCACCAGGGACCTGGCAAGTGTCCACACAGTGCAGTATGTAATGGCATTCCAGGTCCCCCTGGAGCTTGGAGTCCCGAGGCGGTCACTAAGTTCTATCCAGGTCCACATTCATTTCAAAGTCTTTCTTCTGGAGCTCAGCTTACTAATGTGGAAAGATTCATATTCCCGAGTGCCAGCAAGGCCACTGTCCCCACTATTCTCCTCAGCTGTCAGCATCTGGGAGGGGAACTTGTGTGAGAAGAGAATGGTAGGGAACTGGGTGCTCTCTGGGTTTCAAACATAAGCCAATGAGATGATGCACCAGCATCATGGGCCTGCAGAATGAAAGCTGTAAAAATGGTTCTGAACACAGGTCAAGTTTTGTTATTTCAAGAGTAATGTGGAAAACATGCATTTGCCTCTGTGACAATAATACCAAGCTGTCAATGGGGCTGGAATTAAGCACATGACCGAGGACGCCTGAGCATGCTGGCTGTCTGTAGCCCCTTCCAGAAAATCCTGTCAATCCTGGAGTCACAGGCACCTGAGCAAGAAGAGCCAGGGGTACACTGGTTACAATTACTCCATCCATTTTTCTAAACCGAAATGTATTTTGTCTCTGGTGTAGTGCTGAGGGCGCACAGGGCCTTACAGGCGGGTGGGGGACACAGAGGCCGACATGTAGTTCTACGGACGAATGACCCACGGCTGCAGACTGTGACGGGGATGAGGGGAGCAGAGATAGCACTAAGCAACCACAGCTTCACCCCGAGACCAGAAACTCTCCTTCCCATGGAAGGACCTTCCAATCTGAAATACTGGCTCTGGCCTGGATGATGGCGGGAGCCCCACGCCTGGCCAGCCACACTGACTGCTCAGTCCTTCTCAGAAAAACCTCTGAGACACGTGAGCGGCCTGCAGTACCTCGGCCCTCGAGCAAGCATCCGTGACAGGACAGACACACGCTTACCTGTGGCTTCTATATACTCGATACATCTTTCAATGAAAATAGGGATGGGCTTCTCTGGAGTCACGACGGTTGTAAGCGGCACCCCAAAGTAGTTGCTCTCCCAAGTTGCCTTTGTAATGGAGGGCCTGGGTTTGGGCTTTGGTTTCTGTCCAGGAGAGAGAAGAAAAGGCACAAAAACACCATGAGTTTTCCAGAAGGAATCGACTGCAGTGTGGAGTCAGCGAGAAAGATTTCAAGCTCACTGCGCCGACTCTGAATTCTCCAGCTTCCGAATACCACACGGGAATGCTGGCACAGTGCCACCCTGTCACACCTTGAGTGTGAGGCTGTGTCCTCAGAACAAAGGTGTTTATAGGAAGCTGCCTGTATTTACTCAGGAACACTGAGATGGCCTTTGTCAGGGATGCACTGGAGGAAATGGGAAGTGATCCAAACATCCCAAATGGACAATGGCTGTCATGCACCCAGAGATACTGTCAGATCTTTATGATCATAGATGGAACGAAAACCTCAGAATTTTCTCTTTCCAGGAAAAGAGCTGGAACATGCAGTTTGCTAGGGCAACTCGCCTGAAAAGCGAACTTTCCTTTATCCATTAACTTGAGGTGAATTCCCAGTGGTGTCTGAGTTAGGAAAGGGCAAAGCCAACCAGTAATCACACAGGACAAATAAAACATTGTTTGTTCTCCATGGTCACTCTTCTCATGTAGCGGAACCACCAGTGGCAGCAGCAACTACTGAAGCCCTTGCCATATACTGAGGGAGGTCAAATGTCTTTTCTTTTAAGCTTCTCAATATTCCTTTTGACCAAGGTGGGGGGGGAGGGGCTCAGATGCATAAATAACACACTAGGAAATGCAGGTGATGGGATTCAAACCCAGGAGGGCTGATTTCCAAAGCCCATACTTCAAAACATCATTAATATCTAGATATTCTATTACCAAATTATTTCGTCCTTTTAAAGTTCACATGAGAGGGAAATGTTTTGTTTTTTTTTTTTTCACAAATGGTCAATTTCTTAAAGCCTGAAAAAACGAATATACCTGAAACTCTGGCCCTTTTTTAAAACAAACCAACCAACCAACCAACCAACCACCTATTCAAGAGAAGGAGAACGAAGTCCACAGGTTGAATGGGACATTCAAGCCTCAGTATCCACTGGCCTAAGACTAGAAGGACTAGATGGTGGTAAGGCCACTCTGCTCTGCATCGTAACAGAAGATCCTGGACAAAGCAGGAGAGAACTGTAGAACAAAATTCAAAATCACACACCCACACCCACCCCAGAGTTGTTTGACAGAGGCTGATGGAATGAACCCCCAAGACCATGGCCCTTAAAAGCTTTCCCTTTTTCCCCACATTGTTGCACATTTTCTTCCCCCTCCCCAGCAGCCCTTCCCCAGCAACCCTGCAACGCACCCCTTGTTCCAGATTGTTGTCATACACATAAGGCATAATCACATCTTCCTTCCAGACAGTTCTTGCCCTCATCTGATCTAATGCGGTGTTCATTATTCATTTTCCTATTCTCTCCCCAACCTCCCCAAGTCTGTCCTATTTTATAACTGCAGTTTTATGCAGTAATTGGCATTTTATGACTGAGATTTCACTCAGCATAATGTCCTCAAGGCTCCTCCATGTTGTATAATGCTTTACTATTTCACTGGTTTTCAATGCTGCCTGCATAGTATTCCATTGTGTGAATGAATGTACCATAGTTTTTCTATCCATTTGTGGATGGGCAGCAAGCTTGGGTTGCTTCCACCTTTTGCTACTGTGAATAAGGCAGCAATAAACATGGGCGTGCATACATCTGTTTGAGTGGTGGTTCTGGTTTCTTTAGGGTAACTTCCCAGTAGTGAAATTGCTGAGTCAAATGGTATTTCTATTTCCAACTTTTTGAGAACGTGGCAGGCTGTCTTCCATAGTGGCTGTACCATTTTACATGCCCACCAACAGTAAGTGTTCTAATCTCTCCACAACCTCAACAGCATTTTTGTTTGTTGGATTTTTTTTTATTTTTTTCTTTTAAAGGAAAGAAAGTGTGTAAGCAATTGCTTTCAAACACTGCTCTGTGAAATCCTAGAATTCTGTAAATACACTGTCATGGTAATAGGCTGGCGTTGCTTCTACTTCGACTCCCATCACAACGGCCATCTTTTACCCCTGCACAGCATTCTCTGGGTGCCGGCGCCTGACCCAGGGCGGCATGTCTTTGGTGGGTGGTGGGTGCAGTGCCTGGCCGGGCCCACCACTCCTGGAGAGCTGGGAGTCAAGCAGGCTCAGCACCCCTGCCCTCGCTAGCTGCCCCTCACTTGTGCGGTCATCGTGGCCTCTGCACCCTAGTGCCCATTCCATCCTGGTCATGGGGACTCCGCTCCTTGAGCCAGCGAGGCCTCAGAGGCTTTTCAACAGGGCCTGAACCTACTCGTAGATCACACTGAGCCTGTAACACTACACGGGCACCGTGCGCCTCAGGTCAGCCCACCATGTGGAACCAAAGGGGCAGCCTCTGCTCAGAAACAAGGGCAGGAAGGGGAAAGACGGCAGGGCAATGACGACGAGGTACCCAGGGAGGAAGAGGGCAGAGTGCTGTGAAACCGAGGCATTGCAGCTAATGTATAGAAATCCTGTTAAACGCAAAATTAATTTGCTATGTAAATTTCTACCCAAATAATAATTAAAGGGAGAGGGAGGAAGAGGATGACCGGAGAGGCCTGAGCGAAACGGACGTGGTCCACAGCCAGCAGTTACGTTTCATTTCCAAGCTGAAGAGGCCAACTTAGAAGGGGAGACATGCACAGGCTGTAAGCTTTCCTCACCACTGCAGAGGATGACTGACCGGCTCAGGTCAGATTATTCGCCCTCCCTCGCCTGCTCACTGTCACTCCTTCGGACGCCCATGAGATTAGAACAGATCATTTCCTGTTTGGTCTGAGAGGCTGTGAGGACTTCCTGTACAAACAAGTGGCAACAAAAAAAGTGCAAAACTATTTCTCTTTCGGCAGCGGCTGAAGCTTCGGGCTGACAGGCCTTCAAGTGACAAGGCGAACGCAGAGGCACAGCTCCCCGCCTGACTCATCACAGAGACTTCTGCACCAACAGATGCTGGGGATCCAGGAAGGGCCCCGCTCTCTGCATTGCTGTCCCTGCCCACTCGGCCATGCCCACATGGCCCACACCTAACGGGTGACCTGGCCTCTCGGGTTTCAGGAGCGGCTGCTGTTAGCACCCCTTGCAGACTTTCTAAGGCAAAGAGGGTGACGTCAGGATTCTTCCCTCAAAAATCCCCAACCTCACTCACTGCCATTGAGGCAGCCCGACTCAGTGATCCTCCACGGGGTGTCACAGGCTCGTCATTCTCTTGTGCAGCCGCTGGGGGCATTTGAACGGCCAGAGATGTGCAGACTCTGGGTTAGCTATGCAAATCGATACAGACTATGCCACCAGAGAGCCGCTCTCCCCCCAAAATAAGGGAGATCGAGGGGTAGCTATTGATCTCTCCCAGTCTGGGACAAAGAGTAAAGAAAGCCAAAGGTCTAAGCAAACAACTAGTCAGAAAGCTGAACGCACCACATCAGCCGCAGCCTTCATGACCCAGAGATCAGAAGAACCAGATGGGGCCCCGCTGCCACCACTGCCCACTCTGAAGGGACAGTGACAGAGGCCCTGGGTGAACGGGAGAAAAATATAGATCAAAATGCATAAGTGTGGGGAGCTCTGGTGGCCTAGTGGCAAGAAGCTGCAACTACAATCCCAGAGGTGCACGGTTCGAATCCACCAGATGCTCTGCCGGGGAAGGAGGGGCAATCTCCTCCTGTACCAGTCAGATCTGATTTGACGGTACACGCACACAAAAAATAATAAAATTAAAAAAAATGCATAAGTGTATAAAGACCAGGTTCACTGGCTGGGGGGACATGGCGGACCCCTAGGGTGACAGCTCACCCCTGTGACTCAATTTTCTGCCAAACAATAGACAAGTGCTAAAGGTTCCCACCAGCAGGGTTGCACATAGTCCTGAGAGCAATCGGCCACAGGAGATCAAAGGGCAGCACTTGCCTAAAGACAAAGTTCAGAAGGCAGGACGGACGGGTTACCAAAGATGTAATGAAATGAGCGTCACAGGGAAGAAGTGGGATGAATGACTCCAGAGACTGCCACTGCCAATCTGAGACAAAATGTGTATCAACTATTGACTAGAAAAGCTATCTGCTCTGTAAAGTCTCTGTCCGATTCACAATAAAAAAGTATTTTAAACAAAAGGTACAAACAAATAACAGGTGGCATTTTCATCTCTTTTGGGACTATCTCCCAACGACCTAAATGTCCAACAACTGATGGAAGGCCAAGCCGAGTATGGGATACACTTAGTCACATAAAAGAACAAAGTCCTCATGCATGCCACTGGAGGGTGACCCTCGAGGACGCTGGGCTGTGTGACATAAATCAACTACAGAAGGACAAAAGTCACATCTGTACCTAATTTCTATGCAATAAACAAATGCAGGGAAACGCCTATGGTTAGCAGGGAGGGAAGGGAAGGGCGGTGTCTCTGCTGGGAATGCCCGTGAACACGTTAATGATGGTGGGACAAGGATACTTTGGGAAAATGAGAGAGAAAATGGCTGTACAAATTGTCCATGGCAATAGTGTACGTGGTGTTGTAGTACAATAAAACACACACCAGAAAGCAATAAAGCCGACTGCCATCAAGCCAGTTTTGACTCATGGTGATTCTCCATCATGTTCCCAGGGACACAGTGCAGAGAGTGTATGCAGGTACCCATCCCCCTAAAACATACACACGGACACGGTGCAGAGAGTGTATGCGGGTACCCCCCCCCACACACACACACATGGACACAGTGCAGAG